>NC_067151.1:45933589-46250911 GCF_903995435.1 Acomys russatus | reverse complement strand
GGTCTAGAACTTAATCAATAGCATGGGCACTAATAGGCTGTAGTGTTTGTGGGTCCTTTGGACCTCATTTGCTAACAACTACAAAGAAGCAAACCTAGTTAATGAACTTTTCTATTTGTTAGCATCTAGTGTCTTGTATTTTTCTGCTAATTACATGACATTTTATCATGTGTATGTGCGTGCTTGTGTGTGTGTGTTCATGTGCGCATATGCTCATTAATGCACATGTGTATAAAATATAACATTAGGTATTGAAAACGAAATTACTAAGGTTTCAGTAATTGTTATTGTTGAACCAAAATGAAAAATCTCTAGAAACTGGCATGGCCCTTTTTACTTTAAGAACAATGGTTCTCAGCCTTCCTAATGCTGTGAATTCATAATACAATTCCCAACCATAGAAAATATTTATTTCTATTTCATAACTGTAAATTTGTTCCTGTTATGAATAATAATGTAATTTTTTATATGCAAACTCTGTGAAAGGGTCATTCCATATCCTAATGGGTCACAACCAACAAAAAGAGCCATTGCAATAGAATCTCCCCTCATATCTAAATCCTTATAAAACAAGAAGGTAACTTTTCACTGATATTAGAAAATAACTCATTTATTTCAACTTCATGTCTTCTAGAAGCATTGTGCATTAACTAAACTTTTATTGATTTAAAGTTGATAAGAAACACTCAATAGGAGAAAACTAGAAAACTAGTATTCATTTCCCCCCAACATAATATTTTTGTTATTTGGGAATTTCAAATAATGCACCTCAATCAAATTCGCAACACACTTAGGAATGAGTACAAGAAAGCTAGGGCTACACAGAGAAATCCTGTTTGAAAACAAACAAACAAACAAACAAACACAAAAGAAGAAAAACTAATATTCTAAGCATAGATGTCAGCAGACAAAAATTATTGAAGTCAGTGACCTATGCATATAGAAAATGTGATATGTGCCATAATTTCATTGCCAGGGACAAAAAGTGCAGTTTCTATGAGTGAAAATGTTTTTATTTGCAGTAAATGCATGCATATAATCATGAGAAATTAAACATATAAGATGTATTGTATTACTCATGAAAGTGTAGTGTACATACTGTCATTTCCGTTAAATAACTCAGGGAGATGTAAGGAAAGTTTGAGCAATACCAAACAATATTTCTGTTCATTTTTATACATCACCAAGAAAATATTGCTTTTCTAAAGAAGGAAATATTCAATCTTTTGAGCAGTATCTTTCATATACAGTGACATACAGCAGAATACCTAACACGGGGTTTTACAAAAAATGGCATATGCACCTCATGTACCACATAAAAATATATTCACATTTTATGATATATACACTTTTATATATCTTATTGTCGATCTACTATTTCCATTGATAATAGTTTGCTTATATTCAAGCCAGAGAGGGTCCCAGTACTGAAATGTGGAAGTGGGCAATATCACTCATCCATAAACAAGAAGTTATCTCTAATGGACATCTGCTTTCAGAGGAAACGTTAATTGTTTCCTAATGGAGTCTCACTGAATATGTTAACCACACTTAAGAGCAGGCTTCATGCTCATCAGTTGATACTAAAAACAGGATGAACTCAATTGTATTCTTGTAGCCTTTTTGTCTAATACTGGTTTTTTTTTTGGGGGGGGGGGCTTTTTTTTTCCTCCTGTCCTTTTGCCTTTATGTCCTGCTTTCCAATTTTGCATTTTTATGTGTTTATGTTTCTTGTGTTTTCTTCTTTTTTCATTCTGTTCTTTTTGATTGGCTATTTTTATTTTTCTGAGTGAATTTTGTTTTCCAAAAGAAAAGTGAAAACAAGTAATTGTAATTCAAGTGGGATTGAATAGAGTGTCCAGGGAGATGGAGGAGAGGAAAAGGTAAGATGCCATCTAACTCCAGCCAGAATGGACAAGATAAATAGAACAAGTGACAGCAACTGTTTTTGATGATGTGATAAAAATGGAAAATGAAACATTTACTAACTCTGTTGGAAGTACAAATTGGTATAGCCACAATGTGAGACTCCATGGTCCTCAAAAAGGAAGAATAATATAAATTAAACAATTTATCAATACCACTTGAAAATGTATCCAAAGTATTCCATTCCTATGATATAGATACCGGCTCATTCATGTGCATTAATGTTCTGTGAACAATAAAAATCCAGGGGTTTGAGACATTCTAGAGGCCTGTCAATGGGATGACAAATGAATAAATGAATTGTGCTATATTTACATAATGCAATATGATTCATCTGTTAAGAAAAATAAAAAAATAACTAAATGGATATGGATGGGAACAATCATTATATGTGAGATGTTTGAGAGAAAGATAGTAAAACTATGTTTTCTCTCATCTGCACTCAGGTATGTACACAGATGCCTCAGGAGCCCCTCTAGATCAGGAAATTACTAAAAGATGATGGCAAAGGGCTTGTAAAAGCAGATGATAGAACATACAGGTATAAAAGGGTTAAAATGAAATGATGGAACACATTGAAATTGAGAAGAAGACTGCAAAATCAAAAGCAGAATCAGGGGAAGAAAAGGATACTAAAGACAACATGACACTGTAAATGTTACAAACACACACACACTCACATATACATACACAAAATGAGAGAGAGAGAGAGAGAGAGAGAGAGAGAGAGAGACAGAGACAGAGACAGAGACAGAGACAGAGACAGAGACAGAGACAGAGACAGAGACAGAGACAGAGACAGAGACAGAGAGAGGCATGCAGGATAAGTTGTAGAGGCTTTGCTTGACAAAGTTCTAGAGACTTCCAATTGTCCATCATGATCCCTGGACATCCAGAACAGCTGTTGAGGCTTTGCTTGACAAAGTTCCAAAAGATCTCTAGTTGATCATCACTGCCCCTAAATGTTATGTATGGAGCTGTTATTTTGTCTGAAAATCTGCCGTTTCTCCTAAAACTGTCCTTTCTTTTTATTTCTCATCCCTAAGCAAAATCTTTTTCCCACAGAGAATATTGAAAGAGGGCATCTGGCCAAAGGCTTGAAACATTGCTAGAGAATTTTTTGAAAGTTAAGACCTTGACATAACAGTACCTGCTAGATACTGTTATTTGTAGAAAAGTATTTTTTTTTTTAAGAATCTGCTTTGAGAGCAAAGAAAGTGGGCTTGAAACATCATACTTTATAAAATTTTACAATAAAAGACCCCTAAGCAGTTTGCCTAAGCATGGATAGCACACCTGTTGGTTTTGGACTGTGATTAAGTAAAGTTTTTTCTTTATTAAAGAACATTTAGCTCATACTATGTTCCTATGACAATCTTTGAAATACAATGGCTTTAGCCTGGGGAAATTTATGATTAAATTTTCCCAAGTATTATTTAATAAATAATAAGCAGGTTGTGCTGACCATTTCTTGGAAATTGATTGATTTTTGCTGTATGCTTTATTGTAGGATATACAGAACACTTTGTATTTCCTTGTTTAGACTGTGTTCCTGCTTTGGTGATTTTTGAGTGCCCTATTGATTGTAAAAGAGGAGGGAAAATCATGATGTAATCTGTAATAAAAAAAAATAAACCACTTTAAATAAAATACTGGGGTTGGCGCAAGGAGAACAGCAAACAAGTAACAGATGTAAGGGAGTAAGGTAGAGTGATATGGAACAGCAAGAGAGATAGAAAGATGAGTAATAACAAGCAAGAAGAGAGATAGAAAATGAAGAGCAATAAGAGGCAGACAGACAGACAGCAATACAGATACAAAAACAGGTAGACAGTAAGCATGTGAGAGGCAGAAAATAAAGATCTGGGCTTTAAAACCTTCAGCTTGTACCGCATATGCCCAAGTCTCCAAGTATCTCTTTTTCCTCCATTCCTCGACTTCTCCTCAGCAACTAGCTCCCCTAGCTAGTTGTTCAATTAAGGGTTGGTTTCCATTAACCAGCTCTTCACCACCTGCTCAAAGTTCTTTCTTAGGGGTTGGATAATAAGGACCCAGAAACATTACAGACGATTGCCAATGTCTTTTTATTAAGTAGTAGAACTTACATTAATACTTGGAAGCTTCATTCCTACTGCCGAACTTCCAAAGAGGTTGGAGTTGTTATGCACTCTACAGGAGGAGAAGAGTGTCAATCTTATTCAACTGTGAACACTTTGAGCTAATACAATGACTGGCTTGTCAAACTATGATAATTGCTGCAGTAATGGCAAGAATATCCCTGAGTGTAAACAATTTCTTACTGGATGTAATAGCAACTACACAAGATGAGATACATAAATTGGCAACATTGTTGGCCAAAGAATGGGTTGCTAGATAGGCCACAAGATATGATATTTATGCTGAATAGGCATTGTATAAAGCCACCCCTAATGAATTTTTCTTATATTCAGAGAGTAGTGAGTCTCTCAATCCTCATCAGTATCCTCTTTTTGTTGTAGATGGTGATTAGCAGAGAAACCCACAACTGGCAAAAAGGCAGTTAATGAGACACTGACAAATGCTCAGCCCGAAATGAAACACATATAGTGCACTCTGTGCTCTCAAGCCTCAGTTTTCATTTGGAGCAGGAGACAAGGATAGAATAAGAGCCAGAGTTGATGGCTACTACATGAAACAGTGAGGGCAAATGAACATATGAATGAACAGTGGATGCAAACTGTGTGCATGTACAAGCCAGACCAATTCATAGCAAAGAGAAAAGAGCTGGTTTAATTGTAAAACTAAGCTATCAGGTATTCAACTCCATCAGAAACTTGAGAAGGAATAAAATTAATTACCTAAGTATACTGAGAGTGCAGGCTAGCAGCTTCCCAAATAAGATGAGAGAGACAGATACTCACCAAAAACTTTCTCTAACATTGGAGCATCATCATCAGCCTTCTGTCCCAGTATTGCCATGAGGCAGGAACTATTGGGGACTTGCTTAACTTGTCTTACAGATTCTGGCCTTTGATTCTGCTTGCATCCAAGCATGCTCTATTTTAGGCAGAATTTTGTTGTTTAGTGGTTAAGATGTTGTTAGCTCTAGATAGATGTTTTAAGTTGATAATGACTATGATAGATATTGATTTAAATTCAGAATTTTAAATGTACCAAGATAGGAAAGATGTTTTCTTCAAGGATATCAAATACAAATAGCCGAAACACTAAGAATGTTTATATAACATTTACATAAGTTCTGATTGTGTCATGGTTCTTCTTGCTATGGATAGTTTATTGTATATATTTTGTATATATTGTATATATAATGTGTAATAATATAAAAGTATATATAAAAATAGAAAATTAAAAATAAAAAAGAGATCCATCAATTTGTCCACAAATTTTGGGGATTCCATGTTTTAAATAACTGAGAAGTATTCTACAGTGTAAATGTACCAAGTGGGTAGAACTAGGAAGGATCATAATGAGTAAGTTAGCTAGAAGCAGAAAGACTCAATTGGTATATACTCACTCATAATTGGACACTAGCCCAAGGGGCATGTCCCATGAAAGTCTTCACTTACCAGGAAATTGAGATAGATGTGAGGACATCCTATTCGGACTCTAGGTGGATCTGGGCCCAGGGCTTCTGCTCAAACTATGGCAACAACCAAGAAAAAATACATGCAGTAAAAATAAACCCCTACCCAGATCTAACCAATGGACAGCATATTCTCTACAGATGAGTGGAGATTGGGGACTGACTTTCACACAAATTCTGGTGCCCTATATTTAACCATGTCTCCTTGATGGGGAGGCTCGGTGGCACTCAGAAGAAGGATAACAGGATATCAAGAGGAGACTTGATACCTTATGATCATATAGAAGGGAAGGTCCCCCTCAGCCACACACATAGGGGAGGGGAATAGGGTGAAAGCGGGAGGGAGGGAGGAACAGGAAGAAACAAGGGATGGGATAACAATTTAGATATAATATGAATAAATTAATTAAAAAGCAAAAAATAAATAAATAAAACCAAATAACAGTGAAAAAATAAAATAAAAAGAGAAAAGAGCTGGGTATGAAATACCTAATTTATTGAGATAATTGAATGTGATATTCAGTATTATTCCAATATATATTTAAATATGTAATGGTTAATTAACTAATTAATTAATTACTGCATTGCACTGGCCTAGCAATAGACTGGTTGATCAATGAAATCAAATGAAAGACCCAGAAATAAATGCACACACATATAGATTTTTGACCAAAAAAAAAAAAAAAAAAGAAAGAAAGAAAGAAAGAAAGAAAGAAAGAAAGAAAACCAAAAGCTTGATTTTTGACAAAGAAGCCAAAATCATACTGTGGAAAACAGACAGCATCTTCAACAAATGGTACTAGTCTAACTAGATGTCTACATATAGAAAAATGTAAATAGATCCATTTTATCATCCTGCACAAACTCAAGTCCAAATGGATCAAAGACCCCAACCTAACACCAGATACCATAAATCTATTAGAAGAGAAAATTTGGAAGAGCCTAGAACTCATTGGCACAGGAGACAACTTGCTGAGTAGAACAGTAGCAAGTCAGGCTCTAAGATCAACAATTAATAAGTGGGACCTATTGACACTGAAAAGCTTCTGTAAGGTAAAGAACACTGTCAATTAGACAAAAGGATAACCTAAAGATTGCCAAAAGATTTACACCAACCCTACATCTGACAAAGCGCTAATATTTAAAATATATAAAGAACTCATGAAATTAAATAGCAGCAAACCAAATAATCCAATTAAAAATGGAGTACAGGACTAAACAGAAAGTTCTTATCAGAGGAATTGCCAATGTCTGAGCACTTAAAGAAATGTTCAATGTCCGTAGCATCAGGGAAATGCAAATCAAAGTAAGTGAGTTTCCATCTTATACCTGTCAGAATTGCTAAGATAAAAATCTCAAGTGACAGCACATGCTGGTGAGGATATGGAGAAAGGGAACACTCCTCCATTGCTGGAGTGAGTGCAGATTTGTAAAACAACTTTGGATATCAGTCTGATGCTTTCTCAGAGAATTGACAATGACTCACTGGGTATATACCCAAAAGTTTCTCTGTCATACAATAAGAACACTTGCTCAACTATGTTCATAGCATCTTTATTCGTAATAGCCAGAATCTGGAAACAACCTAGATGTCTCTCAACTGAACAATAGCTAAAGAAATTGTGGTACATCTACACAGTGGAATACTACTCAGCCACTAAAAACAAATTATACAATCTGCAGGGAATGGATGGAACTAGAAAAGACCATCATGAGTGAGTTAGCCCAGACCCAGAAAGACACACATGGTATATACTCACTTATAAGCAGATTATACCCATATAGGACAGAATAAACACGCTACAATGCCCAGACCCAAAGAAGATAAGTAACAAGTAGGAACCAAGGGAGGATCTTAAATCTTACTCAGACGTGGAAATAGATTAGACAGAGGCAGTGATTGAAGAGAGGGAACTAGGTAGGCCGAAGAACACAAAGAGATTAATTTGTTATTGGAGTTAAAAGGCTATGTAGCTGGTACATCAGATTAAAGCGTCCTATCATATTCTATTTATCTATCATCTATCTGTCTATCATCTCTCTATCTATTATCTATCTATCATCTATCTACCTATGTATCTATCATCATATATCTCTCTATCAGTCATCATCTACATGCCTATCTACCAATCATCTATCTATCGTCATCTTTTGTCACTGATGCCTTTCTTAATTTTGCAACCCTTTATTACAGTCCATCAATGTGTGATAACCCCAAACATAATTTTTTTCTTTGCTACTTCACAACTGCAATATTGACACTTTACTCATTGTCATATACATATTTATGTTTTCTAATGGCCGTAAATGACACCACCTCCCCCCGTGGAAAGGTTGTTCAACTTCAAGAGGGGCCATTACTTACAAGTTGAGATCCATTGTTCTATTCTCTTATGTTCTTCCAACTCCCCCTTTATCTCTCCTTTCTTTCTGGCTATCAATGTGTGTATTTGTCTACACCTGCTTAATAAAGTTTGCTCTTTTGCATTAGAAATCATTCTATATTGATGTTGACCCAGAAATTATTTAATACTAATGTATTTAACTCTGGTCATTTCTTATATTATATTCTCTTCTGTCTTGTATATAAACTCTCACACCAACAATATAAAGCAAGAAAACTCATTACCACCACTACTTACATATTTATCCAATTCAATTTTACTTAATCATCCAATATCATATTAAAATTTTTAACCCTAGTATGTTAGTCAAGAGTGTATTCAACAGGGGAGTGTACTTCATTTTACTAACTTTGTACACCACTCATTACCAGAATCATTCAGGAATGTTCTGCGCTCTAGCTCCCAACCCTTAAATTAAATGATTACAAAATCTTCCATACCATTAGAATCTTTCACTACAGTAAACATTCTCTCTTAGAATTTTTTTGTTCTAAATATGTTTTAACATTCACTAATATTTGTTTTTTATTATAAAGTTCTAAAAGCTTCAAGATTTCATAATTACATGTAAACTATTGTAGTGTATATTATATATACATATTATTTTTGTGCCCCTTTTCCTTCTGTACAACCATGAAACCCCTGGAATACATTATTATTTTTATTCTGTCTATTTTTTGTATTTAATACATCACATAATAAAAATGAAGTAGAAAAGATATTTTTCTTTTCTATGTTTACATAGAAAGAACTCTGTGTTGTTCTTTAAATTTTGGTTTTATAATCTTTGTTTTAGTTGTAAAATCTAAATAATATTTGATAGATTGTATGGATATAAAATTACTTATTCTTCCATTTATCTGTTGTGTAACCTTTTGGTTGCTTTCAAGTTTTGGCTACTATGAATAAATCTGATTTAAATTTTATTACATAGTACAGAGTAAATATATATCATAGATAACAGCAATGCAGCTGCTACTGTCTATTCTTCTGCTGTTTGGTTATAATTCCTCTTACTTTTCACATTTATATAGATTACACTTAAATTAATTTCATGTTAATAATCATTTTTAAACAAAAATTATTTTGAAACTCAAATGAATGTGAAGTAAGTTACAGGAAATACAAATATTTGTGCTTATCTGACTAGTGAAAATTTGTGCTTTTAATCCCTCTAGAACTTTTAAAGACTAATTTTTTTGGGATTTTTTTGTTTCTCAGCAAACTGTCAATACTGTATTAAAATTCCCTACATATGCATTCCCATAACCAGCTTCTCGCAGCAAGCTAGTACGCTGAGCACATTGATTGACTTCACAATATACATCGCTATTGGCAAAATTTAATAGTGGTCTCTACTTTCACTTTTGATGTTGAAAGTTAAACAGGCTTTGACATATGTACAATTCACCATGGTAGGCAAAATGGAAGATTTCAACTGTGATAAAAAAATCTTCTGTATATCCATTCTTCCTATGCTCTCTGTTTCAAACTTTATGGCTACTGCTCTTTTATGGTATTTCTAGACTTTTCTATTGCAGTATGTCATATAGATTTTTCCAAGTTGCATCCATAGTCAATGATAAGATTCTAACTTTTCATTCTTTTACTGTTTTCTCATTTTTATTATTTATTTTTGTGTATATAGATGTGTGTCTGTATTTGTGTGTATGCTACCAAGTCATCACACATACTTCCCTGCATATATGCAGGACAGACAACAGTATGCAAGAGTTGGTTCCTCTGCCGTGGAGGTTCTGAAGCTCTAGAGAGCATTCTCATTTCATTGGCTTGGAAACAGGTACACTCTTAGCAAAACATAGTCCTCTTTTACAGAGTGATAGGACATTACTCTTATTTGTTCTTTTTTTCAATGATCAGTTGATAAAGTGTTTTTATTCATTGATTTATAGAATATTCACATCTTTGCTACTATATCAATAAAGTGAATATTATATAGTTGTGAATATGATGACCACAGCTGATATATTTCTTGTCGAAGAACAGACTTCTATATCTTCTGACAAAGATATTTATAAAAAAGAATAGGGTACATTAATTATAGGAACTATTTTATTATATTCTAGTTTAGTTGTGAATATGAAAGACTATATTTTCACCAGATATTTACAGCTGACAGAACAATTTAGAAAAATATGTAATATATATTTCTATAAGAAATAGTAAAGATGTGGTATTTAAATAAATGCCGCCTTTAACTTTAATGATTTCCATATCAATAATCTCTTTAAATGTCATTCATCTTATAAAATTATTTCAAATTGATTAGTAAACAAAAAAAAAGAAAATGCCATGAATCTGGGAAATTAAATATTAAGGAAGAGAGAGAATTGATAAGGAGAGGAGGATGGTGTGTAGAAAAATAAAAATGCATAATATACATGCATCACCATGCCAGAAATTTTTGAATAAAATAGAGAGATTTATTGAAATGTCATCTTACTAACAGTATGTATATACATTTAATATTGTGTAAATGAGATTTTGCTATAACAATGTATAACTAATAGATTTAAATTTCACAAGCATCCATTTAATCCTAAGCATTTCTATCATTCTCAGTTCAAATTTTACTCTGAAGACCAAAGCAGTGTTTCTTCAAGTATGCTGTCAAGAAACTAATGGAGCATTTGTCTTTGGTAACAGAATAAATGTGAACAAGTTTTCTCATTTTAAATTCCCTGTTGTTTCTGTATCTATAAAACCAACCATACATAACAACAATTTATCCTCTTCTTTCTTCAAATCTCCCTAAAGCTAACAGCTATGCTGTGGCTTTTAAAGCAACAATATTTAACTATTTTTTTTAAATGTCACTGAGATACCTATATTTTATATGTTACTTATAATCTTAAAGTAAATTGAGATTGTGTCTGCCAGAAACAATAGGTTTTCCTTAATTGCAATTTGTTACAGTGTATCACACCCAAAAATTGAGAAGAAATCACAGAATTTTTTTAGCCATTATCTTCAATTTCTCAATTATTTTTCCTATATGATACAAATATAAGTATTTCAGCTTGAGTTTAAATTGGATCACTGTATTAAAAACTTTTGCACTAAAAATATATACTTACATATCTCTGAAAATTTGCAGAGAGAGGGGAAAGAAGATGAATAATAAAATGTTTGTTTAGATATCGATACCCTACTTTCTTACCTCAAAATTCTGGGCAGGAAGTAGTGAGTTTTCAGATGTTCTGGGGTCAGATTCTTGTGTACTCATTGACAGAGATGATAATGATGCTCTTGACAGCACTGAGATACTGCACACTGTATGACAACAGGCTTGAAAAGACATCACAGAAGGTGATAATAATGAGGATCAGCAGGAGGACATATTTCAGGCTGCGAGGCTGGAAAGGTATCATCCATTTGATGGAACAGGCTGAGTTCCACATCCGTGTGGATGTCATTCTTGCTTTATTGAGAATCCTGCTGAAATAGATATCCTATGCTGTAGGAGAGGCATTCGCTGCCGTTTAAGAGACTGCAAAATATTCTTCATGCAACAGCAGGTTTGCAGAATGATAAATCCACAAGCAGGGAGGAAATTTGAAAAGCAAGTGACTCAAGAAATCACCTGTGGATTTTAATTTCATCATAAATCTGACACAGCATGGGGAAATATATTTTACATTCTGCTTATTAATATTAAAACTAAATATTGGCTTTCGTGACCTTTGCCAATCATCTTAAGTACGTATGAGATTAGGCCATTGTCACATTTTAATAGTAACTATTCCACTTCTACTGAGAAAATTTGTCTCTGCTTGCAGTTTATAATAAAATCATTATTTACATAGGAATTAACATAAAGAGGGCAGAGTCCTCTAATCCCTCAATTATGTACTATTATGTGTTATTTCCTCTGAAGTGAATGGTCTCTCCTGATGGAAGGAAGAATGCTTGTAAGTCTCAGAAGATAAATACAATTTAATGTCTCAAGATTCTCAGGAAGTTACAAGCTTCACAAGGCTTCTCCACAAAGCTCTAAAACTAGCAAACAATCACTTGGCAAGGGCAAGACTCCCACATGATGAACATTTAGAGAATTCACTATTTATGTGGCATAATCTTCCTAATTAAAGCAAATATTATGATGACTTTATGAGATTAAAATATAGATACACACACATATACATATATATATATGTACCTTTTGTACATTCCCATTTGTTTCAAGTTAATTATGCATTAAATGTCAAGGTAGAACTCATTGAACTGACATTATAGTTTGTAGAATTTTTGTTCAAGTTATCTTCGAGTGCCTAGCACACAGAAACAAAAATAATCTCTGGAGACAAGACAGAGATAGTTTGCATTCCCTTGCCTACAGTGGCTAAAACTCCATCCCCTTAAATGAATATCAGACTCAACTTGCTAGGAAAACTGAGGGTACTGCATCCACATAGGATAATTTCAGAATGAGAGTTGGTTATATTTTTTTGTCTCTGTGCTTTCCTTCTCATCTATGTTCAAAATTGGCTTTTATTCTCTATTTGCAGTTCAACCTCTAATATTGCCGTCTCCAGAATTCTGTCTTGACCTGTGGCATCCCTCTTTTTCTCCAGTCATATTATTCACGCTGAAGCTTTACAGTGTTACATGTCGCCCTTACGACTCTCACTGAGCTTTCAAGGTTCCTTACTCCGTGGCCTGGTTGCCTTTGTGTTTTTTCAATGAGTTCTTTAGGAAATGTTTTAAAAATAACTTTACAGCTCTGAAGCTTTTAATTCAAAAATACTTTTTTTCTGCCTCACTGTAAAAACATGTCACTGTCAGCTACTCAATTGCTGGTGTCAGAAAATAGTTTTATGAAGTCTGGATACTACCAGCCAAACTTCTTAACTTGTGTACATATTTTAACAATAAATCAGCTTTCTTCCCTAAATCCCTTTATGTATAGGTCTATTTTATAAGACACATTGAATTTTTTTTTCTTTAGGTTTTTCAAGACAGGGATTCTCTCTGTAATAGCCCTGGCTGTCCTAGACTCACTTTGTAGAACAGGCTGGTCTTAGACTCACAGAGATCTTCTGCCCCTGAAGTGAGGGAAATAAAGGGGTATGCCACCACACTGGGCTACATAGAATGTTTAATGGACAAGTAAAAACAATCTTCTTGTAATGCAGGGATTATCCAGCATAGTTCACTCACAAGGAAATAATGAATAGAATATGTACAATTATCAATAGGTGATTAAATGTTTGGTGATTTGTTTTTCATTTATTGTGAGTTGTTAAAATATACGTGCCATCTTTACAGAAAGGACCTATCTTGTACTCCTGTGTGAGTCTGTCACTATCTTCTCTGAGTTTCCTTGGGCGTGTTATGCCTCATCACAAATATTTATTATATGAGTGCACTGTCATCTTCAGCTCTGCTTCTATGCAGTTAAAACTATTTGTAGATGGTACTCAATAGCTAGCAGAGTGAAGGGCAAATAATGCAGTGCTAAGCACAAGTATATAATGAATTATAACCGAAGAGCTGTCTATGTAAGAGCAGCACCTGGCCTGCCCACAAGGTCGTCAAGTTATTCTAGTATTCTTAACACATGTTTCTAATGTTCTGTGATAATCAAATAATGTGCCTGATAAAGTTATTTGAACCATCACAAACATGATTCCTAAAAACATGCCTAGTTTTCTTGAGATATGGCTCTTGATATTTCTTTCAACCCAGAATTGATTTTTAACGATGTCATCATCTCTTTCTGGGTTACTATGTTATTAATAACAACTTTTACAAGAAATCGTATGTGTCACATCTTGGTAAGAAGCTAGATGTTAACAAATTCTACATTTTCATTAATTGTTAAATTTTTCTATCATTTTTACTTATGTAAGTGTGTATATCTGTCTGTGGGTATATGTACATGTTTGTGAATTCCCTTGGAGACCACAGAGACTGGACTGTCAAGAGTCATATTAGGAGCATTTGTTAGCTTTTCAACATCGATTCTAGGAACCTTATTCAGGTCATTTAGGTAATAAGAACATACTTTGAATGGCTGAATATATGCCATTTTAACTCTATTTTATTTTGGGGGTTTACTTAATGTCTTTACCTCCCACCAAATACCCTAGGAAGGAGAGAAAGAGGTTAGAAGGGACAGGCTACATAGGTCTCTTTAATCTCAGTTCTGGCTGGTAAGGTCATTGGTTTCTTTGTTGCAATCCCATTCTCAGTGACAGAATATCCAGCAGACTTAAACTAACACCAGCTGCCAAAGACCATGCCCCTTTCTGAGCAGCACAAGGCTGTTATGAGCTGGGAACTAACTAAGAACATCTCCCTATTCCACACATTGGAATAATATAAAAATCAGTTCATATAGCATAACTGAGTTTTTAAAGAAACCATAGCTCCACTACACATGAGCTGTATGTTTTCTCATTTTAGCTTATGGGTATCAGTGTTTTGCCTACATACATGTCTACTATGCACTACAAGTATGCAGAATAGGGTGTAGGATCCCATAGGACTAGAGTTTCCAATGGTGTGAGCCACCATGTGTGTCCTTGCAATCAAAATAAGGTCCTCCGGAAGAACACATATTGCTCCTAACCACTAAGCAATATATCCAGCCTAACATTAAAAAAATTTAAGATAAATTATACGGAATGTTAAGAAAATATCCTCCACATACAAAATTTTCCAGTGTTCTGATATTGTGTTTTTGTCTTTATTGTGCAAGAAGAATAATTCTTGATTATTATTTTGTAGGAGCATTCCATGTTTGAGTGTCTGGCACTAAGCCTCTATATGAATCCAATTAAATTCAGTGCTCTCTCTCCCTCTTTTTTCCTGCGTATTGAAAAGCAGCTCTTCCTTTGAGATGCAGGTAGATATTAATGTGAATAAATCATAAAACTAGAAAGGGATCAAAGGAGGATAAAAATAGATGGTGGGGAAGACGGAGCACAGTGCACAAAACAATAAATGAGTCATAAAAGAGAAAAGGCTTGTGGGTGAGGTCACAAGGAGAAACAGTGGTGGGGAGGATATATGTGTTCCAAAGTGAGGGAAGGACTAATGATTTGTATGTTAATTTGAAAAGTAAAATTAATAAAATAAAAAATGAACACACAGCTATTCATGTTGCTGCACAGGAACTTTACTCAGCCAGGTCTATTGATAGAGTTTTGAGACCACAATGTTTCTCTTTCCAGTGAAGAAGTTTTTAGGTCTAGTTAGATGTTTTAAGTGGATAGTGGTGAGATATGATAGATGTTATAAATGTAACAGCAGAAAGAGCCACAACACAATCAGGAATCATATTAAATGTTACATTTATAATGTTTTGGCTCTATGTATTTGGCAGCCTTGAAGAAAACATCCTTCTTATCCTGGTGATTCTAAACTTCTGAATGTAAATCAATATCTATCCTATCTCAGAATTATCAACTTAAAACATCCATCTAGACCTAAAAAATTCTTAGCCACTAAACAATTAATCTTAATTATAAAACTAAACTATCTGGTCTTCAACTCCATCAAAGACTTGAGAAGGAATTAAATAAATTATGTGGGTATACAGGGAGTGCATGTTAGCAGCCTCCAAAATAAGATGACAAAGACAGTTTGCTGCCTTAACAGTCACCCAAAACTCTCTGTAATGTTGATGCATTATCTTCTGCCTTCTGGCCCAGTATATCTGACAGACATATTAGTGAGGCAGGAATAATTGAGGACTACTTACACTATTTTGGTAGAGTTTGTCCATCAACCCTACCTGCACCCAAGCTTGCCCTTTGTTAGGCAGAAATCCAATTCCGTCTGTAATAGAAATGAGGACGTTTTGTCCAGTGGCTGCTTTAGGGTGTTGAGGATAGGTAAATTATATAGTTAATGGTTAATTGATCAAATCATGGTCATATCAACTACTAGTCAATTCTTATCACAAGAGTATACATTCTAGGTATAAAAGATATATATGATTTTATAGATAGATATGGTAAAATAGTTAGATAAAGTCTTCAAAAACATCAAAGACCTACAGAATATGATATTTAAAGATGTTTTTATTATTTTAAAGATTCATTGACAATGAGACAGGTTAACTCCATGCAATACACAGCCCACCTCAAAGATGATGATGAGTTTCAAAGAACCTCCTTATGGACAGGGCTTCTTAAGTTTTGTTCAGGAAGCAGTAGATTGTTATGCCTGAAAACTCAACCATTCTGATGTGAGTTCTAAATTTAAGTTTAAACTATTTTAAGACTTGTAGTACAAGCCAATAGTTTCAAAAGTGTTTATGATAAAAAAATTCAACATGCTTTAAATTTTGCCTCACGATTTATTCTACAACTGATGCATAAAACCATAAAATAGAATCCTATTGCAACTAATGGAGTCAGGTTGTCAAGTTTTGATTCATATTTTCATTGCCCAGCCTTCAAATCTGGGTTGGCAGATTTATCTCTATAATCATGTCTTGTTCCTATTTGGTGAAAATATTCACATCCTCTCTTTGTACCTTCTGAAATATGTGCTGTATTACCAACCATTATCTGTGGTTACTGGACTGTGCCATCATATCCTACATCTTTTCAACCCATCCTACATTTAGCTTTCTACTCATTAATTAATTTTTCCCAGTCTCCTCCCACTTCAGAAGATTTTTGTCCATTTGTTTGTTTGTGTCAAATGATATTTTCCTGTAATACCAAGTCCTATCTTGAAATCTCAGACTCAAAAATAATTGTGCTTCAAAGAACAAAATGTATCTGTACTAAAGTTGCCATATGAGCTGAGTAAATGAATGTTAAAATGCAGAAGGGATATATACTGTAATAGAAATCTTGAAAAAAAATAAGGCCCACAGAAACTTAAAAAGACTCCCTGGCTACAAACAGGTACAAAGATTAGGCTCCTGCTTTTCTTTTAGGTTGGAGGAAATATCCACAAGTCTACAGCTCTTCCTTAGCAGACAATGATGTAATAGTTTCTGAAGGGGTAACCACTGGTAGAATATATTAGAAGAAGAAGGATTCATATGGTTAAAAAAAAAAAAAAGAAAGAAGCAAACAGGTAAGGGGGGAAAATATCACATTTTGAAAGTACAAAACAAACTGCAAAGGAAATAGTTGTATAAATAAATAATTAAGTTTCTGAGAATTTTTAAGTATAAAACATGACAAAATTAAAATAAGAACATTGCTAAAGTTGCATAGTTCCAAATATGTTTCTTTGTATGATCTAGATTAGTAGGAAAATAAATATCTTTTTATACTAACAGGCTAAAAACAGTCCAATAAAAATGACTTTCTGCTCAGTTACAATTTCCTCAAAAGTTTACAATCTACACAATGCCTTTATTTGTACTGACATTTCTGGTATGGTCTCTGATGGTCTCTGAAATGAGCAAGGCCTAATTATTCAAAGATGTGCTCTCTATTTATTTTATTTTTTATTTTTTCCACAATTTTTATTTTTGAGATTATAATTGTAATACAAAATTTCTCCTTACTTTTTCTTCTCTCTATACCTTAACTGCTCTTCTTCAAATTCATGCTATCATTACTGTAGGCATTCTTCTATATGCATATGTTTATTTCTAAATATAAACTATTTATATTAACTTTTGTAGTAAAATGATAAGGTCAGTATTTTTTCAAGACATTCTTGTTATATATGAAGTTCATGTTTCTTGGCCTAATGTGCTCAGTTTCTTGAAACACAATGAAAAATTTACCTAGGTTTTCCCTAGATTTCTAGCCCATCAATTTTTTTCATTAAGAGAAAATGTATTTTGATTCACAGATTTAAGACATAAAGTTCATTATTGCTCCAAAGGCATTATGGCAGAGTCGTGCACACTGATTAAATACAGAGGACCTGCTGAAAACCTGTGCAAGGCCTATGAAACTGCTTCAATTTCTCTGAGTTCATGTGAGCACTGCTCAGTTTATTAGAGGGCCCTACTCTTCTGGTGTCCTCCATCCTTTCAGGCCATTACAGTTTTTTCTCTCTCCTCTTCCAGGGTTTTCCACGAATGCTGAGAGAAGGGGTTTGATGTAGACATAATATGAAGCACAGTGGTTAAGAGCACTGACTGTTCTTCCACAAGACCAGCATGGTAGCTCACAACGATCTTTAACTCCAGTTCCTGAGGATCTGATACCCTCACACAGATGTACATGTGCAGGGAAACCAAACCATGTACATTTTCAAATATTAATCTTATGATTTTTGTCACTGTTTTTTGGTGGGTTACTTGTTGTTCCAAATAAATTGAAAGATGAGCAATGAATAAAATTACCACCTGTGTCCTACTACTAAAAAAGTGTTGCTAATATGATAGGAGATTAAATTCTGCTGTTTGGAGGTTGCTTAGTATCTCAGACTATAAATAAAACATCATGGAAAAGGAATAAACAGCAAGTTTACAAATAAATTAACTATATCTTGGAAAAAGCACCCAAAATTTCTGACATCTAGTATTATGTTAAATGGCTTTCCAATTTTTCAAAACTGTGAGTTTCTGTCTTCAATAGCATTTGTCCCCCTCTAAAAAATATTTATTTTCATACAATATATTCTGAGCATGGTTTTCCCTCCACGAAGTCCTCCCAGATCCTTACCACTTCCCTACCCTCCAAAATCTATGCCCTTTATTCTCTCTTTAGAAAAGAGAAAACAACAAGAAAAATAAAAATAAACAGGATACGACAAAACAAACAGAAGAAAACAGCCAAAGAAAAAGTACAAGAAATATATAAAGACAGAGATGTTCACGCAGGCAGAAATATAATGAAAACAAAATTGAAAAGCTTCAAAAATAAACAATGGAACAATTTACCCTCATACCTAAACCATACAACATAGGAAAGAAAGAAAATTCAAGACCAATAAAGAAGGTTTAAGTAAAATACCTGCAAACTGAATAGAAGAACACTTATTAACTCATGCAAAATGATCAGGTAGACGTCTTCCAAGAGAAGTAGGGATGGTTCAACATCCATAAACTGATAGATATAATCCACCATTAAATAGACTAAAAGTTAGAAACAAATAATCATCTTCTTGGATACATAAAAGACATGACAAATTCCAACACCTTTTCAGAATAGGCCCTGGAGAGTGTAGAGATAAAAAAGGGCAAACCTAAATATAATAAGAGTCATTTCAGCAATCTCATAGACAGTATCATTATAAACAGAGAAACCCAAAGCAGTTTTATTAAATTCAGAAACAAGACAAGGTTTCTCCTTCTCTCTATACGTAGTAAATAAAGTATTTAAAGTCTTCGCTATATTAATAAGACAACTGGGGGAAATGAAAGGGATACAAGTAGTAAAGGCAAAAGTTAGGTTATCTTCATTTGCAAATGGTAAGTTAACAGACAAAAGATCAGTAGCTTTTCTATATATGAATGATAAACTGAAGGAAAAAACAGGGAGAGAACACACCTGACAATAGCCTAACTAAAATCTTGAGGTAACTCTAACAAAGCAAATGAAAGATCTGTTCAATAAAACATTAACACAACGAAGAAAGAAGCTAAAGAAGACATCAGAAGACAGAAAGCTCTCCGATGCTCAGGAACAACGAGGATTAATATAGTAATAATGACTATTTTACCAAAAGCAATCTACAGATTCAATGAAAATCTCATAATAGTTGTAATATAGTTCATAACAGAAACTGAAAGAAAATTTTCTTCATATGGAAACACAAAAATCAGCATCGGTACCACAGTCAATAATAAAGAATTTATGGAAGTATCACCTTCTCTCTCAAGTTAACTAAAGACTTACACTAGTAACACAGCGTGGTATTGGTGCAAAACAATTCACATTGTTCAATGGGATCAAACTGAAGGACCAGGAATAAATCCACACACCTATGAATATCTGATCTTTGACAAACTAGAGATACACTCTGAAAAATGACATTATCATTAACAATTTGTACTGGTAAAACTGTATGGCTGCATTTAGAAGATTGCAAATTGATTCATAATCGTCATCCTGCACAAAACTCGACTCCAAATCAATCAAGATTAAAACATAAGACTAGATACAGTAGGTGTGAGTGCATCTAGACTTTCTGATAAAAAAAAAAGTGGGGAATAATGTTAGACAAACTGGTACAGGAACAGACATTCTGAATACAATACCTTCAGCATAAACACTGAGAAAAACAATAAATGAGACCTTATGAAACTGAAAATGTTCTGTATTGCAGAAGAAACCTTAATTTGAGCAAAGTGGCAGGCTACAGAATAGGAAATGGCTATTCCCACCTCCACATCATAGAGAAGGCTAATAACCACAAATATATAAAGCAATAAAAATCTGGACATCAAGGAAACAACCCAGTTTAAAATTTTGGTGCTAAACAGAGAACTCTCATAATATGAAACACAAATGGCAGGAAAATACTCTCAGAGAATGTCCAACACCCTTTGTCATTGGGGAAATACAAATCAAAACTCTTGTGAGATTTCATCCTGCACCAGTCATGATAGACAAGATCATTAAGGTCAGTTGCAACGCGTGTTGCTAAAGATATGGAGTAATGGAAACACTTATTAATTCCTGGCGAGAATTTTAAACTTGTACAGCCAATATGAAAATTTGTGCTGCAAGTCCACAGAAAGCTGCAACGAGATCTATCTCAAGATCCACTTTTTTGATGTACACCAAAGGACTTCACAGCCAATTACAGACCAACTTACTTATCCATGTTCATTGATTAATATCAGAGATTTTTTTGCTTTATATTTTTATTTTTTGGGGCATTTCACATCAGAAACCCCAATCACATTCAATTCGTAGTCTACTCAAGTCTCTTCCAACCCAAATAAAAGAAGAAGGAAAAAAGTTCAATTTGTGCTGCCCGTATACTCGATGGAACATGGTTAAACTCCTGGTGGCCAGGCCCTTAAAGAAAACTGACTACTCCCTCACCCATACCCTTCCAGAAGCCATCAATTATGTAGACATACATTCAGAATTCCCATTACAATATTTAAGAGTTCCTTCTGATGGCATTCTGTCTAAGCTGTTACTTTTGGAGGGGTGAGTGGTAGTGGGGGTAGAGTTGTCAGAGAAGCCTTCTACGTCTTTCTTCATCAACTACAAGCCTGCAGTCATCAACACCAGGACAAAAGTAGCTTCTTTGCCCTTTAAAGTCAACAAAACAATGGAACATGGACTTCTCCATGGTTTCCAGCAACATGGACCACAGATATTTACATAATCTCCAGTATCAGAATGTGTTACAGACCTCAGCATTATCTCTAGTTGCAGTGTAGACCTCGGCCATCAACACAGCTCTACACATGGGCATGAACAACATTATAGTCCTTGGAAGCAGCAAAGGACAAGGAAATCAACATTGTCTCAGTTGGCATTATCAGTGAATCAATGGATATAACAATAAGATTTACATGATGATATATTACTCAGAAGTTAAAACATTTATGCAATTCAGGAAAATAGAGGTAGAACATAAGATGAGGATGAAGCCTTGGAAGTATTTCTTATGGGTGATCATTCATCACTGAGAGCTGGAACATTTCTATTTCCTAGAGAAACACTGTACTCTTCTTGTTACTAGCAGGTAGCACTGAATCTACTCATTTTGAAATAGAGCTTTCAGAACTAGGCAGGAAATAAAACATTTTTTTCCGTTATAAACTAAATTTTGCCTTGGGTCTTTTGTTGTAGTAATGAAAGGTGACTAATATAGAGTTCTAAATATAATGATGTAAAATATAAAATACCTGCAAAGGTACATAAAGATACACACACTCAGAACAATACATATTTTAACTTCCAATTTTAACTCATAAAAAAAAAACAAAGAATATAAATATACTTAAGCTTAACAGTGGGGATCAACTAAGTATTGCACTACCATCCATCTTATAGGAGTCTTCTTTAGCTTTAACTACTTAATGCTACAAATATGTTGATAGTATGTTTCTGTCTCCCATTTATGCCAGATTATTTCCTTTTGAAAAAAAATTAAAAATTAATATGCAATGTTCAGTGAATATCTGTTACTAATTTTGTAAAGATTTATTTATAACAACAAATGTTTTTGAATTAGTTTGGCATACACAAATTAAAATAAAGTTATTTAAAAAGTCTCCTCGGTGGTATTTTTGAAGGATTTTTGTCTTATAATGCATAGTATGGGCTTTTTTTTTCCCTTACCAGTCCATTATGAAAAGAATAAGAAAATATTTCTTTTGTATACTTTTTGTGGAATCTTTTGGAAAGAATTGGCATTAACTCTTTTTTGAAGTTCTGATAGAACTCTATAATAAAACCATCTGTCACTGAGCTTTTATGTGTTTCGTTGTTGTTGTTATTTGTTTGTTTGTGTTCTGGAGGCTTTTGATTACTGCTTCTATTTTACTAGGATTTATAGATCTATTTAAACAGATTATGTGATCTTGATTTAACTTTGGTATGTATGATATGTAAATAAATTATTTCATGTCTCCTAGGTTATTCAATTTAGTAACAGATATTTAAAGTATGCCATTGTAAGTCTCTCTCTCTCTCTCTCTCTCTCTCTCTCTCTCTCTCTCTCTCTCTCTCTCTCTAGCTATGCTCTTGCTTTTATCTTTAATATTATTAATTTTTTATTTTCTTTAATCTTACTTTAGCTCATTTCACTAAGGATTTGTCAGTCTTACTGATACTCTCAAAGAACAAACTCTAAGTTTCATTGATTTGGAGTTTTTTTCCCTTGTTTGTTTCTGTTTTATTTATTTTGGTCCTAAGTTTTTTTATTTCTCAGCTGGGTCTATTACTTGTAGATTCTATTTCTTCTCTTTTGTTATAGATCTTTTGGTGTGGCACTTAGATATTAGTATGTGGTATGTCTAACTTATGTCTTTTTTTCCTTTTTAAAATTAATATTAACATATACATTTATATTATTACAAATGAATATAATAAACTACATACACAAGGAAGAACCATGAGACAATCAGGAGTTATATAAATGTTACATTCATAGTAATTTCGCTGTTTATATTCGTCAAATTTGAAGAAAGCTCCTATCTGATCAGGTCCAAAATTCTGTATGAAAAATCAGTATATATCATATCTCATCTCTATTAACTTAACATCTAACTTGATCTAAAAACATCTTAACTTTTAACCAACTAAGCTCTATTGCAATACTAAACTATATAGTCTTCAATCCCATCAGAGATTGAGAAGGAATAAAACTTAAGTACCTGAGTGCAGGTAGGTACTTATTGCTATGAACTGTCCTTAGAACTGCTTTATGTTCCATAGGTTCAAATATATGGTGTTTTCATTTGCATTCAATTCTGAAAATTTTTATTCTTTCCTAACTTATATCTTGATACATATTTTACTCAGTAGTACATTGTATAGTTTTCATGAGTTTGAAAGTTTTCTCTTGTTTATGGTGACAGCTTTAAATTATATTTTCTTGTATTTACTTTGTGTCCACATATGTAGTCAATATAGGAGGAAGTCTCATGAGGTGTTAAAAAGGTATGCTCTGGTCTTTTGTGTTTGGATGGATTGTTGTTTCCTGGTTTCTGAAAGAATCTTCTAGGTCTATTTGCTTTATGATGCAATTTAACTCCAGCATTTTCTGTTTACATTTTGTCTGAATAAACTGTATAGGTAAGAGTGGGATATTAAATTCAGCTATGATTTTCATCAGAGGGGTATTGGGTGACTTTAGGTACAGTGCTGTATCTTTTATAAACTTGGGTGCCAATTCTTACTGAGGAAACATCAAGGATTTTTTCTAGGCAATTGGAAGGCATAGCGTTAAGAGGTGTCACTCTCCTGAAAGATATATTTTTTGTCTGATTTTTCTTAAGACTGTCAAAAATGATGTAAAATTCACTGTCTCCCCACCTCCATTCTTGACAAAGATATCACAAACTCCCTTTGATCAGAAGGATCCAAACATTGGTTTCTCCCTTCCCATCCTGTTATGTGTGAGCAGAGCATCTTATGCTCACTAAGGCTTAGTGGAGCTAGGCAGTAAGTACAGCGATTCCCTTCCAATACCGAGCAAACCACTATTCGCTAAACACCGTAATATAGCAAGTACTTTTTCACATAAACTGTCTGCCGCCCAAAATTGTCATTGGCTATTTGCTATTCTGTTGAAAAACATTTACCACATTACAGCTGTAACCAGTCACTTAAAAATAAAAGTGCCTCTACGAAACGTGATTGATTCACAACATCGCTTCACAACAACATATGTCACATTTTCTTAATTTTAAAGGGAAATTTTAAGTTATGACATTATCAAGGATCATCTTTCAGGGGTTTCTCCAAATAGATAGGATCAGCTCCCTGTGATAACACTCTTTCTTACAGGTGCCTCTAATGACCATTTCCAAGTGTTTGGTCCTTAACAACAATACCTGTGCTTTTGTATGAAAGAGATAGTAGGTACTTTATTTGATGTCTGTGTTACAGATGTCCTATATATGTTATATCTCATATTCTTGTTGCCCTAGTATGACTGTGAGGAAAAATAATTAAACTCCCCCTAGGATTATTGTTGTATTTCAATTTCATGACTTTTCCCTCTTACATTCTGCTTTAAGATCACAGTATTTGATTAGCAGTACCATTTTACTGTTGTAATAACATTGATTTTCACCCTCTGCACAATGCTCTATTGAGTCATGATTATACAAAGAAATAAGCTCAGTGATTCACGCTGATTTTGATGAGACCTAAAATAAAATTTAAATTACTTAAATTTTGACTTCTAGTTGTATGTGATTAAGAACATTAAATAGGTAATCTGCAATATGTTATATATGCAACATATAGTCAAATTACATAGTGTCAGCGATTGTTTATGACATTTTTATGTAAAATAAAATGTGGGTTTAATATGAAAAATCTCTCTTCTTTATCCTCCTAAATTTTCTTGCATATATTCTTTGTATAAGATATCTGTATTATAAACTACCCATCAGAATCCAATAGTATATATTCAGATAAAGATTGACAATAAGAGAACTTTTCTTACTTTGACCTTCAAATATGACTTACGGGGGACCCTGAGGCTGGATCACAACTTATCTTTTTATAAACCATAATCTTAAGGAAAATAACTAGTGCTGATAAACAGAACTTAGGTTGTTTTTACCTAAAACATCTGTTAATATGATGAATAACTTAGAGACCACATTGACACATAGTCTAATAAGCCAAGTCTCATTCATCATTCTTTCCAAAGTTGACTTTTACATTGTTTATTTGGATTCTCAGAATTTTCTTTCTTGCTTCCGACTATATTTCTGTCTAGACACTGAGTGTTCATGATGGTACCTGCAGGGTTCTGCTTTCTAGTCACAATAAAGCAGGGCAGATTTTCAAGTTCAAAAACAAAATTGGATGATTTATTTTAATTTTGAAAATAGAATTGGTGATAACTAGTAAGTCATGATTTTAATGTTTCAATGTCAATTGTTGGCACTATGGAACCTTTATTTGGACAGAGTAGCACATATTTGGAAGATGGGACAGGCAGGCCACAGTACCCAGCTGACACCTTCCAACACTTCTTCATTTTGGCATGGAAAATAATACTTTTTAAAACTAATAATCAGTAATAAAGAGGCAGCCAGCACAGGAGTTACCTGTAATGACACCAAAGGCTAACCAAATGCTTCCTCTCCTCAACAGAGAGCAAATTACTTATTCTGAATGAATAAAAATCAAGTTTCATAGCCATAATTAATTCTGTTATTTGTTGTTTTTGTTATTTCATAAAATGGACAGTCCATTCTCCACAGTTGAGTGGAGAGTGGTGTCTGACTTTCACATGTACTCTGGTGCCTCATATTTGACCACGTCCCCTGGATGGGGAGACGTGGTGGCACTCAGAGGAAGGATAGCAGGCTACCAAGAAGAGACTTGAGACCCTATGAGCATATAAAGGGGAAGGAGGTCCCCCTCAGTCACAGTCATAGGGGAGGGGAGTAAGGGGAAAATTGGAGGGAGGGAGGAATGGGAAGATACAAAGGATGGGATAACCATTGAGATGTAATAAGAATAAATTAATAAAATAAATTTAAAAATTTAAAAGAAGAATTAGTATTACTATAGACTATTTTAGAAATCTTAATTAAAAACATTAGAATGAATATTCATCTGGCAATCTACCAGCAAATAAATACACATATACAATAGATAATGAGTATAAATGATTGAACCCAGGGCTTTAGGACTACTACTTAAGCAATGCTAAAAATTACTAATCTAAAAATAGTACTTTAAAATAAATTAATGGAATATTTAATAAAATCAAACATTTTTAAAATGGTTATATAAAATGTCAGCTTTTATTTAATCTTATACAATTTATTTATGAAGTACCTGTATACATGAATAAGCATGATTTATATGAGCTCTATATGGGTAAGTTGAACTATCATTTATAGAAAAGCATTTTATTTACAAGTGTTTTGCAAAATGTGGTATTAAATTTTTTTAAACCATGTATATTTTTCAAATGAAGTCACTCTTACTATCTAACTAGCCTAACACTTACTCTTTTACTCAATGTGGGAAGGCTGGTTACTTCAGATTATGTTATTATCATATGTCTTCTCATGTATAATTTATGACTCTGAAAATGTATCTTCTTCTTCTTTCTTCCTTGGACTGTGGGCAGAGTATTCAATTTCAACTAATCCTTTCATCTTCCTTCCATCGAGACCTTGAAGGACAGACTGAATATAATATTCCTTATAAAATCAGAAGCAAGGTCAGTCTTTGAATTTTACAATCTAAATTTCCCAAAGGACAGAAGATCATTCCTGGGAATCATTCCAGCAGCAGTGATGGCCCTGAGCTAATTACTGAACACTTTTCTCTGAAGTTTCTACTTAAGAAAATAAAATAAAATTTCTGAATCCAATTTTAAAATTGTAAGAATGAGGTAAAATTAAAAGTAATAAAATGATAGTTGTTTTAAGGTGTGATAATTTAATATAAAAAGAATTTCTGTAAGATGATTTTTATGTCTGGCAATTATTTGAAGTGGATCTAAAGACATCAAGCACTGATACCTGCAGCTGAATGTGTTCTTGTGACAGTATGTCTTCTAAAATTCCTGACTTATAACCCAATGTCATGTTACCCTACACAGAACAGACTTTTTTATTTTTTGCTAATGGCTGTACTCTGTGAATATGATCAATTTTTCTGTCTTTGTTTTTAAACTTTTATACATTTTATTTTTTCTGTGTTCATCTCTCTCTCTCCACTCTATTTTCCCTCACTCGCTCTCTCTCTCCCTCTTTCTCCCCTTCCTTTTACCCCTAATCCCATCGTCTAGTTCCCTCTTCTTTTCTTTCCTCTTTTCACCTCCTTTTCCTTTCATCTTATCTATATTAAATCTGTAATTTCAAATCCTTTCATTATCTCCATGGACATGAAACTATAGCCAAATATGTTTCTACATCACACATCTTCCTCATGTCGCAAAATTTTCTATTTTCACTATTTGAAATAAGGACAGCATAAACTTTAGATTTTTAAATGAATCAACATGGTGATAAAACCGTTGAAAATAAAAATAGCCTGAATTTGGAAAGTAAGCGGTTCACCAGATTTTTTTTTGGGGGGGGGGGTAGGAGAGAAAACAGCTGCAAGATCATCTCAACAGGAGAATGAAACACATGCGCAGTGAGCCACCGTGGGCGTGGCTTCCATTCAGTACAGTCCAGGTTAAACATCCACGATCTTTGTCATAGCATCATAGTCTCCAAATATTCGAAGTAATTGTACGTAGAAGAGAAGAAGCAGCTCCAGACTGACTTATTATTTAATCTGTATGACTATGAGACGACCCCCTTTCCTGACGAGACAAAAATCTTCAGAGCAGGCAGCCTTTCCTGTACTCTCAACTGTTAATACAGTGAATAGGGCCAGGGCAGTATGTGCAATTACCCAAAGACCAACTGCATTTATATGAGATTCTCATCATGTTTCCGGTTGCTATTGTGTTGAGGTCATCTTCTATTGCCATGTTTTCTCAATGATAACACCAACTTCACTATAGAGCAATGCCAGAGAACCTGGAATATTAGCTTAAATTCCACCTTGCCTAATCACCATATTCAAAATTTATACATTTCTTGGTTTGGACTAGGCCATGCTCTGAATTTCCTTCATCCTAGATGAAGACCATTCATTGCTCCAAATACATCCCCTGTCAGGCAAAATCGTCCAATGGTAAAGAAAGATAGTTCAAATCTGTCTCCAGCTTTATTACCAGTGGGCAAAATAAATTTATCAGTTGATACCAGGTAGCAGAATGGCTCCAGCCAAATCAGCTTCCATGTAACCCACTCCTCTTGCTCCAAATGTGTTTGTGGTTTTTAATTAAATATATTTCAATTATTTACATGTACATTTATATTATTACACACATATATACATATATATATATATATATATATATATATATACACACAATGAACTACCTATAGCAGGAAGAACCATGAAATAACCAAGAATTATATAAATGTTACATTCTTAGTGTTTAGGCCTTGAAGAAACTACATATCTTATTGTGGTGCATTTAAAATTCTGAATGTAAATCAATTTCTATCATATCTAGTCATCATCAACTTAAAACATCTATCTAGACCTAAAGACAACTTAACCCCTAAACAACTACCAAGCTTAAGTCTAAAACTAAACTATCTAGTCTTCAATTCCATCAGAGACTTGAGAGGAATAAAATTAATTACCTGGATATACAGGTGGTGCAGGTTAGCAGCTTCCCAAATGAGAAGATGACAGAGATAGTTTGCTACCTGAGCAGTCACTCAAAACTCTCTCTAACATTGGAGTATTATCTTCAGCTTTCTAGCCAGTGTAGTTGACAAAGATATTTGTGAGGCAGATTCTATTGAAGACTTTCTTTTCTTACTCTGTCTTGGAAGAGTTCGGTCATCAACTCTGCCTGCATCAAACTTGCCATCCCTTTTTTTTTTTTTTTGGCACATTTCTGTCTGGGGTAAATATGTGGCCATTTTGCCCTGTGGCTTGTTGGGCACATTAGAAGTCATCTCCATAAGGAGGGTCTTTGATGCTCATCAAACTCTTTGAGGTAAGCTGGGTGTTACCAAAAGTTAACTAGTCTCATTGTCAATGACTCTTTAGAATATTAAAAACATTTTAAATGCCATGTTTTGCATGTCTCTGAGGTTTTTGAAGACCTTAACTAACTATATTACCTTATATTTCTATATAATCATGTGTACCTGTGATTAAAAATAGACTAGTAATTGATATGGCCATGATTTGGTCAACTAACAATTAACTTGTATAACTTACTGATCCTAGACAGCCTGCAATTGCACTTTCAAAGTTTAGAAGTAAATCTTGTATTATCCTGTGCTGAGTCATGGTCCCCACAGCAACAGCAAGAAGACCTGCACTGCTACTGCCATCTTCATACCTTCCGGATGTCATCCAAAACACATGGTTTTATCTATTCTTCTCTCACACATTATATCTTGACCTCGCTTCCCTCTCTCTCCATTCCCCCTAGCTACCTCCACCATCTCCTCTGTCAGCCATATGCAGTCCTCCTCTGTCTTCCTTCAGAAAAGAGCAGGCCTCCCAGGATATCAACTGAATAGGGCATAAACAAGATACAATAAGACTATGAACAAATCCTTATATCAAGGCTGGAGGAGGCAACCCAGTAGAACGAGAAGGAACCCAAGATCAGGTGAATGAGCCAGACACAAGCCCTAGTTCCACAGTTAGAAGTTCCATAAAACTCCCAAGCCAAATCACCACAACATATATGCAGAAGACCCAGTGAAGGACTTGGCAGGTTCCATGATTGCTGTTTCAGTCTCTGTAAGCCTCTATTAGCCCTGCTTAGTTGATTCTGTGGGTCATATGCTCCTGCTTTTCTCAATCCCTTCTACTCGCACAATCCTTTCACCCTTTCTCTCACAGGTTTTCTCAAGCTCCACCTAATTTTTGAATATGAATCTTTGCATCTGCTCCAGTTTCTGGTGAGCATTGTATCGTTTCCTATTTTTGTTTTGTTTTATTTTGTTTTTTGTTTGTTTGTTTATTTTTGTTTCCAGTCATGTTCAGTTCTATTTAGGTCTCTGGGCTAACTTCAGTCTGGTTTGACCCAGGTAGTGTCAGGTGTCGGCTCACTCTTTTGCCATACGCTCCTATCCTAGTCACTCCCACAACTTTCCTGCCACCATTACTTTGGCATGGTACTTTGCAAATCTTGCAGGATCATTTGTAGGTTGGAGAAACAAAAATATATTTATAGATTGCCTTATTCTGCTTAGAAATTTATAAATGTGGCTCTGAACATTTTAAAACCACACATAAACACATGTTAGGTTTTCTAATTATTAGGCTAGTATAAAAGAGCAAAGCAGCAGTCTAAAGAATGGGAAAATCCTTTCCCATTTATACCTGATAAAATATTAAGATCTAGAATATATAAAAAACAAGCAAAACCCCCAACTCCCTAAAAGTCAGGAAAACAATGAAATTAATTATGAAATGGGTTATAGAACTAAACAAATGATGGACCATAATATTCTATAAAGCTTTAAAACAATGTTCGATATTGTTGGCCATCATTGAAACACAAATTAAAACTAATACCAACATCAGTGCGAGTATTAGAGCCACTGTGAAAATCAGCTTGAGTGTTGTTCAAAAGGACAAAAATTGATCTCGTTACCCCATTCTTGGGCAAATACTCACATCTCTAATTGTACTGCATAGACACATGCTCATCCAGATTCACTGCTTCTGTATTCATAATAGTCAGAAATATGAAGCAGCCAAAACTTCCATCAACTGTAGAATGGATAAGGAAATGTGCCACATAATAGAATAATATTCAGCTGTTTTGTGATTTTTATTATTATATTTTTATTATTTCAAAATATATTCAAATTCAATGACATTTTGAACATATCCTTTCCTCACCCTTGTCCCTACAGATCCTCTCCAGCTCCCTAGCCATGCAAGACTGCACATTATTAAAGGAGCAAAGTAACTATCAAAATTTCCTAGCTAGAAATATTGTGACCTGCAGCCGCGATCTATCTGCCTGCAAAATATACTTGTACAAGAGTGGCACAAATCTTAAGGAAGCACCAAACTAACTTTTAAATTGATTTCACCACCCAATCTGTGAGATGGTCTTCTTAAATGACATTGAACAAGAATCTAAGACTAGAAAATTCTTGGTCCTTAGGGAAACTAACTATTATTATTATTGTGCTAATAGAACACTGCAATAAAGTTATTTTTAATAATAGAATACTGTTTTATATTAAGACATTGCTCAAACTTTAATTCAAGACCATTCTTTCAGTAGATAGCCTTTAAGTTAGAGACATGCAACTTAGCATGTGCAGAGTGAGCAACTGAAGAATACACCTTATATTGAATATACTATTAAGTTGCTCTCTCTAGACTCAAGGAACTATGCAGAAGAAGATGCTCAAAGATTTAAGAGTCAGAATGTCATGGGTAAATCAATAATATTCTAGGGCAAGCCCTATGACCAAGGATAGCTTCCCAAACAAAATGAACTCCATGTTTTTGGTTTTTTGTATGTGTGTTCCTTCTGATTTTGCTTGTTTATTTGTCTGTTTGTTTTCTCATGCTACTTTTTATTTTATTGGTTCTTTGTTTTATCTTTTTTTTTTTTTTTTGAGAGAGAGAGATGGAAGAGAAGCCTCATAATATATTGGGTGGGTAAAGAGGTAAAGAGGATCAAAAAGAATTGGAGAGTAAAAAGATCAAACTCTTAATAGACTATTTATTTTAAATAAAAACATTATGTACTATATATGCATATTTACTTCAATGTATATTTACTAAACAAAATAATATATTGCATCTATAGTGCATTCTGTTTTCCTTAACTAGCCAAAGGAGAATGCTATTTCATACCTAATACATTGTTTCAAATAATTTGAAAACAATGTATTAATTTGGCTATTTTTTCCTTATAGCATAGATTTTGTGTTACTCCAAGTAATTCTACCTTTCAAAGTAGAAAGGACTGCCTTTAGATCAAAGTCTTTTGCTGAGTTTCTTAACATGATATAGCTGATACTATTAACACTACTTTCAAATCAATTTAAAATATGTTAGATTTTCAGTAGAATACAAATCCATATTACAAGCAAGGATATCCTAATTATTAAATTTGTACTCATAGTTTGGTCAATTTAGATTTGAATACTGTCATTGTTATTTACAAAATGTACCATACATGTCTGTGAATCTGAGCATTTGGTTCCAAGACAGAGATACTTTTATGAAAGGTTCAGAATTTTATAGGGTAGAGGCTCACCTGAGGCCAAAGGCCATTAAGAGATGAGACCAGTTGAGGGATCTCAGCAGAACCATTACATTGCCAAGATTTTCCTAGATAGTTATATTCCTTATGTATGACAGTTCTGTAAAAATGTTTTTCAATTATCAAAAACATTTTAAGAATTAATGTACATGTAGATCACTTTCTTTGTGTTTATTATCAATAATAAAACATGATAAAATAAATGAATTAAAGAATGATACTTATGAGATTTTTTTCCTATTTGTTTCATTATGCTATCTAAATAAAATAACAAATAAGAATTTTATGATTACTTTTAGAGACTTGTATATATGAAGCAGCTTAGTTATCAAGAAGAGGGTAATATAGGCAAATATATTTTGCATTTAACGTACTTAATTTATAAGAAAGACAGAAAATAATGATAAATTATTATTTATATAAGCAAATAGTAAAATAAATCCAGTGATGTCGCGCCCGCCTCGCCAGCAAGGAAGACGCCACAACAGGATCCTTCTGAAGCACGCTTTATTGGGGATACATCATGATGCCTGGCTGCGCAGCTGACAGCTAAGAACGGAAGACCCAGAGCACAGAACTGGCGCCGCTTATACAGAGCAAAGGGAGGCGGGTGTAGATTCGATTGGTTCGTGTCTCAAAGCTTCATTAGCATGGCTTTTGGCGGGCTTCACACATGCGCATAAGAGTTGTTTACCACCGCTGAGTTCAAGAAGAACCCGGAAACTGGCGCCATCTTGCAATGGCGAATGTCGGCTCCTGACATCTCCCCCTTAAATATTTATTAAGATGCATGACAAGAGATGGGTGACGATCAAGCTTTGCTTTCTACAGCGTAGCGATCAAGACACCGAAAGAGGAAATGGGTGTCGATCAAGCCTTGTCTTCTACAGCTCAGCGATCAAACGCCCTTAGGAAAGTGGGGGAGTCACCTTGTCTCGTGTAATGAGATAAGACTCAGAGACGTGCAAAGGCTGACATCCCAAGATGTTTCCATGCCTTCTCTGGTGCAATGGGACAAACCCTCAGAGTGCAAAGGCCATGAGAGCAGAGAGGAAATGCATCAACAACTTATCAGGGGGAGACGAGAGCAGGTGGTGTTGAGACAGCGATAAGCCAGAGAGACATACATATGACCTCCTCCCGAGGAGCCAAATCCTTTATCTTTTCTTTGAACATCATGAGCAGTAAACAGTTTGTGCAAGCTGGGAAGAACTAGCAATTGGGCAATGCGATCTCCCGGAGAGATAGATGTAATTCCTCGTTGGGAAGAACATAATATTTTAACCCGTCCCTCATAGTCTTAGTCAATGACTCCAGGATGAATGATTAATCCTTTAAGTGTAGATGAGGATCCTCCTAGCATCAACCCTACCGTATCTTTAGGTAAAGGTCCAAAGAAATCAGAGGGTATAGGCTGGCACCCCATCTGTGGTGTTAGTACTGCTGTGGTGGTGGAACAGAGGTCCAGTCCTGCCGAACCTGGGCCCGGGGGTCTGAATGACACCTTTGGCAGGTTCGGCTGGATGGCCCCATACATTTGAGGGCCCTGGGGACGTGGGCCCCGCTGCCCGTTTTTTGGCAGTCATTCAGGTCTGGTTTCAATTGGTCTGTCTTCTATGTCCTTTATAGACCTACATTCATTTGCCCAATGTTTACCCTTCTTACATTTGGGACAAATTCCTGGTATCTTTTTATTTTTGGGTGGTTTCTTTTGTTGTCTACACTGTCTTTTTAGGTGTCCTTTCTTTCCACAATTAAAACATGTCATGTTAGAAAGTCGTATCACACTCTCCACTCAACTGTGGAGAATATTCTGACCATTGGCTCGATCTGGGAAGGGGTTTAAAGTTTACCTCCTGTATTGTCCTTGGCTGGTGCCTTAGTTTGAGCGGGACCCCTGGGCCCAAATCTGCCTATCATATTGTTCTACTTGTAGATTTCTAGGACCCTCTGGTGCCTCACATTTGACCATGTCCCCTGGAGGGGGAGACCCGGTGGCACTCAGAGGAAGGACAGCAAGTAGCCAAGAAGAGACTTGATACCCTATGAGAATATATAAGGGGACATAATCCCCCTCAGGAACAGTCATAGGGGAGGGGAATAATGGGAAAATGGGGGGGGGAGGAATGGGAGGATACAAGGGATGGGATAAACATTGAGATGTAACAAGAATAAATTAATAAAAAAATAAAAATTAAAAAAAAACAAAACAAAAAAAAAAAAAAACATGTCATGTTATTGGACCTCTGAGCCGCAAGAACGGCGGCCGCAATTCCGGAGTTAGACAGAGGGCCTCCAAGTTCCCTACAGGCTTTCATCCATGCATTTAATCCTTTTCCTTTCCAGGATGTGATAGCATTTCTACACTTCTTAGTACATTGTTCAAATATCAATTGTTCCACTAAAGGCATAGCTGCATCAGGATCACTAAAGATCTTTCCCGCTGTTTCTACCATCCTAGCTACAAAATCAGAGAAAGGCTCGTTAGCACCCTGAATGATCTTTGTTAAATTTCCAGCCACCTCTCCCTTGTTAGGGAGACGTTTCCAAGCTCTAATGGCATTATTATTTATTTGTGTGTATACTTCCACAGGTAAGGCCGTCTGATTTGCTGTCCATTGCCCCTGTCTTGTAAGCATGTCAAAAGTCCAGTGTGGCTGGCCTGCGGCAACATTGGCCTTAGCTTGATTCTGACAAAGATCATAGAAAATTGATTTCCAGTCCAAATATTGGCCCATAGTAAGGCAAGCCCTTACAGTAGAATGCCAATCATCGGGCGTCATGACTGTGGCTGCCAGTCTCTCAATCTGTATCTGAGTATAGGATGCATTAGCACCATATGCTCTGGCTGATTCAGCAAGTTCATTTAACTGTTTATGTTCCAATGGTCTGTGGAACCTTGCTTGATTCTCATCTTCAAAAACTGGGAATGTCTGCAATATTTTTCTCCTATCCTTGGAGTTTATAAAAGATGTTTTTGCCCCTGTGGTTGTTTTAGGCCTTGCCTCAGATGCTGGAGGGGCTGATGGAGCATATGGAGGCAGTCTATACCTTTCTTCCTCATACTTAGCTGCTTCCTCCTCCAGCTCCTCCTCGTCTGAAGTATCCAGCATCCCTGGCCCTGACATATTGGTTCTTTCTGACTCAGAAGAACTGGACTCAGATTCTGTCACCTGAAGATCTGTGAATTCTGTTAATAAAGGATACAGACTCTTTTCTTTCCTCTTCCCTTTTTCTGGAATCACCTGATCTTTTTCTTCCTTTTCTAATTTACCCTTTTTTATCTTTTTATGTCTAGACTTTTCTCCCTTTCTATCGGATTCTGACATGCTCTTTTGATACTCTATTAATAGTTTCTGTCCTTTCTTTATTCTTTCTCCACATCTTTTGTCTTCTAAACATGCCTTTATCAGTTTCCATGTAGGATAGGCACCTGGGCCCAAGGTACCTTGTTCCTTTTCTCATGCTAAGTCTCGTCCCAGTTTATCCCAACATGGTATAGTCAACGATCCCGAAACTATAAACCAAGGAGCCGCTCGATCGGCTTCTTTTATAAACCCCTTTAAGGTCTGTTCTGGAATCGCTAACTTCCTCTCTTTGAGGAGCTCCTTCAAAGCTTGCACCAATGTCTTTGATGAGGAGTTTCCCATGTTTTTTTTTTATCTACAAGAGCGGGCGGCCAGCACGGTTATCTACCCGTGACTTACAGCAATTCTATGGCTCCCCACAGACACACTCGTGCCCTGGACAATGACAATTCAGACAAAGGCAAATTATAAGAACAACGATGACCAGACAAACAAAAATGAAAGCGTAAAGGAGAGGATGCACACCTGGAACGAGCATACCTTTCAGTAGAAAGTCGGATCCGATCCTTCCCACGTGTCAGTTCTGAATCCTCCTCAAAGAGGAGTCTCCGCTGGTGCCTCGTTGGTGTTAATTCAGTTCCCGGGTTTCGGCACCACTTGTCACGCCCGCCTTGCCAGCAAGGAAGACGCCACAACAGGATCCTTCTGAAGCATGCTTTATTGGGGATACATCATGATGCCTGGCTGCACAGCTGACAGCTAAGAACGGAAGACCCAGAGCACAGAACTGGCGCCGCTTATATAGAGCAAAGGGAGGCGTGTGTAGATTTGATTGGTTCGCGTCTCAAAGCTTCATTAGCATGGCTTTTGGCGGGCTTCACGCATGCGCATAAGAGTTGTTTACCACTGCTGAGTTCAAGAAGAACCCGGAAACTGGCGCCATCTTGCAATGGCGAATGTCGGCTCCTGACACAGTGAGATACAGAAAGTGGTCTTCTATGGCTGGTCCACTAAGAAGATGACATTTGAGTATAGATCTAGTAGAGGAAGAAGAGGAAGTCATACTAAGACCTAAATGAAGGGAATTTAAGACAGAGAATCTGAAGGAAACATTTGGATGCTTAAGTGATCTTGTATTTAAATTTTTCATTCTTATCCTCCTTTCAATAGATAAACAGGAATATCTACTAGAAAAAAATCTTGAGAGTACTTTAAAATTAATGGTAGAATTTTTACATAGTTAATTTTGTTTATATAAAACAATCTGCATGCGTTTAATTGTTTCTGATACTTATTTCATTCCTCACATGATTTCCAACTTAGTAAATGTTAAACATGTCATATTTCATTCAATTTATCTACGTGAACATGTGACCCTTATTAATCACCACAATTGCTGGCCTAGAAGAATTTCTAACAGCTATGTTACATTTCTGAACCTAAAATATGAAGATTTTTTCTTCTTTAATTTATCTCAATTTTTATTTTGTAATTTTTGAGCTATGCTTTTAAAAGAAGACAGAATTAATGTTATTATTGGATACTCCTGAGGTGTTAGCACTTGCTTCGTTATTATGTTCAATCTCAAGTAATGATAGATTCCAATCAATTTAGTGTTAATATGGCTTTTCTATACTGCCTTTTGTTTTTGTCATGAAGTATGAATTTATTACTTTCCTTTTCTTGAATAATAAAAAATTTTTAGTTTTATTTTTAATAAAATTTGCTATTTATAGCTTTCATTATTTTGTATTTAGACTCTAATGATTTAAGGTACTAGATTCTTACTTTTGTTGATGATTCTAGAAGTTCTCAATTCTTGTCTTTACAAAAGTGATTTTTCCAGATTTCTTATTATATTCTGAGATTCTAGGTACACAAGTATTTCACTGCTATTCACTTATAAAATATACAGTTTAAGGGCCATGAAAAATACATATATTTATAGTTTCAAATCACACACAGTCACACATATATTCAGTACATATATTGTCCCCAAATAATATGTTAATTTGCTTTATTTCTTTTACTTTCACTTAATGAGTCTATTATTTACCTATACATAATCTGATATTAACTGTAGCTATGCAGTTTTGGATCTGTGTTAGCGTTTTAGAAACTTAATATATTTGATTTTTTTTCACCTGGTTTTAGATTTTCACATGCAGTATTCATTGTAAAACTTTCTGGGAAAATTGAGTCATCATAACATAGAGAGAGGGGAGATGGACAGGGAATGGAGGAAGGGAGAGAGAGAGACAGAGAGAGAGACACACACACACAGATAGAATCCTATTTCTCAATATTTGAGCTAAAAATGCAAGTGCTGATGATAAATTTCTATTTTAATTTGGAAACCTGAGATTGAGCATCTAAGTAAGCATGTAATGGTGGCTCTTTCTTGAAACATCAGTACTGGATAGGTAGAGATAGGAAAAATCCCTTATACCTCACCAACTCTGAAGCTCAGTGAGAGATGTTTAAAAATAAATGTGGAGAACTATAAAGATGTCTCAGTGAATTAAAGAAAAAGCACTTGCTGCTACTGCAGAGGTCAAGGCCAGTTTCTTATACCACATGGCAGTTCATAAATATGCTTAACTGTAGTTCTAGCTAAGCCAGTGACTTCTTCGGGCTTCCACAGGTACTAGGCACACACATAACAAGCACAATAAGTAAATAAATAAATAAATATTTTAAAAATGGTGGATGGCTCTGGATGACCTTTGGCCTCCACAAGTACCTTTGTGCACACATACAAGGATATCTATTCACACATATATACACAAACATTTCAAATACATGAATTTATATACTCACATAAAACTTCAGACAGTATATTTTCCTGTAGAGAAAGGCTACTTTTGAATATAGCAGGCCTGTACATAGTTATACTTCTTGAATAAACTAAAGTTAAATATACATTCATATGTCATCTTTTCCATTGGAGGGTTCCTTACTGTTCTTATTCAATCTTAAGCAGTTTCTCTTTGAAATCTAAAGTTGAACATGAGGTAAGAACTCAGGACATTGAAGAAGAGTGAATTGTCATATTTTTCCACTCCCTTGAAACTATCACTGATCTATTTAGCTTTTAAACATCTCTCAAACACTCTATTCTAAGTGATCTAGTACAGAACAGAAAATCCAGCCAAAGACTGTAGAATAAACACTTTGGGCACATGCCTGGGATAATTCAAGCTGGAACTGACCTGAAAACCTTTCTTAAAGTCTAGCTTTAATGATTCCAGAAAATACTGTGGAAGAAGCAAAGGACAAGAAACAAATAGTTATACCCAGATGAAACACATTTGAAACACAAAAATGACCAACATTGCAAGATATGTATAAAATTGCAGTAAATGGCACCACTTGTTACTGCTAATTGACAGCTATCAGTCTGACTTAAAATCCACACATCAGGAAGAAAACCATGCTCAGAACCAGAAACCTAGACAGTTTCCCAGGAAAATGAGGTCATCTTCCTTAGAAAACAATTTATTGTCATTTGGCTAGACCAGAATAATTTCTTAAAACATTCTAAATCATATCATGTAGTGGAATTTTAATCATGCAATCTGGCTGCTCTGGCAAGGCGTCACATCTAATGACCTTCCAGGAAAACAGACATGCCACCCACCTTTAATCCTTCTGGCTGGAATACTAACATCTTTAATACCCCTGGCTGGAATAAGACATGATCTTAGTATACAGCTTGATTCTCAAACAACAATGTCTAATTGAGGGACTGACAAAGTGATGAATAAGAGAAAGATTCGACAGACTGAGTCACAGATAGGATATGCCGAAATCTTACAAGAATAGGCAGGAAAGAGTAGCTACTTTGGAGCAGGGCTGGGAGAAAGAAGGTGAGTTCAGTTTGGCCATTCACTTGAGTACAATTGAGTACATGCAGTTTAGTTAGTGGAGTTCAGAGGGAATTTTTCCAAGTGGAGAAATTCAGTGAGAAGTGGAGAAAACCCAGTTTGGTGGAAACTGCAAGAATTCAAGAAGAATTAGAAAGGGGAAGCTTATTCAACAGTAAGTTTCAGAAACTAAAAACATTCTAAGCTGAAGTTAGCAGACAGTGGCTAGGAGCTGAAGCCTTTAACGTCCAGGATTATAGAAGACTATATTGTACTGGGGCTAGAAACGTCCAGGCCTAGGCCTAGGGATAGTTAAAACAGAGACAGAAGTGCTCTGTGCTCAGCCAAAGTCATGTATACTTAGAGCTTAGGTTAGTCTCTCATCTTATCCCATCATCAGAGTAAAAAAAAAAAAAAAACCTTTTACAAATATGCCAATACCCACTGATAAGTGTAGTTCCCTTCCCTTATCAAAGCTTCTCTTTATAATAAATGAAGATCACCACTAAAAACAAATGGTCTCAATGCAGAAGTCAATGGATAGGTGTTAGTCAAGGTCCAATTGATACATCTATATCATTACTCCTGCATCTATCTCTCAGGGAATACCCTGGAAGAATAGGATAAAAAAAATGTTAGTGCCAGAATTTCAGGAATTCTACTGTCAAACATTTCCTCGTAGAATTGTCTGCATAAACAAGACAAGAACAATGGCAAAAGAGCATGCTAATATGGAAGAGGAGAAATTTGAGCACCCCAAACTTAAACAAAGAACTACAAGCAACTATTGATTATGGAAAAAAGAAAATTAGCACTACCCCATATATGAACCCCCATATTGGCCATTTACTGCAGTGTAGTCAGCATTGAAACTATATATATGAAAGATAGACTCAGCAGGTTGTCTTTACACATATTAAAACACACACACACACACACACACACACACACACACACACACACCTCCTTAATATGAACCCCCTTATTGGCCAGAGAGATCAAAGGGGTGTACTAAGGATGTGTATGTATTCTAGCTGCATTACTCATAACACTTTGGATACGATCTCTTGCCAGAGTAGCCATGTTGCTAGATTAACAGTCTTTTACAAATACCAGAGTGTAGTGGATGTAAACATGTTTTTGTCTTGATCCCAAGTATGGGATAGGTATTGGATGTAAATATGTTTTTGTTTTGATCCCAAGTGTGGGATGAGAAACAGACTTGTGAGAGAACAGGTGATGTTTATCCACTTAGAACTTAAACCACCTCATGGAGTGGCTTGGTTTTTGCCAGCTGAAACACATCCTAGTACAGACTCTGAGAGGAGATTATATATGTGTATACACACACACACACACACACACACACAGAGAGAGAGAGAGAGAGAGAGAGAGAGAGAGAGAGAGAGAGAGAGAGAGAGAAGGGTGGAGTTTTTTGTGTCTTAGTATTGTTTGGCTGTTCATAGCTCCTCTTCGAGATGCTCCTAGAGAGACTTCTCCAGAGAATGCTTTGGGGCTCTGGATTCCTGCTGCCATCCCAGGTTCCAGCAGCAACTTTAGTGGATTTTCTACTCTGCTGAAATCCTGGCAACTATGCCAGGGGAATCACTCCCAGGAACTGAATTCAAACCTGGTTGGAATCAGAGCACTGTAGTAAAATGCTTACCTAGTATGTGGGAGGCCCTGGATTTAATGCCCAACAATGAAAAGAAAAATAAATTCTAAAGCAAATCAATTGAGGCTAAAAACATTGAAACACTGTTAAAATTAATTTCTTTGACATTAAGGCATACTAAAAATACATGTGTGAAACATGGATCTAAAATAAGAATTTATAGTAATAAGCAGATTACTCAGACTTTAAGCATTCTGGCTTATATTAAAAAATACTGTGGTTGGGTTCCTTGGACCCCAAGATGTTTCACACACTCCCAGAGACTAGGACAGGCACTTCTGGACTCTGCTGGCCTCAAGCTCTCAAGCTGTGCGTGTTCATGTATGCACATGAACAGTTATACATGAAAATAAATTAATATTTTAATAAAAGAAAATGCCTTTACTTAAATTACCAATATTCAATCATACATGTATGCTCCTGTATATATGAATAAACATTTTTGTGTGCATCTTTGGAGATTTTCTATATTGAATTCTATATATTGTAAGAGATTCTTTCTCTTTACAAATTTTCTTTCTAAGGCAGCAACAAGAGCAATTACACTTGAAATATTTTGACCAACATATGTTTTTAGTAACAATAAATATAATGAAGCATAATTCATTAAAATATACACAAAAACGATGTAAATGAGTAAATGGAATTATGATTTTCTGTTTTTTATTTTAAAATTAATAAAAAGTGTTTTTAAAAGGTTTACTGTTTGGTAGAAGTCTTTCATTATTCTTCTTAACTCTTGTAACCTAGTATCTACACATGGCTTATATCTTTACCTCCTAATGTGAAATTTTTAATTAACATTTGTAATTATATTTATTTGCAACATCTTCCAATAAATTAGATATTTTTAAGTGAGTAAACAATGGGAAGTGAAAACCAACATGTATATTAAAAGTTCCACAGTCCATTGGGACAGCCATAGTAACAAAAAAAAAATTTACAGCACTTTCCTGGACAGGTGGAATAAACAAATGTAAAGGACAGTATGAACACACAGAAACAGTCCACATGCAGTACTTCAAGTAGGTCAATACTTAAATGTTAATTAGTACTTTTTCTTAATCTTTAATTATGTTGCAGATGTGACTTTCATTTCTTTGGAATACTTGGTGAAAAGTAACCCTAGTATTCTGCCTCTACATGGATTAAATCTCATGATGGGAAGTCACATGAAAGACAATCTATTTATGTCACAGCCAACGAGTGTTTCATGTCTAGGGTTACAACTGAATATAACCTTGGAAACTAAACATAGGAGTTCATGGGTTTTTCACTCTGTTAATCAATTTTCTGTAGGAATGCACAGAAATGAGCAAGTTGCATGAAACTTCCCCTTAGTTAAGGATTGCAGTGTATATAAACTTGTGTTTGTTTTTTCCTCAAGAGTGGGATGTGAAAGAGACTTCTGTGAAGGTGTGCAGTCTTTGTCCACTGGAAAGAGACTTGTGAGAAGAAACTTGGTGGTTTTCTACTAGAAGAGGAACTGCCTCTTGTGGGGACATGGTCTTTGCCAACTGATAAACATCCTAGTGGGGACTCTGAGACTCTAACAGAAAATACATATTTTTTAATTTATAAATTAGTTTTTTTATTTATGGAGAAACTTCCCTGATGATGGCTTAACAAGACACAGCTTTTTGAGTATAACAGAATGTCATTAGGAGGCATTTCAATGCTACAGATTTTAGACCAATACTAATTGGTTTTAACATAGGTACTTGGGCTATTAGTCTCTGTCACTCAAGCAATGTCTTGTATGATTTCTGTCTTCTGTAATAAGTCTTAAGTCAAATGAGATATTGGTTGGTTACTCCCACTAGCTTTGTGTCACCCTGCTCTAGCATATTTTGCAGATGGGATACCAGTATAGACCAAAGGATTTGTAGCTAGCTTGGTGTTTACATTTCGTCTTTGTTAGTGTGTGGAGTACTTTCCTGTAATAAAGATGCTGGAATGTATTTGTGAAGGCACTAGGTCAACTACTGTATGTTCACTGAGTTTTATAGGTACTGTTTTCCACAATGGGGCCTACTGTCAGTTTGTAGAGCACAAATTATTGTCTTGGCAACAGCCTGTAGTTTGGCGGTAGAATTCTCATGAGACACCTTTGGCCAACAACTCAATTATATGAGACCTAATCCTAGTAATAAAAGCTTTATTCGGTGATCAGAGATGGTCAGTTAGGATTCCATCTTCCCCGTTATTTCACAACCCCATTTAGATGCTTTTATATATGCATTTATATTAGGAAATTTCTATTGCATTAAGTTCCACATTACCCATCAAATAGCCCTTAATTTTACATTTCTCCATGTATTTTCTCCCTCATTACCCTATCTGTTACCATCCCCACTTAATCCTCAAATTCCAGATTCCCCATCTCAATCCATCTATAGCTGTCTATTTTATTTCCTTTTCTTAATGATATGTATTCATTTCCTCTATACCTACCTATTTACTCTATACCTTTCTTCTGCGGCCATATAGATTGTAACTTGATTATCAGCTGATAGTTGTAATGTAATGTATGTTTTGTACTTTCTCTTTGTTATAGGTATGTTTTAAGATCCTTAATATTTTACTATCAAGTTAAAACAATATTTGACTGGCGATTAAAAATTATATACAGAAATATTATGAAGTATATTATGGAATGATTTGCTGTAAGTACATATTATTATTATGCCTCTTCATTTATTCTGCTGCCTCAGTTACTATCTGCACATAACATAACATAATTTAACCTATGACGTCAGTGATAGAAATGACAATTCCATAATGGAGCTTACTATACTCTTCTATTTTAAAAGATGAACTGTGATACCATAATGTATGTCAATGTCTATGTATGGCCATTCAAATGACATGTCTTCAAGCATATACATAATCTTAGGTGCTCTGTCTGTCTGTCTGTCTGTCTGTCTGTCTGTCTGTCTGTCTGTCTCTCTCTCTCTCTCTCTCTCTCTCTCTGTTTCTCTCTCTCTGTCTCTCTTTTGCTCTCTCAGTTTTTAATTTTCTTATACAGATTCTCAGTATGTAGCTTGGTTGTCCTTCAACTCACTATGTAGTCCACCAGTAAATTCAAACTAAAAAAACTCTGGCTGTCATTGTCTCACAAGTGCTAGCATTCAAGATATATGTCACTGTGTCCTGCAATGTACCCAAATTTAAAGAGTGTGCACTGAAGGAAATCTATATGTGTCACCTATGTATACACTCATTTGCAATATATACAATCTATGACATAAATAAAATTATAATATATTGATCAGTCTTCATTATATTGCACTTATTTCCATATAAACAACTATACATCTTTATAGTTACATCTAGATCTAAATAATTCATAAATTAATATGAACATCTATTTATATAAAGAATTCATTTGCATGTACAATATGGAAAATTTTCCTTAAACATATGGCAGGCTTATTGAAACTCTTTGACTTTTATTCTGAATTACTAGTAGCAAAGATAATTTTGTTCAATAGATTTGCAGTATGCCATCACATGTTCACATTCTTAAACATTTTTAACATAAGTTAAGAGATTTTTGAGCCTTATGAAAATTCTCTTAATATGTTAATTATGAAGAAAAATAAAATGTTTAAAATATCATAGATTACTATTCATGAAGGATTAACATGACAAACATTAAGCTTGAACACACAAAAGTATGTCTGACAAAATAGTGTGCCTTGAGATGGAAATAAGACGGTTTTTAAGGATAGATACCATCACAATTTCAATAAGGCACTCACTAATATAAGTTATTCATGTAGAAAAACATATTAAACTTATATCTTTATCTAAACATCACTTTTATCACTATGAACATAGACTCTGATGCTTTGACTTCCTGTGATAAATATTAAGAAATAAAAACATGGAAATTTCTATTAAAATGACATTTGAATTGTTTTCCTTTTGCTACACATATTGATTAGTGTGTATGACATCATCTCCTTGAAATACTACAAAATGAGAAACTGGCTAGGAGAGATAAATGGTAGACTCAACAGAATCACATCAGCCATTAATCAAAACCATTAAAAGGAGGATTGAGGATATTTTAATTGTTTTTAATAAAGATAAATTATTTACTTTTTTTGGTTTAGTAACAACAAAACATTGACATGAAATAGGAATCAGAATTCATATAAAATCTTATAAAACAATGACAGTCCAGGAAAGAAAGGACTCCATTCCAAAGAGATTGTGAGTTAAATCTTTCTAATCACTAAGGAATAACTCTCAATCAACATATTGGAAACAGATAAACTAGAGTAAACAGATTACTCGTTCATTTATGTATTTGTTCATTTATTTATTTTCACTGTTCTGAGTTCTGAACTTATGGGCTTGAAGGCTGCATAAGAGGAGGCAGAAGGTCTGTAGGAACCAGAGGGCATGGAGGACAGCTAAGAAACAAAGCTCTCTAAACACAACAGGCCCAGTGTACATATGAACTCACAGTTACTGTCCCAGCATGCACAGGGCCTGTGTGGCCCTGTGCCAGACTTCTGTTCTAGCACTTATTGGGAGAAAAAGAATTGAACATATAAACCCCCATTCCTAACACAGATGCAATCTCCAGTTCACAAATGAAAAATTAGTTTTCTCCAAGAGAGTATCACCTTGGATTCAAACAATTTAAAAATTTATTCACACATTACATACCAATTATTATTCCTTCACTCTTATCTACCAGTTCCTACCCTCCTTCCCTCTTTTTCTTATTCTGCTACCCAAGACCTCAAAAAGGGGATGCCCTCCTACCCTCTATCTGGCCACAGACTATCAGTTCTCATCAGGATAGCCTGCATCCGCTCCCTCCGTGTTCCCACAAGGCCTTCCTGCCAAGTGGCATTGATCAAGTCCTGGGCACCAGAGTGCATGTCAGAGGTTCAGTAGCAGCCTCTCCCTCCCCCACCTGACTTGGAGAATGAACTGTACATTGGCTACGTCTGAACAGGGGCTTTCCTTCTCTGCATGCATTGCCCTTGGTGCATCCGTGTGTGCAGGCCACCATGTGTCCAGATCTGCCAGCCTTGATGGTCTAACTGTGGAGCTTCTGAGGCCTCTAGGTCCTTCTATCCTCCCACTGTCCCCTATAAATCTCTGTACTCTGCGCAGAGTCTGGCTTCCAGTCCCAGGATCTGTCCTGATCCCATGCTGGGTGGAATCTCAAGAGAAGAGTATTCAAATCAATAAAGTCAGAAAGGAAATGGGAGACATAATGACAGATACCAAGGAAATCCAAATAATCCTTAGGTCTTACTTCAAAAACCAATATGCCACAAAAATTGAAAATCTGAAAATCTAAATAACATGGACAGTTTTCTTGATAAACTCCACTTACCAAAGGCAAGCAAAATAAATTGTCCTATATTCCCTAAGGAAATAAGTGGGTAAGGAAATAAAAAGCGGTCACCAAAAGTCTCCCATACAAGCAAGTTTTTTTTTAATTAATCATCTAGTTTTTAAAATACTTTATTTCATCATGCTTTATTCACATTACATCCCAATTAGTATCCCCTCACACTTACAGTCCTGATTTCACTTTCCCTTTTCTTATTTCCCTCCTCTAGACCTCTGAAAGGAGGGGACCTCCTCCCCCACCATCTCCCTACAGCCTATCATGTCTCATAGGATAGCCTGCATCTCCTTTCTCTGTGTTCCCCCAGGGCTTCTATGCCAAGAGGCAATGACCAAATTGCAGGTAACACATTTCCTGTCAGAGGCATCTCCCCTCTCTCCTACCCCCTTCAACACATGAAGAATGAGCTGTCAATTGGCTACATCTGAATAGAGGTTCTAGGTTCTCTGTTTGCAATGTCCTTGGTGGGTGCATCAATTTGTTCGGCCTTCCCCACCATGGGACCAGAACTTTTCACAGAGGCTGCCCCCAGGCTGCCTGCAGGCTCAAATCTTACAGAATAGAGATGTTTTCAGACATGTGGCCAGTTGGAGAGGCAGAATTAGGAGCCTGGCAGTGTTCTAAACTGGACTGGGATACACATTAATCTTAGGTTTATGTAAGGTAAAATGATATCCTTGCTCTTTAAATGGCCAGGCAATCTCTTTAAAAGTGGAACGTCCACAGGAGAACTAGTGCCAAAGGGTAATTGGCCTAAGAGAGATGTCCTGTTGGTCAATATAAGGACCAAGGTTGGGCAAGGAGACAGAGATACAAGCTGCATGCCTCTTACGCTGAAAAGCCTTTGTATGCTGAGTTGAGGTGTCACTGTTCTGACAGCTGGATTTTCCCTCTAAATGTAAGCTAATTTCACAGGGGACTGGTGGCAGTCACACCAGATGCAAAAAGACACAGATAATTTACAGGTGACAAACTACATGGTAGCCTATGGTCCCAGAAACTCAAAGGCTACAATTCATATCCTTAAAATGGTAAGCTTAATGCCTTTTCTTTTGTTCAGTGAAACTGGCTTGTCTCTAAAGCAGGATACACTTTCTCAGGAAACAGGTAGCGGCCTAGCCTATACATCAGGCACTTTAGGGCCTAGAGAAGGACATTTAGAACTGAAAGGTGAAAGTGTCTATGCTCTTGGAAAGAAGGGGTGAGACAAAAATCTCCCGCACCAAATGTGAAAACCCAGGTACAAGATGCCTAGGGTATATATAAACTCTAAAATAAAATGGGAGTTTATATAATGTTTATTAAAGCTTAATGCCTTTTCCTTTGCTCAGAGCAACCAGCTTGTCTCTAAAATGGGAAGCGTTCTCTCAAGAAACAAGTAGTGGCCTGGCCTATACATCAGACACCATAGAGCCTAGAGAAGGACATTTAGAACTATACAAAATTCATTTTGACTTCAAAATGATAATAATTGTATGTTCATTGTTAATGGCGATGTTAAATTTCCTCTTTGAAAGAGTTTAAAATGAAACAGACATGGATAAAAGAGAGACTGGTAGTTTAAGTCAGTCTATACTTACATGAATTCAAACTGCAGAACAAGCAGTTAACTTATATAGCTAATCCCACGGCAAGGGAATATCTCTGAGACTGGCTGAGACATGACTGTGAATGCATAGGCAAATCTTCTTATTGGTTACAGAATACCCATGATTAATTATGAGATGTCATTCCTTGTATGGCATGAATGAAGATTTACAGATGTCTTTCTTCTCATACAAAGAGCAGAGAACCATCCTAATTGTTCTGTGCATCCTGCACACCTCATACATTTATAGTATTAGGACTACATAGTGCTTGTGAGAAATTATATTTTTCAGAATAAAAGATCCAGACACTGATACTGGAGACCTGACAGGATTCATTCCTCCAGCATGCTGAGTCACTGACATCCAACATCCTTCATGTTACAGCCCAAAGTGTTTCAGCTGCTGTTCCTCATAAAAAACGATGGCTTTTAAGAAAACTCCTGATTCCAATTGGTCCAGAATTTTATATAAGCCTCAAATTTCTTAACATTTGAAGACTGTACCACAAATACTATTCCTAGCTTGTTTAATCATTTTTCCCAATTTTATTTGGGCCCCTACTTAGGTCTTATTCTCTCTAAATTCAGCCAGAAGAAACCATAAGAGAAAGATACCCCATTTTCCTTAAAGGAGGTTGGATAGGTTTTAGGTTGCTTTGTTGGCTAAAGATGTTTATTGACGTTGGGTGTTGGTTAGAAGTTATTATTGATCTTATTCAGAGAGAAAACAAGGTTAGACTCAGGGATTTCTCTCTTTTCCTTTATCTTTTTTTTATCTTAGGTTTGGAGATAGGGGTTGAAAATAAAAACAAGGGGGTATATAGTAATATATAGGGATGATAGGACAAAAAGTAGATCATTGAATCTATGCCTCAGCTTAAACCCTTAACTGTTACTCACAAATAAAGTTAATTTTAATCCATTGATAAAGAATTTTGTATACTGTTGCAAAATAAGTTTAATTTTGATACACTGAAATAGAATTCAAATTTAGTATTATTTTTCACACATTATATTTCTACTCTAATATGAGTTATTGTACACATGCAACTCAATTAATACATGGTTTACTTCCAATACCCTGATAGTGCTATTGCACGCTGTTTAGGATAATTAAGTAATACAAGTTATTTGTTGGTTGATCAACTCTTGGTCACATCAAGTGCTGGTCTAGTTTGTTACTGGAATATATATCCTATGTTTAACATATAGGTATGATTCTATAGATAGATAAAGTAAAATAGTTAGATATGGTCCTCAAAATCCTCAGAGACCTACAGAATATGGCAGTTAAAGATCTTGTTATTATTTTAAGGATTCTTTGAAAATAAGACAAATCAACTTGTGGCACTACCCAGCCTACCTCAAAGAAGATGATGAGCATCGAAGAACCTCTTTATGGAGATGGCTTCAAATGTGGCAAACAAGCCAGTGGACAAAAAAATGTCCTTTTATCTGCCACAGACAAAATCCTACGTAGAATGAGAAAGCTTGGATGCAGACAGAGTCGAAGGCCAGACTCTGCCAAGACAGGGTAAACAAGTCCTAAATAGTTCCTGCTTCACAAATATGTCTGTCAGATATACAGGGCCAGGAAGGCTGAAGATGATGCTCCAATATTAGAGATAGTTTTGGGAAACTCTTCAGGCAGCAAACTGTCTCTGTTATTTTTTCATTTAGTAAGATGCTAACCTACTGTTCCTGTTTACTCAGGTAATTAAATTTATACTTTCTCAAGTCCCTGATAGAGTTGAAGACCAGATAGCTAGTTTTAAAATTAAGCTTAGTTCTTAGGAGTTAAGAAGATACTTTTAGGTCTAAATAGATATTTTTAGGTTGATACGTAGGAACTTTGATAGATATTTATTTATGTTCAAAACTTCAGACTCATGAAGATAAAACAAGTAATATTTTCTTCAAGGTTGCCAAATACCTTTTGATTAGACATTATGTATTTAAATCTTACCTATTGGTATTTATAATCTTTTATAATTGTTCTTAATGTACATAAAAAGAGTGGCCTTCTTATTTAGACAGAAAATGGGAATTGTTGAAGGTTGGTCTGATGTTTTGACACTAATTACTGCTTGCTATCTCTGTGACCCACCTGCACCTTGCCTAAGAGCCTAACCTGTTAGACCAATAAAGGGCAAATGCTATAGGTATGACTAAGGTTCCAGGAGTGGGGCAGAGAGAGAATCTAGGGAGGAAGAGAGATCTGAGGAGAGGAGAGGAGAGGAGAGGAGAGGAGAGGAGAAGAAGCTGAGTCATGGGTGAGTTGGAGGAGAAGCACATGTACAGTATGGATGGAGAATTTGCCCCAGATGAAGAATATTAGCAAGTATATGAGATTATGGATGGGAAGTAGCTTGATAGAAATTATTAGAATCAGATGGTAGGGATTGGGTATTCCATACCTGTCCCACTATGGGAAGTAGTTTAGGGGATTAATATCTGACTTGACACAGGTTAACTAAGCCTATTTTAAAATATAACAGGTTTCTGTGCCTTGATTGATCGCTAGAAGGTTAGAAAATATTGCTCTAATAATAAATATAGGCTTGATAATAAATATTACTAGGCCATACAGGCAATATAATAGCAACATATATATTATACCAAGTATTCATAAAGAAGTCAGATACATTGTGACATATGCATGCATCAAAGACAGAACCAACATTCATGTTTTGACAAATGTTTTTAGAATTTTATTTAAAATAGTTACACAGTTGAAAAGTTATGAGAACGTTGAGTGTATTATTATATCATATATCTCATTGGTATTTTAACACAGCTTTTCATCATCAATCTGTTGGTCCTACATTTTACTTTCTATACAACATTGTAACTCAATGTCTCTTTACTGTTTATCAGAAATCATACTGTGAGGCATGTGTAATGGTACCAATTTTCACTGATGTAGAAGATACTCTAAAGGACACATGATGGAAATTTTCTTGATATTTGTTGGTAATATGAGACATTTTCCAGTATATAGCTTTAAAGATTATTTTTCCCCATTCTATGGAATTTTTCTCCCTTTCTTCACTACTATTAGTTGAGCACATATAATAAATAATAGGTATAATTTTGTCATTTTTATTAATAAAATTGCATATGAAATATTATTCTATACCTTCTGCAGAGATATATTTTAAAATGTTCATTATCCTCTTGGTTTTCTTTCCCATCAATCATCTATTTAATACCTTGTTATTTTTTTAATAAGGAGTAAGTTACCCTTTACTTTCAAGCAAAATAAGAATATTTCACATTTTAAAAGAACTTTTTGAAATTAATTTTAAATGTTTTATATTGAAAAAATTAAAGTCTAATATTATATAGACAAGTCATATCTTGTCATTTTGTCAGAAGCTAAAGTGATAGCAACTATTAAAATAAACTAGATGAATTTAAGAGGACCTTACATAGAAAGGTTTACTCTGGCTTTCTGACATCAGACTTTTAACAAAATATCTTCAAATTTTCATCTCTGGTAAAGGTTTGTGAAATGAAGATTAAGATCTTCAACATGAAGATGTTCTTAAATTACGTATTCATCACTTGTTTAAAATGATTCAAAGTGCACTATGGAATTCTGTAGGTACTCTATGTCAAGAATATATTTAATTGGATGATAGCAAAAATAGTCCCAGACTTCACCCTGTGCTGTAAAAGCAGAATTAGTAATGATCTCTGCATTCCATCAGAGGATTAAATAATGAGGTTAGCAATCAAATCACATTTATCTGCCCTCAGAGGCGTGAGCAATTGTCCAGAGTAGGCAGATTGAAACTACGTTCCAAACCTGTCTTTTTTTTTTTTTTTTTTTTTTTTAACTTTGCTTATTTGGCAGTTGAGAGAGTTAAAAAGTAAAGTGTATGATATAATGTGATGCAAAAGTATGAACCGAGCATAAAATAAAGCTTGTAAACGGATGCCAGCTGGGTAATTTATTCAAATGTGTGTCAAAGTTGTCCTCTAAAAGAATGTTTCATTGGAATGGATTTTCTTGAATAATCTATGTGGTATCACCATGATATACTATGAAATCCAACTGAAACTTAAATTGCTTTATACAGCTTGAGTCTGGCATCTTTCAGATACTTTGTGATGGTGGATGAAGGAAGATGCTGCATCCTGTGGCTGTAGAATCCTTTGAGGGGGAAAGGGTCAGTGATTGCTAATGACTGGACTATCTTCACTTGCATAGTTAAAGCAAATTGTTTCAATTCTCAGTTGCCTTATGTTAATCTGAGCAATAAAGTCAGTTCTATTCCATTATGAAACCCAAAGCACTAGACAAATAGTGTTTTGGCATTTTATCAAAATAAAGTCATAATAATAACTAGAAAACTAGTTAGCTGAATTTGAGTAAACCTTATAGAAAAAGCTATACTATCTCATTTTACACACACACACACACACAAACACACACATACACACTATATCTTCATCAGCCTTTTAACAAAACATCTTTAAATGCTTGTCTCTGTTGATGGTTTTTGAAATGATGCTTTTAATCTTCAACGTGAAGGTTTTCTTAAATAACACATACCTCAGTTAGTTTAAACACGATTCAGTGTGCAATATCAAAAGCTGTGGGTTCAGTATGAATTTTATACCTTTATTATAATTTTTATTTGAGAGGTAGGTTGTATTTGGTTCTACCTTAAGTATCTGTGCTATCCTGTATCCTATTCCTGTCTATCCAGGACCTATAGATCATGGTCTGCCTCTCCTGGCATGTGCCTTAAGTTACACCAGACATTAGTTGGCAACTCCCACAAGTTCTGTGCCACATTTGCCCCAGTACATCTTGCAGGCCTGACAGAGTGTAGGTGGAAAGACTTGGGGATGGGTTGCTGTCAAGGTTTCTCTTTTGGTAGCCTGAAGAGTATCTTCCCACACCCAGAAGATTAGAAGATGGGGCTTAAAGCTCCATTCAGGCATCAATGCAGCCACTCTCTGGTAATGAGCTGTGTGGCTGCTGTCCTCTGCAAGTGGACTGTGCTGTCATTCTCATTTTTCAATGAGTGACCCTCAGTCCTAGCATCAGCCCTCATTGTTTGGAGTTCTCCACGGGAGCCTCTTGTCCAACATCTCAACCAAATAAAGTCCAGTCCAAAATTGGAAGCATTGCCTGGGAAGAAAAATAAATAGCCACTTTTAGACTCTGCATCCTTCACTACTAGGAGTCCTCTTAGGTGACCCTAAGGTCATCCTCATAGATTTCAGGAAGTTTCCACTGCACCAGATTTTCAACTGCTCACCAAATGCCCCCCCCCCAATTCCAGCTGTAGTTCCTCATACTCTCTTCATTCTCACCTTCCCTCCTCACTCCTGCTCCCACCACACAATAGATTTTGTGGATATTAAACTTTTTAAGGAAACCTGATGAAGTTATTTTTAATTTTTTTAAAATGGGAGGATATTAATATCTACAAATATATACTTGACATTTTATCAAAGTAAAGTGAAACTAATAACTAAAATTAAGTTTTATGAATTTAGGTGGAACTTGCATAAAATCTTTCACACTATAATTTATTAGATAACATTTCACTTAGTAGAGTTTATAAAATATACTTGCGACTGAAAATGGCTCAGTTCATGAGAGTTTTTGTTTGTTTGTTTGTTTTGTTTTCTTTGTTTCTATCTATTATGGTTCTCCTGTTCTCACTCTCTCTCCTTATTCAGTGTTTATGAGATTTCAAGTTAAATACATTGCACAAAGATTAAGTCTGTGTATATAGTTACACAGATTGTTGATGATGATGTTATGAATCCTTCAGTTTAGTTTAGTATTACTTGGGGAGTAACGTTGAGCTCATTGGCACAGGAGACAAATTCACAAGCAGAACACCAACCATCTATAATGTGATCTGATGCCCTCTTCTGGCATGAAGCTGTCCATGCAGATAGAGCACTCATATACATAAAAATAAATATTTAAAAACAAATAAACAAAACCAGATGTGTTAAACATTCTACTACGCTGTTTCACAAGAACGTTGGAGCTAGAATGAGTGGAGAGAGCAGCATGAAACAGGCCCAGAACCAGATAATGCTGAGCTATCTGACATCCTAATAATCATTACCAATTCCTTATATATGAGAGCTATTATCTGTGTGTATAGTATCAAAATCCTTCTGGAATGTACAATTAGACCACTTTCTGTTACCAACATAACAGCTAATATTTTCATCATTTAATATCTGAAGTCTATAAAAAAAAGCTTACTCCACGCTACTATAACCCGCACACCTGATATTTCTACCAAGTTTGTTCAATAAAGTGTCTTGATTTGTGAGTCAAGTTGTGCTTTTCCTGCATTAGCTTCATGACAGCGTTACTACGTGGATGTTAGCATTTGAGGTAGACAGAATCAATATTTATATCCAGAAAAAAATTATTTTATTACTTTGAAGTGAGAGACATGTCTTTCCATCAACACAATAAACATTTATTGTATTAAGATAATTAACTGGAGAAAATGAGGAAAGAACGAATTTATTAAAAAGGGAATAAACTGGGTTGTGCATAAACATTTGTGAATAAAAAGTTGTTGAAATTCACAATTGTATCCCCTGTAAAAGCATAGGACAAGATTTCTATAAGAATATCTGCATATTATCCCAGAACTGAACAATTTATATATATGGTTTCTGGATAGTAAAGATCAAGTTTCTTATACTGAGAATAGATTTTATTACAGTCAAATGAGGTTATCTTGGAGAAAACAACATCAATTCATGTCACCCCAAATTCAGATATTGATGCATAGTACTAGATGCTTATCAAAGAACTTGGCAATAAAAGATACATATGCATATTATGTATATATATTATATATACATGTTTAAATATGTATTAAATATATACCTATATTTTATATATGTATATTTAATATTAAATATATTTAATATATAGAGATGTATGTGGTATATTAGTTACTTCTCAGTTTCTGTTACTAAATATTATGACCGAAGGCAACTTATAGAAGAACACAATGGCTACGGAGGGATTTTGGCAGTGGGTAGAGAGTGGAAGACAAGTCTCCACCACACACAGAGAGCAGATAGAATGGTAACGAGATGTTAGAAGAAGCTATTCTTTCATCTGCCTCAGGTCCCACATGCAGGAGGCACATGCTTACATTCCTAGATATTCTTTGGGAGACATTCTGAAGCTGAAGACCAATGCAGATCCAAGGCTGAACCAATATCTCTGCTAAGTCTCAACACTTCTTTAGTGTTTGGAAAAACATCAATGTTTCTCTCTGTTCCTGAATTGCCATCATGAACAAAATGGGTGATTTTCTGTTTAAAATATTTTAATATATAAAATTTCCTAATTTTCAGTTGTATTAGAATTCAGAAGATAGTTAATTTACTTACTATTTATAAAAATCCAAGTATTTAGACACGGTTAACACCTGTCAACTTTAAAATAGATTTAATTGAGCTAAGAGGAAAGCTCAACTGGTAAATCATTTTCCTTGTAAGCATGAGAACTTTAATTCTATGCCCAGATGCAAGTAAAATTCCTGGGCTTTGAGACCAGCACTTGTAGTCCCATTGATAGGGAGGAAGACATAGGGAAATCCTTGTAGCTTGCTGATTAGCCTTGTCCAGCGTACTTGGTAAAATCCAACTGTGTGAGAGATCTTGTCTCAGAATGTGTGGACATCCTTTTTGAAGATGATATCTGGCCACCATATGCACGCACATACACTAACACCCTTCTCAATCTATATGCACCTGTGTATATTTAACATGCATATACACAACATAAACACATGCACAAACAGCCACAAAACTATATTCAAATTATATTCACGGCCAAAATCAAGTATTCTACACAGCATCAGAATTTGAGAACAAGTATATGCATGGATTAAGTAGATTACTTAAGTGGTTATCATGTTACATATGGAAATACAAATAATGGCATTGATCTCTAAAATATGGGTGAGTAGATGACTTCCACAAAATGACTGAAAACCTTTAATTTTAACAATATGTCAGACAAACAAAATTTTGAAAAGGTGGATTTTCATGGTGCTTTCAATACAACACTTTTCCACGATATAATTTCTGCAATATTACAGATCAATTATGTATATATCTGTTATTTTTCTTGCTATTTTACAAGGATGCTATATTTACAAAATAAGTGCTATTTCAGTTCAATGATTTCATGAGAAAGTATTGTGTGGAATATAGTTGTGGGAAGCTGAAGCTCCTGGCAACCTGCCAGGCAGGATGACTTGCAATTCTGCTCCTGGCAGGTAAACAAGTCCTTATTTGGGCTGTGGGCCCTGCTTTGCTCTAATGTATGCACCCCGCCTTGTCGGGAACCAATTGGAGCTACCGACTTAAGAGCTGCTGATTGGGTGAGGCAGAGGATATAAAAGGGGCGCTGGAGTGTTGGGGAAGAAGAAGGGAAAGAAGAAGCTTGCTGAAAAAGTTCCTGAATAAACTGCCTGGAGAAGAACGCTCGGGTCATGTCCTTATTTTCCGCTGGTCAGAAGGGTCGCGACAAGTGGTGGCCCGTAGGGGATCCTTGTCATTTATGAGCGCTCAGAACTCCTGGTGGTCAGGGCAGTCGATTGGTAAGTTCCCTGGTAAGGGAGGGACAAGCTAAGTTCTCGGATACAGAGACTATAAGGTTCCCTGGTAAGCAAGGGACGAATAAAGTTCTCGGATATAGAGACTATAAGGTTCCAGTTAGGACGATAAAGACTCAGTAAGAGCAATAAGGTTCCCGGTAGAGGACGAAGTGAAACAGAAAGTAAAATGGGAAACTTACCATTCAGCCCTGTGTTTATCGCACTTAAAGACTTGTTGAGAGCAAAACCTGCAAAATCTGTAACATCATCAGATTCAGAGGGGGAGGACTCAGAAGAGGAAGTAGAAAATCTGATCCAGAAAATGGAGAAGCTAGAATCCAGGGTGGAGCCTTCGGCTCCTGGGCTGCCTCTATCTGAGTTGCCTCGGCCTCCTATTACGTTCCAGAGAACGGCTCGGGGACAGAACTTACCTTTTGCCCAGAGGGTGGAGAGAGACACGGACCCAACAGTGCTTTCCTGTTTTTCAGGATGTGCAGGGCAATACATATCATGAGCCCCTGGACTTTAAAATTGTCCAAAGATTGGCAGAATCTGTGCGTACCTGTGGAGTGACAGCTGCCTTTGTTACCGCCCAATTGGAAAGTCTACATAGGTAGTGCATGACCCCATCGGATTGGATGAGCCTAGTAAAGGCATGCCTATCCCCTGGACAGTATCTGGATTGGAAGGCCTTTTACATAGAGTATGCAAGTGAACAAGCAGCTGCCAATGCAGCAGCAGGACAGGCTGCCTGGGATCAGGATGTGCTCCTAGGGCAGGGCCGCTTTGCCAATCGGCAAACAATATATCCTCAACAGGTTTATGAACAAATTAACTTGGCAGCTGCCAAAGCGTGGAAAGCTTTGCCTAATAGAGGTGAAGTTACAGGAAATCTCACCAAGACAGTGCAGGGCCCCATGGAACCTTTTGCTGACTTTGTGGCCTGAATGGTAGAAGCAGCGGGGTGAATATTTGGAGATGCTGACACTGCCATGCCCATGATAAAACAGCTCCTCTTTGAACAGTGTACTAAGGAATGTCACCAAGCCCATCAACCCATATAAGAGCAGAGGGTTAGAAGTCTGGATGAAAGTTTGTAGGGAGATCGGCAGCCCCCTTACCAATGCAGGGCTTGCTGCCGTGGTCATGCAGATGACAGCGATGCGGAAACCCAGATCTGGAGGTGCTTGCTTTAAATGTGGGCAGATGGGGCACATGAAAAAACAATGCCCTATACAGAAAGGACCTGAAGAGTGGCCTAGAACCCCTGGCCTTTGATCATGCTTTTCAACAGTGAATCAGGACAAGACATAGGTTTGCTAATGTGCATGTAATCACCAAAGATAAAGATGCCTGAGACTTTATTCTGTAATGTTTCTAAGACTGTGTCCATTAAATGCAAACAAACAAACAAAAAAAGAAGTCTTGGCAAAACAGGAAAAGTGATGTACACTTGATGATCTGATCCATTTAAATATTATTCATGGCATATAGCCTAGTCCATGCTCTCGCTGTTTCTATGGCTTGGGCTTTGTTGGTCTTCCATTGCTCGGCTACATCATTTGCTAATGGATCATCTGGGTTAGGAGCTTCAAATTGAGGCACTGTGCTTCCACTCTTTTGGTGTCCTCTTCCAGAACGTTTAGTTCCTTCTGGATCTGTTCCAATTGCTAATGGTGACACATCCAATGATTTCACTTTGAGATCAGCATCTGAGATAGCCCAGCTTGGAAGTCAATGGAAGCATTCGGGTCTCTGTGTAACATCTATCCTCTTTAATAACATATCCCATTCTGCTAACTTGTCCAGACAATTGTCTAAGTATCTTACAGGTAATTGGATGGGAGAATTTGAAATCCTACTAAAGGAATTGGGGACTTCAGTTGTTTGCACCCGGTTCCACGCGGGTTGACCTCACCATGGCTACCGATCTTTCACATTGGATTGCTCAAGCCATGGGCCTTCTCTGGAAATGGGCGGACATGGGGGCATTGGGCCTGTGCCTCATTCTTATCAGCTGATTAGCGTTCTGGTTTTTGTGCCGATTGCACATTCAACAACAAAGAGCAAATGCCATGGTTGTCCAAGCTTTGCAGCCCTAGAGGATGGCCAATCTCCACAGATTTGGCTTGATTATATGAAGGATCTATGAGCAGTCCCCCAGATCGTCATGCTTAGGATGAGAGGCTTAGCACTGCAGGGATGGTGCTGCATGAAGACCAGCGTCATCTTAAGGAGCATGTCTGATTGTATACAGGTTAGTGTCCCAGACATCGTCTCCAGGAAAAAGGCACTGGGTTGGGTATGGCCAAGCAAGACTCCCTGAGTGGGGTTTGGCTAGGCCATTACAATCTCCCATTTTGACAACTGGAGATCAGACCTCTACTCCCGCCTGTTGCGTTTTAAAATAAAGAAGGGGGAACTGTGGGAAGCTGAAGCTCCTGGCAACCTGCCAGGCAGGATGACTTGCAATTCTGCTCCTGGCTGGTAAACAAGTCCTTATTTGGGTTATGGGCCATGCTTAGCTCTAATGTATGCACCCCGCCTTGTCGGGAACCAATTGGAGCTAACAACGTAAGAGCTGCTGATTGGGTGAGGCAGAGGATATAAAAGGGGCGCTGGAGTGTTGGGGAAGAGGAAGGAAAAGAAGAAGCTTGCTGAAAAGGTTCCTGAATAAACTGCCTGGAGAAGAAAGCTCAGGTTGTGTCCTTATTTTCCGCTGGTCGGAAGGGTCGCGACATATAGTGTTTATTGCATTTAACTGGAAGTCTCCTGGTCAATCTGATTGGAGTTATGAGTAGTTATACATAGTTATCAGCAGGAATATTCTTAAACAGAGCCTGAGTTAAATATCCAACATCCTTATCATGCAGCTCACAACTACCTGTAACTCCAACTCCAGGAAATCCTACATCTCTGACCTCTTTAACGATGTACATCACACACACACACACACACACACACACACACACACACACACACACACAATTAAAATATATTTAAATAAGAAATCCACGTCGTTAAATGTATGCACATCTGTGATATTAATGTGTGCCATATTGCCACTCTTTAATCTCTGTATACATGTATATGCTCATGCAATATATTGAACACAATGTCAGAAGTTTGAAAGACTGATATTATTGTATCTCACAAGTATAAAGAATAATTGTTTTTATTTAAAATATAACCAGTTTTAGATTTCCAGGAAATTGAAACAAGTATCATTTCTAATAATCTGTGCTAAATATGTGAAAATATGTCAATCAGTGATAAAGTGTCCTAATACATTTTACTTGTTACATATTTATTATATGTTTATGTTAAAATTGCATAAACTCAGTCATATGATGTCGAATGTTTTCTCCTATTTTCATCATCAATCACTAAGAGCTATACCATTTCTAAGAGTATCTGACTTTACCTTGGCGAACAACTTGAACTCTCAGAGATTCTTTATTTTCAATTTCATCGTGGTTTTTAGTCCTAAGTAGGGTTACTTTCTACCAGAAAGCATTCCAAACTGTGGACTTTTGAGTTCTTTATCATCCCAGCTATGTACTCCCGAAACTCAGATGTGTAATAAACATCTTGACTTCTTTTGTTTCCTGAAAATCGGCAGTTAGAGGTGAATAGAAATAACTGAACTCTGAATTAATCAAGAGAGAATGTTTGGTTCAATTTAAAATTTTACTAAATCTGATTAATTGCAACTAAATGGCAATAGTCTCCCTTGAACGAGTCAAACCGTTTTGTGCTGGAAGGATTTAAAGGCAATCTTCTGAGAGATAGCCACATTATTTTTTAAACTTTGGAATCAAAATTTCATGGAGTAATCTTCTATATGTTCTTATGTTGCTAGTAAAGGAAATTTGCCACAAGATAATATTCATAAAATTTTATAGTAATATTCATAAAATAGGTAAGAAAGTATAAGAACAGTTTAATCTAGTCCTTCTTTCCTATGGTTCAAAATAAATATACTTGAAAGCAAATACTGTAAAAACCACATTTGTAGAAGACTACATCTCTTTATTTTTTTTATTAATTTATTCTTGTTACATCTCACTGGTTATCCCCTCTCTTGCATCCACCCATTCCTCCCTCCCTCCCATTTTTCCCTTACTCCCCTCCCCTATGACTGTGACTGAGGGGGATTTCCTCCCCCTGTATATGCTCATAGGGTATCAAGTCTCTTCTTGGCAACCTGCTGTCCTTCCTCTGAGTGCCACTAGGTCTCTCCATCCAGGGGACGTGGTCAAATATGAGGCACCAGAGTACATGTGAAAGTCAGACCCCACTCTCCACTCAACTGTGGAGTATATCCTGTTCATTGGCTAGATCTGGGTAAGGGTTTGAACTTTACGGCCTGTATTGTACATCTCTTTTGTTTAAAGATATTCCTTCTTCCTGGTAAATAGGAAACGATGATAAGAAAGATATGAACATACATACAACAAAATATCCCAACATTTACTCTAATTATAATTAGACATTTTCCGTTCCTACATCTTATTGGACGTGATTGCTATATAATCCTAAGTCAATCTAGCACCTGCAGATTTTTCTCTCACCATTTTTTCCTCCTCCTCTCCACTGAATCAGTTTTTATCTTTTAACAGGATTTTCTCATTTCTTATCAAGTATGCTTTAATTTCTTCTACTTAAAAAGAAATAAAATATCAGCTTGATTACATATTTATTCTAAAGTGGTATTTTATTTTTAATAATGCAGTTTTAATGACTTCTTTCATATACTCTTTAATGCACGCTTTTCATCTTGATCACTCTGATTAAAAAAATTGATAACAATGGTTAATAGTACTAAAATTGTTGAAATTCCTGCTGAGTTTTGAACACTTAGATTTCAGCTGCAAAGAAGCTGTGACAGTAGCTGTGTTTGTTACATTAATAAAAACCTCAATAGCATAACATTGATATGCTGTTATATTGACAACATTGGATTTTAACCGAAAATGTGACAGTGTATCTCAACCAACACAGATATTGGAAATGACTTAATTTATAGAAAGACTGATTAATAGATTTTTATGTTAACATGTATCCATATGAGCATACATATATTTGTACATATTCATTTTGAATTAGTGTTTAAAAGTGTTTTATCCTCTAAAAGAAAAATATTCCATCAAAATTTCCAGTTTCCAATGTGTCATATTATAATTTCTTTGTCATCATTATGTCTTTTATAAAATGTTGGTGATTATCAACTGCTAATTTTTGAGGTGTCCATTTTTTGTCTTACTGGTATATAACTCTAGATACACATTAATTATTTCAATAATTGTTTATCTGACCCGAAATATTTCCTTGTTTATTTTTAAATATGTTTATGTACAAAATTTTATATATATATATATATATACATTCATATATAGTATATCAAAACTGATTAAACTTTATTTATAATTACTCCCACATTTGTTAGTCATTGAAGTCTCCTATGTAACTTTTATCCTGTGATTTGAGAATCCCAAAATTTTTTATAGGATTAAACATTTAGATGTGTTTAAATTTATTATAATTTCAATTCAAATTTAATGATCAGTAAGAAAGTAATGTTAACTACCTGAATTAATTAGATGACATGATCTTATTTTATATACTTTCAGTGCAGTATTGATATGTTTTTTTGGATTTCTTGTGTTTACAAAATTATAATTAACAGTATAATATAATAAATAATAATATAATTGAGATATATTTTTATTTTGGTTAGTTTATTTGTAATTACTTAGTGTTTTGGTAGTTTATGTATTTGCTATGAGTAACAATGTACAACTATGTATGTATGCTTTTGAGATTGGGGTCATATTACACACCTTTGTGATTAAGGATGGGGACAACTTCTGTAGTCTAAATAATTTTCCAGATTCCAGAGTGATTGAATCTTCTTCTCATTTTTGCTTCACATAATTGCCTAATATTACATTATAACTCTGTGTTGTATAATTATAATTCCAATATGTATGTTATGATTCTTTCATTTGCTTTTTTGTCATTGGTATCATAATTTCTGTTTGCAGACTATTGCATTTTATATAAATCTTCTGGAACTATGTAGGCTTTTTGTGTTCATATAGATTATTTTCTCATGTTAATTTCAATATTATTTTAATTTTATATATAGATATTTGCATGCATGTGCATGTTTGCATGGTTTAAAGCCATACCTTTCTTTGCTTTGCTAATACAGAGGCTCCCAAAAATCTTAAATGTACAAGTAGGGAAGTAAAGAGCCCTCTGATGGTATTTCTTTTTAAAAAAATTTTCATTATAATTTATTCATGTTACATCCCAATTGTTATTCTTTTGCTCCTATCATCATGTTCCTACCCTCTCTGTCTCTTGTGCCCTATACCCCTCCTCTAGACCTTAGACAGGTCTGATAGGCTGTCTGTCCTCAGCCTATCAGATCTCATCAGGATAGACTGCATCCCCTTCCTGTGTGTGCGGACAAGGCTGCCCCAACAAGGGACAATAATCAAATCTTGAATACCAGAGTTCATGTCAGAGGCAGTCTTTGCTCTCCCCGCAACCACACGTGGAGAATGAACTGTCCAATGGCTGTTGGTATTTCTAATATAGTTCTCCAATAAAGAAAAAAAACTATTCAGATATGGCAGATATGGCTAATTCTAGGAGTGTGGCAAAGGCATATGGGATGAGCTGGAACATATGATATTACCTACCACAAATTGAGAGCTTGTTTTGAAAAAATATGAAGAAATATAAATATACACACAAGCATACACACACAAGCATACACACACATGCATATACATACATTTTACTGTTTTAGAGTTATTCAAAGACCAGGTAACTCACAATAAAACCCAACTGAGAAAAAAAACTGGTGATTACCAACAAAGTTATTAAGATTACACTCAGAGTGTAAAACAATTCTAATCATGAGTGATATAAATGAGGCACCAAATGAAAAATACGAAGGGAAAAATGTCCTGCCACAGTTCTAAATAATTCATGAAAGTTTTATTTCTTCAAAATTAATTACGCTTGCTCCTTTCCCCTCTCTCCTCTTTCTACTTTCCCTCTTCCTCTTCCTCTGTCTCTGTCTCTCTCTGGGGTACCCCTCCCCCTTTCATTCTCCTCCATGCTCATTTAATAAACATCATATAATCTAAAAAATATAATAATAATTAAGCTTAACTTTCCATTCCTTATAAGTGCACAATGACTTGATCCCAAATAACTCTTCAAAATATGAAAATGCAGAAGTGAGCAAAGTCAGATTACACAAGGAGGAAAAAATAGACAAGCACAACCCCCAATGCTCTAGCTATAGTTTAAGTTCCAGAATGTTAGTCTTATTGGTGGTGTGCATTCCCAAAGGCATAAAGAAAACAGCTATTCACCCACCTTTTCCACCCCAAATACACACTGATTTAAAGATACAGGTTCCAAATTTCAACACAAGAATACAAACAAATCAATTGACTGACGATTCTCAAATTTCTCAACTTTTTTATAAAGAAAGAATGTCTGAAAAAAATGCTGCTACTAGACACGTCAGATGACACAAGCAAATGTAATGTGGTTTCCTGAGTAGAAAATGGGACAGAAATATATAGATAAAAATTAAGGATATCAAAATACATGTAAGATTTATGTAATAATAAACAAATATGATTTTTATAACAATAGCAAATATGTAATAACAATATAATGTTAGTAATCAAAATTAGCTAGAGAATTCACAAAAACTATCAATTTTCATTTTATTTTTAATTGAAATGTGTTAAGAGAAAAAACATTCCTGGCTGTTATGTTTTTTCCTTTCCCAATGTAAAGATTAATTATCCTTCTTCAGTGAGCTGTTAATAAGCTTATGGAGGCAAAATCCTTTTCCTTTGTTTTAGTAATTGTTTGCTTCTTTCACATTTCTCTCTGTTTATTATATTCTGTTCTAAAAACATGCTGAAAGCAATAAACATCTGGCCTTTTATAATACAGTGTCATTCAGATGAGAGAACCAAAAAATTAGCTGACATTAAAATCATTCTCTGGACTATATTTTTTCTCTCAAATAATGTTATTGTTTTCCAAGTCAACATTTCTATTTTTCATGTTTTATAAAAGATTATGAGTCATTTATAATATCCATGTGTTTGCATATTCTAGTAATACGTGGGAAGTCTTATTTCTTTAATAATACAATTTTAATAGATTAGTGTTGTGATCATGCCAGTCTCATGTGGAATAGGCACAGAATGTGGCACTACACTTGCATCTCCTATAAAAGTATGGAAGCTAAAAGAAGGGCATGATAGCTGTAAGTAAATTTAGATTGTGATCTAATATATTAACCATAAAAGTCTCACGTGAACATGGGGATCATATGAATGCATAGAATTATAGTATTTGCATAAACTAAAGCCCTGAGATAATATTATTGATTTTTTCATTCTCAATTGAAACTATCTTTAATATAAATTTAAAAGATACTTTAAATAATACTATATTGTTTTTTTAAATTCTTCTGTAATGTGGCTTTCCATTCATATTTACCATCATATGGTACAAGACCAATATTAATAAGATAGTCCACAGAGCACAAGGAACCATAGATACAGAAAAACATAGTCAATCAGTCTAGAAAGAAAAATAATAATGATGATAATTACAATAATATAAATCTTGGTAGTTTAAAATGTAAGTTTCCTTCTATCACATTCATTCTTTTAAGCCAGTAACAGTGTTATTAAATTAACTATTTCAGCCTTAAATACAATTGTGTAATATTCATATCATATGTCATATGATTGTTATGTTTGATAGAGATGATAAAATTTTAAATCATCAGGTCTATGTTATTATAAGTAACAGCTTCATATAACTCAAAAATTTCATTAACTGTCTCTAATAACTCTCCCTTTCTCTAGACCTGCTGCTCTGCTTATTGCTTAGTCTCACTTACATAAGATGACAAGCATGGCCCTGCTAAGCTACTTTGGACATTATGGTACTCAGTGGTTGCTTATGTATGTGCACCACAGTGGGCAAATGTTGATGCTTGTTTCTCCATCTATGGTGATTGAGAGTTTTGTAGGGTAATCACTTCTAGGTCGCCATCTGTTGTCTCTTGTGTCCAGGCCTGTCTAGCTTTTAGACTCTTTTTTGAGAAGTCTGGGATGATTCTGATAGGTCTGCCTTTGTAAGTTACTTGGGCTTCCTCCCTTGTAGCTTTCAACACTCCTCCTTTGTCCTGTGGATTTAGTATTTTGATTACTATGTAGTGGTAGGATTTTCTTTTTTGGTTCAATCAAATTGGTATTCTGTAAACTTGTATGCTTATAGAGATCTCTTTCTTTAAGTTGGATGAATTTTCTTCTGTGAATTTGTTGAAGATATTTTCTGTTCCTTGAATCTGGGACTCTTTTTTTGTTTTGTTTTTGTTTTTGTTTTTATTAATTTATTCTTGTTACATCTCAATGTTTATCCCATCCCTTGTATCCTCCCATTCCCCCCCCCATTTTCCCATTATTCCCCTCCCCTATGACTGTTCTTGAGGGGGATTACCTCCCCCTGTATATTCTCATAGGGTATCAAGTCTCTTCTTGGCTACCAGCTGTCCTTCCTCTGAGTGCCACCAGGTCTCCCCCTCCAGGGGACATGGTCAAATGTGAGGCACAGGACTCTTTACCTTCTATTTCTATTACTCTAAGGCTGGGTATTTTCATAGTATACTGGATCTCTTGGATGTTTTGTTGATGAATCTTTTAGACTTAACATTTCCTTTGACTGATGAGTAATTTTCTTATCTTGTATTTTTTATCTCTAATATTCTCTCTTCTATGTCCTCTACATTTTTGGTCAGAATCTGTTGTTCCTGTTCTCTTCCCTAGAGTTTTAATCTCCTGGTTTCCCTCAGTTTGTGTTATCTCTTTTGCTTCTACTTCTATTTTCAGGACTTGGACAGTTTAAGTACTTTTCTTTACATGTTTAACTGTGTTTTCCTGTAGTTCTTTAAGGGATTTACTCATTTCCTCTTTATAGGTCTCTATTTTCCATAGAAGACTGGATTTAAGGTAATTTTCTTGTGCTTTGGTTGTGTTACGATAGCTGGAGCTTGTTGTAGTCGGATACTTGTGCTCTGAAGATGCCATATTGGCCTGGCTCTTGTTTGTTGTTTGTGTTTTTATGCTAGCCTTTAGCCATCTGGTCATCCCAGATGTTCCTGGTCCAGCAGGTCTTTAGTAGGGTGCCTTGGGCTGGTTATCCTGGTGGATTAGGCCTGGTGTAGTGGCATGCCAATGGGACTGGATGTTCCTGAGGCTCTGCAGGTCTGTTTCCTAAAGAATGCAGGCAACGAGACTCCTGGAGATAACCTGCAGCTCATCTCTGCTTACTGTGCCCCCGGGGAGAGCAGGGGGGCAGGGGATGCAGTGGGGAGGGTAATTGGCTAAGTGGAATAAGGTATCCAACTTGGATGTTCCTGGAGCCATGCAGGCCTGAATGTTCCTGGGGCCCTTCAGGTAATCCTGAGAATGTTGGCCTCTTTGCTATTTTATTGTAAAAACTTATTAAAAGCAAGCCATCAGTAGGGGTATCATAGGCCATTGACATTTCCTCAGAGAAGGGAGTTGGAAGGGTTTACTGGCTTTCACCAGACATTCTAGTTCCAGCTCCCCAACTTTTGTGTGAAAGTCTACCCTAATGGCACAGTGACCTCCTGCTCTGCAGTGGTGCTGGAGATAATAGGCTTACTTATATGAGGTTACTTTAAAGTGGCTCAGTCAAGTAGTCATATATGTAGAATGGAGGCATTTAGGTTTGCCATGCCCCTGTTAATAATCTCCAACACACACTGTAAATGAAACTAGTAAACTGCTTGGTTATGCGAGTGAACTTTGATGGAAACATGTTTTATCTTGTCTTTGTGACCTCATAATGAAAGGATTAGAGACTTGTGTAATAATATAAATGAAAATGTAAAACATAAAAAGCATTACAAAATACAGAAAAAGAAAAGAATAGAAAAATAAAAACGATTTAGAACCTATAAGAGTGATGAAAAGATGCAAGTACCTGAGAAGGATGATACAGATGGAATGTGTGACGTTAAAAATTCAAGAACAACCTTGGAAACATGACATTACAATTACTAAACAAAAAATATTTTTGCCCATTTTGGGAAAACATATGTATACCTCATATACATATTCCTGATAATTGTACTCAAATTAATCCAACTTAATTACTTCTGCTGTGTTTTCTTTCCTACAAAATTAATGATGTTCTGAATTTTGACATCTGCAGCAAACAGAAAGAGTAGTGTACAAAATATAATAATTTAATTACTTCATTTATTTAATCCTTCAATATATTATGATGACTAAGGTGAACAAAAGTCTTTTCTGACTTTTGTTGCTTTTGTCAGGTTATTATATCACACAAACAGAAAAAAATCACGGAGATAAAATATACCATATAATACAACAAGTGCATATTGTTTTTATTTTCTCAGATGATGGAATGAGATTGAATCTTTACCAAAGATTTATGAATACATGGCTTGGGCTGAGCCCAAAGCGTTTCTATCTAACTATCCCTAGGCCTACACCTGGAAGCTTCTAGCCTCCGTACAATCTAGTCTTCTGCACACCTGGACCTTAAAGGCTGCAGCTTCAGCCTCTGTTTGCTAACCTAGGCCTAGAATGTTTATAGCTTCCTAGACTTACTGCAAAATAACCTCATCCTCTGTAGTTCTTTCTGGACTCTGACTTGCTTGTTCAACTCAGCTGTTCTACCTCAAAACTTCTCTCCAAGCAGATAGATTCAGACTGATTTTTCTGCACTTCTCATTGAATCGCTATGCTTGGAAAAACTGCCTCTGTACTCCAGATAACTGCATTAACTTCATGTACTGAATGGAACTGCAAAGACTCAACAGAACTCAACTGCATCCAACTGAACAGCACTGAGTTCAATTCCCAAACTCTGCTTTAATGTCTCCAAAAATTCTCTGCACTGTCTATTGGACTGCTTTCCTGTCTATTCTAATAAGAGTTGGGCAAAATCTATCTCTGACTCATGCTGTCAAAATTTTATCTGATTCACTACTTGTCTGCTCCTCAGTTAGATGTCACTTTCAAACACTCCTGCTTCTTTCTAAAAACTAATCTTACTTTCATTATTCTGGATTAAACATGTGTACTAAGAGTGTGTCTGTATTCCAGTCAGATCATACTGTAACCCAGGGCATAACTGCATTCCAGCCAAATGACATAAACTTAGAAATTGTTTAGATGTGATCCTTTGCCAGAACAGCCATATTGCTCTATTAAAGTTCCTCTATGTTGCCCCTTTCTGTTTAAACTAAACATTGTCCACAATTTAACTACTAGAATAGTAACAGTTACCAATCCATCAACAACAGTGTGTTTGTGTTTATGAAGATCCATTGATGAGAGGATTCTTTATAACCTCAAGCATCATTGTCTGTCTTTCATAAAATCTGCACTCCAACATCGAGGTTTTCCAGTTGGCCACTCTGATCTCTCCTTTCTCAGCCAGTTTGTTGAGCTGTCCCCATGTGTGTGTGACAGGGATGGGGGGAAGCAGTTTTCTACAACATCTATACTGCTGTCTTTCTGTGTTTCTTCCTTCTATGAGTCATGCCTTTCATGTGGAAGCTTCTCTTAGTCAGATTGGATCCTTTTCAATTTTGATAGAATGCATTGGGTTTCATCACCTGTGCAAATATAGGCAAAATTTCTTCTCCAATTAACACATTCCCTGATGCCCATTGTGCTATTAAAACATCATTAAAACATACAGGTTGACCTAATTAGGTAATTTTTTTCCTATAAGCCATGTCCTTCAGCTAATCTTACTTTCCCTTTCTGTTTATCAAGGTACAGTGAGATTTTTATAAATCTACACACATCAAGAGTGAGCATTTTTATGCTTTAAACTAGACACTTAGGCATTCACATTTAACCACAGGAAAAAACCCTACAATACAGTGTCAGTCAAAATAGTTATGTGTTATCTGAAATTAAAGGAATATTAATATGAGGTCCCCATTGTTATAGTAGATTTCTTCCACAAACATTTATGGCTATATCTGCCAAATGAGGCTTTAATCCTCTTATCTGACCCTCTGATCTCACACATTTCATTTGTCTTATATTTTCTTTTACTTGAGATAATCTCTATAAGCTATGTGTATAACCTGTGAAGGGGCCAATATGGATTACAAGATCCTCATGAAATTACAGTTACATTGACTTCTGTGTCCACCAAAACTTCAATTTCAATACCATTACAATTTAATTTTAATTTTGGTCTCTGGTCAACCACATCAAAAAACACTATGTGAAAAACAAACAAACAAGCAAACCAAAGCAAAAAACAAACAAACAAACAAAAAACAAAATAAAGCAACAACAACAAACCAAACCAAAACCAAAAGCAACCCTTCTACCAGTACTTCCAAATCCCCCTCTTCTTTCAGTTGGATCTGCCTTGCTTTTGACACATAGAATCAGTAAAAGCTGAGAAATCTTATCTCCCACTTTAAACCACATATTTTTCTTTAATAAGCTACAAAAAAAATAACAGTGCTAGTGAGACTGAGACAGTATGGGCAAAGTAGAGTGTGTGGTTTGATCTTGGTTCAAGCAAAGACAAACATCCTTATGAAACCTACCACTATATGAAGTAAATATCAATCTATTCATAAAGAAAATTATACTTGGTGAGACATGTTTTCCTTGCATTACCTGTAAGGATTCTAAACACAATGATATTCATTCCTATTAGTGGCAAACAAGGAGACAGAGATAAATACATGGACAAGCAGAAAGGCAGAGAATGGATGATCTATCTGACAAGGTAGGTATAAATTCCCACAATCTGATAACAAACACAGGTATGCCAGTGAAGACTGATACAATTAAACATAACTAAAGAGTCAACTCTCATTTATTATGGAATGGTAGAGAATTCCTGGCCCCCAAATAATCAACAAAGAACTCAAGTGCTCAATCTGTATGGAAAAACCACTGATATTAATGACAGGACATCCTGAGCTAACTCAATGCTCAATGAACAGAAGAAGTTGTGTCTTTTCTTTTTCTAGCTTCTGCCCCATTTAGGTACTACTATGTAAATTTTAAAAACCATTAACACCTATATATTATTTCTGACATTACAGATTATTGAATTAAGTTCAGTATACATATTTTAACTCAATGCCATAAAAATTCCAAGACTGGAAATTAGAATTGTTACAGGTAGTCTTGCTACCACTTTTGGAGCTTTATTATATTAATAAAAATGCCACCAAAAAGCAATGAGAATCCTAAGCTTCCAGTATACAGGATATGTTCCCAGGAATGCGACCATCATAGGCACACTAACTCTAATCTTAGATAGACTACATAATTTAAAGTTCTGAGAGTCTGATGCATCAGAAATTGTTAAATTTTGAAAAAGGCTTATCACATTTCCATTTTTACTGTACTCTAAAATTATTTAGAAAATCATATTCTGAACCTTTAGTATTTCACAGCATTATGTTTCTCACTAGTCTTAATTTAGTGTGTGCTATCTCACACTGTGTTGTGAATAACGCAATTGTAGCCATCACCAGATGTTTACCTTCAACAATTCATTTTTAGCAGTATTGATTTCTCCCAAGTATCTTTCAAATGGAGCTTCTGACACCTATAGTTTCAGATGCTGGTAACTATACCTGTGCAAATATAATCATTCCCTTTCATATTGAAATTATTAAAATAGGTATTTGCATCACTAGAATAGCATATGTTGTTTTTAATTGCCATTTGAAGTACCTTCCTAAAGAGTAAGGTAATATATTAAAAAGTTTAAAACACTTGAAGAATTATCCCCAGACAGCCCATTTTAAAGCAAACCTTGGTTAATTTGTTAACTGCACCAAATCAAACACTCCCTTGACAAAACTTTGGACTTTCCCTGTAGGAAAACTAGAAGCAGAACACATATGGTTTTGGAGGGCTTGGACTTGAGCTGTCACTGTGTGTTTTATGTCAAGGAACTTATGAAAAAGATGCTCCAGCACACAACAAGAAAATTTGCTCAACCATGTTCATAGCAGCCTTATTCATAATAGCCAGAACATGGAAACAGCCTAAGTGTCCCTCAGTAGAAGAGTGGATAAAGAAACTGTGGTACATATACACTATGGAATACTATTCAGCTATTAAAAACAAGGAATTCCCGAAATTTGTGGATGAATGGATTGAGCTAGAAATGATCATAATGAGTGAGTTAACCCAGAAGCAGAAAGAATCAAATGGTATATACTCACCTATATCTGCATACTAGCCCAAGGGGCATGTCCCACGAAAGCCTTCACTTACCAGGAACCTGGGACAGAGGGGAAGGCATCCTATTGGGACTCTAAATGAGAGATGCATGGAAGGATACAGATGGTCCTAGAAATCTACAAGTAGAACAATATGATAGGCAGATTTGGGCCCAGGGGTCCCGCTCAAACTAAGGCACCAGCCAAGGACAATACAGGAGGTAAACTTTAAACCCCTTCCCAGATCTAGCCAATGGTCAGAATATTCTCCACAGTTGAGTGGAGAGTGTGATACGACTTTCTCACGTACTCTGGTGCCTCACATTTGACCATGTCCCCTGGAGGGGGAGACCTGGTGGCACTCAGAGGAAGGACAGCAAGTAGCCAAGAAGAGACTTGATACCCTATGAGAATATATAAGGGGAGGTAATCCCCCTCAGGAACAGTCATAGGGGAGGGGAATAATGGGAAAATGGGGGGGGGGGAGGAATGGGAGGATACAAGGGATGGGATAAACATTGAGATGTAACAAGAATAAATTAATAAAAAAAATTATTTAAAAAAAAAAAAGAAAAATGTGAACACATTTGTGAGACATTTGTCTTATTCATGAGTTAAAAAAAAGAAAAAGAAAAAATCTCTTGAAACCAGATTAATTCCTTTATACCTTTACAGTTTATGCATCCATTATACAAACAACAACATGGTGACTTACAAATTGTCTCAGTGTTTTTCAATTTGTTTTTTGAAAATTCAGTTTACTGTGTTTACAGTGGGTGCATATATCACACCAGTGTGGCCTCACTATAAATACATTTTCAGTTACAAAGTAAGAGCCAAACCTTGTAGATATCTGCTGCTTGTTTCTCAGTTGCCAGCATTATCTGATGTATGCACAAACCTGGGGAATCCTCACTCCTCAACTCTCCATCACAGCAACAGTAAAGCAAAACTTTCACTGTAATAAGGCCTTTCAAACTCACGCACATTTTGAGAAATAATGCTGTAAGGTTTTATGGAAATAAAATATCCCAGAAGTATAAAAAGATGTGGTAACTTTTGCTTCCAAATTGTTTACAACAGGGTAAGCTATCAAGTACCAAATAGCACAACTAGAGAAAAGAGGATGCCAGCTTCTTCAGCACCATGGAGAAGCATGATTTATTCTCCTGACAAGATCTCCTGTTCTTAACTTATTAGCAGTCAAGTTCGCAGCTCATGTGCAGTTTCACCCCTTAATATTCAATGGAACAGAGGAATTGGTACTGCCTAGCTTTCAAACTTGAACAGGAGTGTCAAGAACTTGGAAGAATACCCTTGAGTCGACAACTTGCGTTTTACCAAGTTGCTGCCTTATCACCAATACTCTTGTCATGTATGCATGCAATTAAAGGTGCTGTACATTTAGGAAAATGTATTTACCAATCATTGCATACACCAAAACAACTTATGGAGGACTGTGACAAAGCTACAGAGCCAACATCAGATAAAGAGATTAATGCTCGTTACTTTGCACAACTAATACATAGCAGTAAATCATTTTAATGAAATTAACATCTATCAGTGAGATGAATAGTACATTGAAATAAAATGTAAAACTCCAGTTAAATGCCAATGAAATGTCTCTGGGGTAAAGTTGCTTTCCACGAAGTCTGATGACCTCAGTTCAATAGCCTGGACCTACAAATTAGAAAATAAAACCAACCCCTGAAAATTTTAATCTCACTTTGATTTATGTACCCACCCCCAAAAAACATTCCTTAAAACAAACAAATAAAGGCTTCAATTCATGATACAGACATATTTGTGCATGTCAAGTCTGTGGTAAATAATAGATGTAATTATCTCATATGAACATTAAACATATGTAGCCACAGAACAAGGTCTTTAATCAGAAAGGTGAGACAGGGTCTCTCTGTGTAACCTTGCCTGTCCTATACTCAGTTTGTAGACCAGGCTGGCCTCGAACTCACAGAGATCTGCTTGCCTCTGCTTCCCAAGTGCTGGTATAAAAGTATTGGCCACCTCACCTGGTTTAATAATGATTTTTTCATTTTTAAAGTTCTTCTCAGCTCTGTTAGTACAAAAGTTGATAAAACACACATGCATAAAATTACAGTGTGTCCATTATTTAAAGATATTTTCTGATTGAAATTTCATTATTAAAAGATGTTTATTGGACTAAATGATGGGAGTAATAATTAATTCATTGGTCTCATACATTAAATCCCTGGGCTTAATATTAAAGAATATACTAATATGTTATGAATATAATTTGTGGAAATGAAAACTAAACTCCTACTTTCGTTTAAATTAAAAGAGAAAATTGTACAATACATGAAAAATTTTGAATTCATCTAAAAAATCATCTCTCTTAAATATGGTGATATCTAAAAAAGTAATTTCTTTGCACTCAAGGCTTTATTATCTAATGATAATTAAATTGACTCTGACCTGAATGACAAACAATAGACATTGGAGGTTTCTATTTCCATTCTTTGTATACCTACTTTATGGTTTATAACAACTTGTCGTGTCCAGGCCCTCGGGAAAAATCAAATCAGGGTTCACCTGAAAGAGGGAGTGGGGATTGAAAGTAGGATACAGAGATGGGAGAAATAACAAATCAAGTCAGGAAATTTCTGATCAAGATTCCTCTTTAATGCAGAGGAGTAAGACTTTATACAGTAAGATCAATAGGACCTATTCTGATCCCTCTTTCCCTAGCTCCCAAGGCAAGAAGAACACAATAGCCTCCAGGTGTTTCTCAGTAGGGATTTCCCTCCTTCTTTCAAAGGTAATTAGCCTAAGGATGGCCTGGAACAGAAAGACCTCCTCTGGCAGAGCTCGGCAGCTGGAAGTCACAGCATGCAGGAATTTCTGACGTGGCAGAATTTAGCAGGGTTTCCTACATCAACTTTTGTGTTGTTTACTTGATCAGTTACCTCAATACTAAAATTTCATAGGTAATTCCATTTTCCATCAAATCCACATATTATCCAAATATAACTGCTGACTCTGAGAGTTGCAAATTCCAAATTATTTGCAGATACCATGAGGAAAGGGTTACCTCTGATTCCACATTCATTCTGTGTAAAGAGAGACAGTATGCACAACAGTTATTGATGAGCAGGAAGCTCTTTGAACAGAGCATTTCTAACTATATTGATAAAAAACATTTATAGAAACAGATGTAAAAGTTCCTGAATGCAAAGGGTGTCTTTCCCTTTGATTTGTTACATTGATTTTCTATTTCATTTTGCTTCATATAAGTTGATATTAAATATTAACATAAAACATATTAAATATTATATTTGCTTTCATTTTTTAGTCCCAGGCCTTTATTTCTGTGAAACAGCAGTAATATAGGTTGTACTCTGCTGTTTTTGATGAAGTCAAAAAGGAGGTAGAAAAGAATTCAAGACTTCACTCAATTTGTTGCCATGCCCAATTCCTGAAATTTGAGTTAGGATCCAATGACCCGAATTTGCTGATGATGTTCTGTCCTTTCTTATGCACTTTCCTTCCAGCAATAAACAGTTATGAAGATCTATGGTTGATATTTTTTCTTATTTCTATTTTTTTTTGAAATTTCACAGTTTACAAACATTTATCGCCAAGGTGCCTAATTAACATATTAAACTCTCTCAGCCCCTATCTGTTACAAGGTCCTCCTGTCTTGCATATGCCTCTCTACCCTAAAATCTCCCTCCAAGGAGGCTGAGCTGCTCTTTCCTATAGAATATAACCATTTTGGGCTCCTCTACCAGATTCCTCCTTTCTTCTTTCCTTAAAACCCCTCTTCTCATTACATGGCTCATGGTAATGTCCACTTTGGACACTCCCATTTGTCTCCTACTAGCTCTCTCTAAAGCACCTTACCCACCTACCTACACAGAAAGGAAAAAGAGAACAGCATTCAAAAGAAAAAAATCAGGACCTGGGGTAAATCACACTAATCTAAACAAAGAAGAAACAATGAATAGAGGAACTGTTCTCTCTCTTTTACCTATAATAAAATTTCTCCTCTGCCACACCTAGTATCAGTCAAATCCTTTCTTTATTTCTTTTTTCACTCACACATATAGGATAACACATTATAATGAAACATCTGTTCAAGAACGTTGTTCTCTGTTTAATAACAATAAACCTCAAAGAAGCCACACTACTATCTTTGATTAAGAAAGAAACATTTGGTACCCAGAACTGTATAACGATAACAACACTGTGTAATAAATCATCAAAAGATTTCACAGCACATAGAACACCTAGTGTTCCTAATATATAGATGAACTACATCTAGGCATTCTCATTAATTAGACCAGGTACCATGAATGGAGACAGAGCACCTATCAAAGGAGGTTACAGAATTAATAGTTATATCAAGTTGAAACTGAATGAAGCTATTTATTCACAACTTTAAATGTCAGAATAGAAGTATAGCAACACATTCTAAATAATATAATTAATTAAAGGACAAGGGCTTAAAATCAGGTTGTCTTTCCCTATTCCACTGGACTTTTATAATTTTATAATTTTGATTTTAGAGTTGTATGCCACAAATGAAGTGAAGTGCAAACAGTCTTTTTCTAAATAAGAAGTCTTCAGTCTCATAGCAATTGACTATTTTCATTATACAATTTTTTGTTATTGGATTTAATCCTGTGCACTATAACATCTTTAGCAACTTTGCTGGACTCTGAGTTCTGTGAGAAAATGTCTTCATATGTCGTTAAACATCTTTTGTAGGTACAGCCACACTTTCTGAGAAATTGCATTCTAGGTGACGTAAGAAACATTTAGGAGTATACTGTGAATGCTTGTGAATCTGAATCAGCATTGCCTACCCCCCCCCACCTCCACCCCAACCTGGAAGAATGTGACAGTCATAAAATAGGTAGAGGGGATGTCTCAAAATAGAAATTTTTACAGAGTGGACATCAAGCACATTATCCTCTCAGCAGGAAGGGCATATTAACTAAATTTGTTTCAGTTACTAAAGCCAACATCCCTCCCTGAAACAACACACACCAACCTATATACATTATAAGAAAGAAATTATTGAGAAGAAAAAGCATTCAACCCCTTATCTGGCCATGTCTCCGTGATAGGGAGGCCAATGGCACTCAGAGGAAGGATACCAGACTACCAAGAAGAAACTTGATGCCCTAGCATCATATTCAAGGGGAGGAGGTCCCATCAGTCACAGTCATAGGGAAAGGGAATGGGATGAAAGCGGGAGGGAGGGAGGAATGGGAGGATGCATGGGATGGGATAGCAATTGAAATGTAATATGAATGATTTTATTTTTCAATAAAAAAATAAATTAAAAAAAAAAAGAAAAAGCATTCAAGGACTGGAATAAATTATGTTAATCCAAACTAAGAAATAACAACAACTCTTACAATATCTTCTCTTATCTAATCTCAAATTTAAATTTGCTTAAACTTTTATTTATTTTCTAATTTTCATAATTATATAAGCAACTTGAACTTGTTGTTTTCATCCTCCAGTTCCTCCTAGAGACCATCTTTAAAAAAATAGCAGTTCCAATATACTAGGGAACTCATGAGCCATTCCCGGTAGCAGTTCTGTTCTGTCTACACAAATATTATGTAAATATCTAGTTAGACATACATTTAAAATTTAGATACTTACCTATTTATATTCAGTCTCTTTATTATCTATTCCATACAAAGTTAATTTCAACTACAGTTGAAATTAAGGTCACTTTCTCACTTCTAACTTAATACCTAGAACATAGTTGGCATTCAATTCATAGTTCTTGGATCAATGAATTTAGCAGGCCATTAATTCTGGTTACAGAACAACTTGACAAAATATTTTATACATGCTTTATTGCTGTGGTTCATACTAATGTCTTGACATCAATATACCAAGCTTGCATATATTTTTAAATACTAAATTTAAAGTTTTAAATGATATAGTCTCTTTATAAAATATGTATTTATATTAATCTCCCTCAATATTTTCAAACATTATGACTGTATTAATGAAACAGTCATTGTTTATAAGTTGATATTATCTGTTTGTAATAATAAGTTAAAATTCAGTTTGTGTGAAGATGTTTTGTACTAAAGAAAATAAAATAGGCAAAATCATAAGTGAGTAAAAATTATATATCAACTATAAATTGTTAACATGGACAGCAATAACTGATTTTTATTTCAAGTATATAAAATGTAATTTGAGCTTGTTTATTTGCACACCCATGCAGAGATGTACTTACTCCAACACAGATGTCTGTCTTGGAGTCTGAGTTCCCCTGTACCACACCATGTTGCCATATCTACAAGCATGGCTGCTCTGACTACCTCACACACGTGGTATAGCCCATTTCTCTTCACATCTTCCTAGCTTCCCGATCTGTCTCACCACACCTCACAACTGGCTGTGGCACTGGAGCAAATTATGCCTGAATACCAACCACCCCTAATTTTTATCCAATACCAGTTCTTGTCTATCACACGTCAGCTGACGGCCTTTGTTTTCAACTCCTCTCTTATAGGATTAGTCCGTTGTTTTTTTGTATAGACTCTTATCCTCCTATTTGTCACGGAGTCAGCTTTTAGTCCACCATTTTATCTTGATTTTCCTAAAATTATTTTCCACATATGTCAATAATTATCTAGAAAATAAAATAGACAAATATCTTTTATTTTCAATAGCTGTCCATATTTTAATACATTATCTGTTTTCTCTAGGTCTTTATAAAATGAATTTTTCTGTAAGTTTACCTTTATCTATATTCACTTAATAGTTTGGAAAGTATTGGAACTATGGCTTAACTTGAAGTTGCTTCTTTTTGATACTCATTAGAACACATTTTTCGATGTTATAATTTACTATTTAAAATGTAGCAGGAAAACATGAACTTATCCCATGTCTACAACATATACACTGTTTTATACTAAAAGAGAAATGGACAACAATAATATGGAGGGGACCTCACTGTTTCCCAAAAGTTAACATGGTATAAATTAAATTTTCCTTGATTGCAGAAGAACCTAGTTGGAAAGTAAAAGCACTGAATTTCCATTCAATGTGAAAGAGTTACTGGAGATATCACTGAAATCAATCATTAGCATATAAGACTATGGTCTTACTGGAGACACTATGTTAAATCAGTTTGACTTTTTCTGCTAATTTTAATTACTGCTTTTGTGAATGCTTTTATTACTGCCAAATTTTCAAGTAATGATATACTCTGTTATGGCACTCATCAGTGTGTCATTCATTTTATGAAGTTAAAACTAATTGATGATGCTCTCAAGATCAGCTACTGAAATTCTTTTTTTTCCATAGATGTTTAGCATTTAGAGATAAGGTTCAAACTGACCAGAAACAGATGGTTCAATATAAATAAAAAGAAACTGCTTGTCTTCCAAACTGCACGCATTGCTTTGGCACTTGAAAAATAAAACAAAACAACAAAAAAAACATGTTAATGTTTTAATAATTCAATGCTTAAAATACAAATTTTAAATCTAACAGACACATAAATGCTGTAATTTAATGCTAGAATAAGTCAAGGGTCATGATATTAGGAATTTCTTCATGACTGTGCATGCTTGTTCTCAAAACTTTACTCATAACAACTACTCAACTCTGATTGTGAATTTCATGGTGGTTAGATAAAATCCCATTCTATAGCTGACAAACGGGAGACACTAATTCTTCAGTAATAGAATTCGTTAGCAGTGCACTCATTATTTAGCCAATATAAAGAAAAGTATAGGTCTTCTATTCTCAGGGATGGGCCTATTTCAGAGGAAGTCACTTGTACTGTTGCTGTGTTCTTTGTCTCTCATGGCCCCACATTGCTTTGAGTGAGCTCAATGTTGTGCTGGAAAACATATACATTAAACAATCAATAATAATAGACAAGGTTCAAATTAAAACCAACAAGAATTTACTTGCAAGCCAAAGAAAGTATTGTTAGTCAATGGCTCAGTTCTTGTTCGCCATTCAGCAAAGTCAGTGAACCTGCGAAGTAGGTAGATTGCAATTTACTGGGTTGAGAACTAAACCACCTAGATTGCATGTCTAGGAGTGAAACAGTATCATTGCTATAATGTGGTCTCCTGCTGATTATAGTGCAGTTTAGATTTCATAATTCATCACCCTATAACAAAAAAGACAAAAAGAAGTTTTAAATTATTTCAAAACATAATCAAAGTTCATATCATATATAAACTTATTATTCAGTGAAATACATGTTAAGAAGATATGGTATTTAAAAATATTCCTATGAAATATTTAAAATGCACTTATTCTAAATACATAAAAGATTATAAAAGCTTATAAAGGATGCCCCAAAAAATCCTGTTACTAAACACAACATAATTTTGATATGACATATATACACACACACCATTTAAACTCATTTATTAAATATATAACACTATAAAGGAATTGTATTTGTGCTGAATGAGAAGTTATTTATGCATGCATCACTTTGTGTTTAAATTAAGTTATATATTTAAGCAAAATAGATTGAATTTTGAATGAAAATATAAACTTCTTATTGAGAAATTTTTTATTTTCTGTAAATTACTTGCTAGTATTTTACATTCTGGCCTAGAAAAAATCTGCAAAATATTATCAATGTATAAATAATTTTTTTATTTGTTTGTTTTTTGTTTTTGAGACAAGGTTTCCCTGTGCAGCTTTGGCAGTCCTTGACTCACTTTGTAATCCAGGCTGCCCTCAAATTCATAGCAATACACTTGCCTCTGCCTCTCTTAGTTCTGGTATTAATGCATCTGCCTCCATGTCAGGCTACAGTAAAAATAATTTTACATAGAAAAAGAAGAAAATTATATCTGATACAGGTGAATTTACTCATCGGTATGCAGTTTTAATTTAGTATCATTAAAAAACATTTTTAAAAATTATTATGTTTGGTTAAATTTTAAAAATGTGTATGCATATTATACATGCATGTGTGAATATAGCTATATATGTTAAGGATGTTTACATGAGAATAGCCCCACTGCATGGCCTCCACTGAACTTCCAGGGAAAAGAAATAGGTGATATGGACTTGTTAAAACAGGAAGATACAAGTGAGGGGAAAGCAATTGGGATGTAATATCAATAAGTTATAATAATAAAAAAGAGATTTAGTTCTACACCCCATATTTAATTGGATTATTTGGATTAATGGTATTTTATTCCTTGATTTCCTTATATATTTTGGATATTAGCCCTCAGTCAGATCTAAGGTTGGTAAAGGTCTTTTCACAGTATGTAGGCTGTTGTTTCACTATCATGGCAGTGTCCTTTCCCTAATAGAAGCTTTTCACTTTGATGAGGTCCCATTTATTAATTGTTGATTTTAGAGTCTGACCTATTGGCTTTCTGTTCAGGAAGTGGTTTCCTGTGCCAATGAGCTCAAGGCTCTTCCCCACTTACATAGAATGGCCAAGAAATTCTCAGTGTCCCTAGTCAGCAGGGAAACGCATATCAAAACAACTCTGAGATTCCATTTATACCTATCAGAATGGCTCAGATCAAAAACCTCAAGACAGCACAAACTGGTGAGGATGTGGAAAAAGGGACACATTCCTTCATTGCTTGTGGGAGTACAAACTTGTACAACCACTTTGGAAATCAATATGGCACTTACTCGGAAAATAGGGAATAGCGCTGCCTCATGACCCAGCTAGCTACACCACTCCTGGGCACACAGCCAAAAGATGCTCCACCATATCACAAGGAAATTTGTTCAATTATGTTAATAACAGGTTTATTCAAAATAGCCAAAATCAACCTAGATGTCTCTCGACCGAAGAATGTATAAAGAAACTGTGGTACATTTGCACAATGGAATACTACTCTGCTATTAAAAATAAGGAAATCTTGAAATTGGCAGTCAAATGAATGGAACTAGAAAAGATCATCCTGAGTGAGATAATCCAGACCCAGAAAGGCATGCATCATATATTCTTACATATAAGTGGATATTAGCCAAATAATAAATGATAGGTACACTACAACATTCAGACCTAAAGAAACCAATAACAAGGAAGACCCTAGGGAGGATGCTTAATTCTCATTTAGAAGGACAAATGGGATAGACCCCAGAAGAAGTTGAAGAGAAGGAACAGGAAAGGAACCCACCATAGAGGTCCTCTGAAAAGCTCCATGCAGCAGCATATCCAAGAAGATGCTGAGACACATGGACAAATTCAGCGGTGGAGCAGGGAGTCTTATGGAAGAGTTGAAGGATAGAGGGACTTGGAGGGTGTGTGGAGTTCCACAAGGAGACCAATGGAGCCGATAAGTCTGGGCAGAAAAGGGGGTGCTGAAGACCTATTCTCCAACCAAGCACCATGCATGGTGTGGACCTAGACCCTCTGCTCAGGTGTAGTAGACAAACTGCACAGTTTCCATTTGGGTCCCATTATATGGGGACAAGGAACTACTTCTGACATGGACTCTGGTGTCTATTCACTGATCACATTACCCTGGTGGAGCAGCCTTACCAAGCCACAGAAGAAGAGGACACAGGCAGTCCACTTGAGACTTGATAGGCTGAGGTCAGTGTAAGGGGAGTAGGGCTCCCCTGAGGAGAGAGAGGGAGAAAGTATGAGGCAGAGAGGGAGGGATTGGGAAGGGGCTACAATAGGGATGTAAAGTGAACAAATTAAAAAGTAAAAAGTTTTTTAAATTAAAGAGGGGAACAACTAAAGGTAAGTAAATACTTGACATCAAGCCAAAAACAAAATAAGATTAAATAAAAAAATTTTAAAAAGAGGTGTATACTGGGGTCAGCCTTTGAGGTTTCTAAAACCCATGCCATTCCCAAATAAATCTCCCTGGCTCCTGCTTGTGGAACCAGATTTGAGCTCCTAACCATGTATGTATGCTCCAGATCTACGCTTACCTGCTGCCTTACCACTGTGATCCCCACTATAGTAATCATGGACTCTAAAGTTCTGGAAACATGAGCGCTTAATAAAATGCTTTCTTTTGTAAGTTTCTTTTGTTCATGCTGTTTTGTTATAGCAATTTAAAAGCACCCAAGACATAAGTTTAGCTCGAAGCTTTTATATATGTTTATAATATTATGAGTCAATATCCCTTCGAATGTTCAATGTTGGTATTGATTTTGTGAATATTCCATCATTTAGATATAGCTGGTTATAAAAGCAGTTGTCATTTCATGAACAGTTCATCCATAACAAAATTTTCTCATGGCTAGCTGCATTAACCTTTACGTATTGCCTTCACATTGTTTGTCACAAATATCTGAGCAATTTTCCCATATGATTGATGAGCATCTTATGCCCACTACAGATGGCAGCAATAGCACCATCAATGACAATGCAGTCAGTTGGCGTGACTGAATAGTATGTCTAAGCCACCCAGCAAACTAATAATGATATCCTGTCAATTTTTACATCATATATACGATCAACAATAGGCTATTAAGGCAATAATGAAGCAATAACTTATCACTGAAATGGGGCAGCTATTAAAAGAGGACAGCAAGGCAGTATAATACAGCAAGCATATAAAACCCAGTGTCTTCAATTATATGAGGAGTTATATTTTAAAAGATGACTCTGATGCAGTGTGGAGGTTCCCCAGTTCTTATGTAATGCGGGATACTCTAGAAAATTTTGGTATCAAATAGTGTTGGTTCCCATATTTGATTTTTGTATTATTTCAAGTGAATTATAATTATATAATATGAAAATATTTTCACCAATAGATGTGCTGTGTGTAAATTTGGATTCATGCATAGAAGGTAAACCAAACTATAATGAGGACAGGGTTATTACTTTTTACTGAGATTCCAAGGTACTCTTCAACTTAGTGACTTTTGAGTAGAAACCATGTTAAATTAGAGATGACAGCCAAATGTATTTCAAGAGCATTATGGGCAAAAGAAAAAAAAAAAAAAAGAAAAAGATAAACCTGGAGGTCAGTGGGAAAGCGGTGAGAAGAAGCACACCTTGCAATTCAGGCAGAGACATCTTTTACTAGTGGATGAAACAGACCACTAGTGATGGATGAAAATATATTGTAGACACACTTCAATGCATTTGTCTGAAAGTGGGAAGCCCCAGGTTCTGTATCAGAACCCTGTTGCCAAAGATAATTGTGATATTCCATATTATAGTGATATATTTTAAAAAATGTAAGGTTTATTTATTTTATTTGTGTGGGGTGTTATGTATGTATGAATGTATGTATTATGTATGTATATATATATATATATATATGTATGTATGTATTTTTGTATGCATGCATGAAAACTAATATTGTTTGAGAGAAAATTAAGCTTAAAAAGGACCAAAAAGCTAAAACATGAATAGAAATTAAACAATTTTCTAAGAACTTAATATCATTGATTTAGCTCAAAATCGTAGAATTTTATGTATCCATACAAAAAAAAAAGAGTACTTATGACACATGAATTAATTTTTTCTAGTTCCCTGGAGATTGCACTTGTCCTCAGCTGTTATAATTAAATAGATTTTACAATTTTTGTTTAATAGATGTGTAAATTAATGTTGCTGAGAATAATGAACTTTCCCCTATTCTTCTGTGTGGTATGCATGACTCTACGTATAAACATATGTTTGTGCATGCATGTGTATTCATGATCTGTTTATGCATGTGTTGGGGGACATATGTGTGTATGCATGAGTGTAAGTGTGTACACATGTACATGGAGATTCAGAGCAGAAAAAAGCATCATCTTTAATTGCTTTTGTACGTTCTTACAGATGTAAGTTCTCTCACTTAAACGCTGAGATTTCATTAAGGCTATTCTTCCTAGCCATTTTACCCGGGGATTCTCCATCATTTCCTTTTGAGGCTGGAATTACAGATGGCTACCACACCCACTTGGACTCTGGGATCAGAACTCAGAGATTTGTGTTTGTATGGTTAGTGTTTTAATTAGCTGCTGAGGCATCTCTACAAACCAGAGATATTTCTGTGAGATCAAACTCCTGACACTTCATCAGTTGGATATGAATTTACTTGAAACTGACCATCACCAACACCATCCTCATTATCATGGTCACCATTGTTATCAATTTTATAATCAGAAACATAACTGTGTTATGCTTTTTCTTCATACTGTAATATTAACTGCTTGTTGTAGAAGAGATTTGCAAATATTTTTCACATTAAGTATTCCTTGATTGTCTTTTGTTTGGGGGAACTTGTTTTGATGCACAGAAAAAAATATGAAAAATCAACCCTTGACTCATGATGTTTCAGAGAGTTTCAAATTTGTATAATATTTATGTCATGGATCCATTTTCTTCCATTTTCCTATGTATCAGATGAGGATTAGCTTCATACATTTGCATATGGTTGTTCAGTTTTCCCAGAACAGACAGTTGAGAAGGTATGTGTGTGTGTGTGTGTGTTTAATTGTTAATGTTTATATATGTGTGTGAATGTGTGTGTGTTTATGGATTCATATGTTTGTGAGTATCTCTGTGTGGGTGGGAAGGTGTGGGAGGGTGGGTGGGCATGTGTTTGATCACCTTAAGTTTGCATTGGAAATAATTTGAGCCCAAATATAATATTCTATATTCAGATATTCTGTTCTATTCTGTTATTCTTATGTCAGTGCCACAGTAATTTGATTATAATAGCATCATAGTGGACTGTGAAATCAGAAATTGATCATTTTCATAATTTTTACTTTCTAGATGATTATTGTACTGAAATACTCTGGTGGTATTCTTAGTGTATTTATATTTACTCAAATATTTTCATTAGAATTTGTTTAAGGATTATACCAGATCTGAAGATTGCTTTGATATTGTTTCTTACTGATATTGAATTTCCCATTAAAATAAGTTACAGTTGTGTTTATTTGTAACTTTAAGTGATTTGTATGTAAATGACTCATCAGTATTTTTTTTACTTTTATATTAACATAATTTATAATTGTCGTGTTGCCTGTGTTATAGCAAGAAAAATTATTTTTTAGAGTTATTATCAAGTTATAACAGTGTAATTGATTAATATTTCTTAATATTATGCCTGATATTTTAATAAATGTATTTGTTCAAAGCATTCTTATCATGTAATTGTATATATAATCTTTAGTATTTTCAATATAAAGGATTTTATCATCTACAAGCTATGAAGAATTATATATTTATTTTAAATATTTATGTTTTTAAAAACTGAGCATATTTTATATTTACATATACACTTATATTATTACACATACACACAATAAACTACTTATAGCAAAAAGAACCATTACAGAATCAGGAATTATATAAATGTTACATTCTTAGTGTTTTGGCTATTTGTATTTGAAGAAAACATCTTTCCTATCTTGGTGTGTCTAAAATTCTGAATGTAAATCAATCTCCATCACATCTTGTCATTATTTTTATTTTACATTTTAAAAATCTTTTTATAAATCCTTTTAGCCTGATGGTTCTAAGAATGTCAGTACTGTGTTGATTGGGAATTATGAAAACAACTTTTCATACCCAGCCTGTCATTATAGAAGAAAGGCTTTCAAATTGTTATCACCAGATATGATGCTTTCTGTGCATTTTTGTTCCATTTTGTTTTGTTTTAGTCTAGAGATTAAAAGCAATATTATAATAATTTCATAGATATACACAGTATATATTTTGTTCATTTTCACTCCCTGGTTACCTACCAAATATGGCCTTTCTCCCTGAGAAGTCACCTTGCCAATTTCATGCACGTTTTTGTTAACATAGTGAGACAATTTATTTTGGTCCCATGGGAATGGGATATGGGAACATGGCCAATCTACCTAGAGCCACATTCCTGAAGAAAAATTATTCCCTCTCCCTATTAGCAATCATCTGCCAGTAGTTCCTCAGTGAGAGTTGAACCTTCCTATTCTCCACACCACTCATGCCACAATATTAACTGGCTAGTCCTTGACAGTTCATTTGATTTTAATATATTTTTCTCAATATTAAGACTTTCATACATCTATACAATGAACTTTGATCACATTCACATGCCGCTTGATTTAGCTAACTTTCCCCTACCATCCTATCATCCCCCACTTAACTTTTTTCCCATTATATCACTTGCCCCTTCATAAAGCCGGGTTCTCCATTCCCTTATGCTATAAGTAATTCTTCCTTACAATTACTCTTTCTTATATTCCTATTTCTACAGTACAGTGAGTTTATACAATACCTAGCTTTCATTATGGGGTTGGTTGAGTCTGACTCCAAAACCTTATTATGTCATAGGCATTATTATTATTAGATTGTATATTTTGTTGGATCATTAGAACTCTAACCAGTTAGATTATACAGTGATGAACTCATGATTTCATGACAATTTTGGGAAATGCTTAAAAACTATGAGGTAACAACTGGGTGGAAGAAACAGACCACCGAGTTCAAAGGTTTTAACCATATATCTATATTTATATATACATATATAAATACATGTATAAATATATACATGTATAAATAAAAAAAAAATAAATATATCACCATTCACTTTTTTCTTCTGTCCCTTGTATATCATGCAATGAGAGTTTTCAGCCAACCAGAAGATAGCTGTATAATTTTTAAATGATTTAGGATTATATTTTCCTTTTTAATAATATGAATCATATACCTGGAGATTAATAAACTATATAAACTAGGCAGTGAACACCATAGCATTATTACAGGATTTTGGAAACATATTGCTATAGGTTACAACACACAAGAGAAAAGCAAATTTTTTAGAAACTCAAGAGGAATGATTATATAATAATAAATGTTCCCAAATTAAATTATATTACAAGTGGGAGATTTATGCTACCATTTTTTAAAAGTCAATAAAATGTTCTCCTTTTGGCTTAGTATCCTATTATTTGCAACAACCATCTGGTATTTGAGCATAATTCATATTTTATTCTTTTCAGAGGAATAATTATTTGAAAGTATTTCTACTCTGGAGGCACTTTAATGCTTAGTTACATCTGAGGAGGATTCCAATAAGAGATGAAAATTAACCTGTTCATGGCAGCTAATCACATTTTAGTTGGATTACAAGAGAGTTTTCATAAATAACAGAATGAAGCAAGCTTGCCTCTTAGAAACTTTGGTTTAAAATATTTGAAGATTATAATACAAATTTAAACCACAGTCACAACTTCATTTAAATTAAGTTTGTTCATAGGAAGTTACAATATAAGTTAATATGAGTACATATAATATGAATTTTGATAGCATCTAATTGTGAGTACCTTCTATCGTCTGAAATTGTTTATTAAAAACTATAGACTGTTTGTATATATAATCATGTATACTTACATATATGTGTGTTTATTTCACACATATATGTGTGTATATATATATGTGTGTGTGTGTGTGTGTGTGTGTGTGTGTGTGTGTGTGTGTGTTTAACCAGCCCAGTTGTCTCTTCACCACTTGTAGCTTGTTGCTCAAGAAAACCAGAATAATGTATCAGATATTTTGGGACCTGAGATGCAGATAATTGTGTGACAACTTGTGGGAGCTGTGAAATCAATGGTAGTCCTCTGGAAAAGCAGCCAGTGTTCTTAACCTTAAAGCTAATCAATCCCTCCAGCTCAGATTGGAGTCTCTAAATTGCAAATGATATGCCATTATAAATGAGAAATTAACAGTAAAATTCAAAGTTAAAAAATATTGTGATCTATGTAAAGCTTCAAAATGTGTTTTATATAACATATAAAATATGTTTTTCTATGCTTTTTTATTTTCACTTTTAAAAAATTATTAAATATCTTTACATATGCATTTATATTATTACACATATGTAGAATAAACTACCTACAGCAAGAAGAACCATGAAACAATCAGTAATTATACACACACACACACACATATATATATATGTATATATATATGCTACATTCATACTGCTTTGGCTATTTGTATTTGGCAGCCATGCAGAAAACATCTTTTCTATCTTGGTGAGTCTAAAATTCCGAATGTAAAACAATATCTATCATATCTCATCATTATTATCTTAAAACATCTATCCATTTTAGTATGATATAAAGATAATGGAGGAGTTAAACTGGTTTCTCAGAATATTTTATATTTTTGTTACAAGAATGGAATATTCTAGATAGGAAGCAAGGTCCAAGAATGTGCAAATTAAGATTTTATTTATTTAGTAATAACAACCTGGAATAAATAATATTGCAAGAGTCAAAAGTATGAAAGGAAATTGGGAGCTTTTTGGATGTTTAAGTTGATTACTAGGACTCAGAATTGATAACATTAAAAAGCAGCATAATCTGTACATTATGTTAGCCTCCTAGATTAAAATTCAGTTAATGTGATAACTACTGTAAATATTCCTCAGTTCAGCAAGGGGAAGAAAAGGATACAGAGAACAATGTAAGTTGCTACAGTGAACGTTAAAAAACAAAGATTCTCTTTGGTATCCAGGAATCAGTGAGCACTCCGAACATTAAGCAGACTTCTGCTGAAGTGGAACCTCTGAGAACTCCAAAATGTTATTTCTGCTGAAGAGAATGTTGCTCCTATAACATGCATTGGTGTGTGTATGTGCATGCATTCGTGTCTGTCTTACTGTCTGTCTTTCTATCTGTCGTTGGTGTTCATTTCCAAGGACATCCCATATGTGGTGGTGGTGCACATATGACCATGTGGGTGAGAGAAGACAAGAGTTGCTGTGGTTGCTTGATGCCTTTAACCTTGTTTTCTAAGGCAAACTCTCATTAAGCTGAAACTCACCAAGGAAATCAGGATGGTTGGCCAAGGAGCCACAGAGGTCTGCCTATCTCAACGTCTTCACCGTAACACACAACTTGTTTTTAGTTCAATTTGTTTCATTTATTCACTTTACATCCTGGTCACAGCCCCATCCCTCCTCTCCACCCTGTGCCCACAGTCCTTCCTTCTCCCCCATACCCCACCCCTATCCACCCCAGCTCACCAAGTCCTCTTCCCCTGTGGCCTGGCAAGGCAGCTCTGCAGGTGGGAAGGGATCAGAAAGCTGGCAACAGAGTCTGGCCTAGGTCCAGTCCATGCATGTGTGGGTTCTGTAATCGATTATATCTGGAATCTCTGACATGAAGGCAGACATTTTATCAGCATTAAAAATATTTAGTTGTTCAGTGTGTGTGTGTGTGTGTGTGTGTGTGTGTGTGTGTGTGTGTGCGTGTGTGTGTTTGCTGAAACTGAAGGTTACAAATACATTTTTATAATTACATATTTTTGGTATATGTATAATTTGTTATAATTTATTCAGATTACAACCTGATTGGTAACCCCTTGCTTGTATCTTCCCATTCTCACCTACCTTCCCTCTTACAATCTTAAGGCTCTTACATACGTTTCATAAAGTAACACAGTGAACTGGGTTTCAAAGACTTAAAGGTTACACTAGCCAGAAACAGAAGCAGGATATCTTGCAGCTAGACAGTTAAGAGATCAATATAAAGCCAGCTGCAAAGTTGCAGGAAACATTTTTCTCCCAGTGTCATGTGATGTTTGCAAAATGTCATAACCGTCTCCAATAAGAGATTCTATTATGTTTATGATTGTAACTAATGGTGAACCGGGGGGTTAGACTCCTGAAAGAGTCTCATGCCGAGCTTCCATTTCTAATCTGTGCAAACAATCTAAGCTGCCAACTCTGAACAATCACAAGTAAATAATAGATCTTGGTCAAATTCTTCAGCCCGGCCCCCAGGCTCTCAAAGTGCACCGGCGCTTTAATCCATTTTTTTAAGGAATTGCTCACTGTTTTCTTAACCCCTCACTTTTATTTAATTTTTAAACTTTCTCTAATCTTAATGAAGTTTGCTTAAGTGTTGCAAGTCGAGTCATTTTTCAGGGCATGAGGAGGGGGTACGATATATCATTTACTTCATAAAACCCAAACTAGATGTGAAAAGGGAAACTGGGGTTCTCGTTCAGTCATCTCTTCTTACAAATCATTTATGAATTAAAATGGCACATAGTTCCTAGGAAACTTTAAGCATGAAAAAATTAGCCCAAATAACTGAAGATGCATAATAATAAATCAAAAGCATTTATACAATGTGGGAAAATGTGATAGAGCTATTCTGTCTTTGATTATGGAAAACTACATAATTTAATTTATATAAGATTCCACGTAATCTTTCAGGCACCAGATGAAAAAGTACACAGCATAATTTGCAATGGATAAAAGTTTCATCATGTTTATTTTAACTTAAATGCAAAATCAATAAATTGCCTTTGGAATAATTATTTGTCTTAGATGACTATGCTCACCAATTTATTATAGTGAACTATGCTAGAGATTATTTAATACAAATAAATGAAGGCAACATGTCTGATGTTAAAACTGAATGGTATTTATAGATTTGCTTTGATTATTAAAATAAATCTGTGTAAATGTCCTGTCTCTACTTAGCTATGATGAATCATTTGAAACGTTTCATATCACTAGGCAACAGTCCGTCACTGCATAATTGTGAAAACTCAGGAATGGAGCCTGTGCTTTTTACCTTTCTTCAAATGTCTAAATGCTCACCCTTAGTAATGCTGAAGTACAGTTTACTATCTTGCATATATGCAGCAACTCTTAACACATGAATAACTACAGGTTCCTGCGGAAAGTAGATGTTTCTGCTACATTTTATTTGCCTAATATTATAATTATTAATAAAGTTTTATATTTGACAAGTAATCTTAAACAAAAATTTTAATTTTCTGCATTTAATATTGAAGTTTCTAGTATGGTAACAAAGGCTCACAACTACCTGAACGTGACTGTCTCTTATTGGCAAGAAGTCAGGTTTAATGTTTTATATTTCCCTTAATTATCAGTATCTTATTCCTTATATATACACACAATCATAAGTATACATTTATATTCACATGTTTCGTACATGTATAGGATTACAAGCACAGAATTGAAAAAATATATAAATTGAGCTATCAAACACTATTTTGGTAATATTACAATTACGTGTGTGTGTGTGTGTGTGTGTGTGTGTGTGTGAAAGAGGGAAAAAAAGAGAGAGAATATGTATCTCTGTCTGTGTCTTCCGATGTACACGTAAATACAGATATCATATAGATACATGTTACTGAGTTGATCTAGGCAAGACGTGATTATATATGGATTTTCCTTAATTTCTCTGAGCCCTAATTTTAGAAGGCATGTTGTTTTATTAAGCACACGTGACATCATCCTGCCAGACCAGCCAGCCTCTGGATTCCTTCATGTTCTGCCCTCAAATTCCGATCACACTTTGCTTACTTTGTTATCTTCTGAAGGTGTCATGAATCTGAACTCGGGTGGCAATTTTTGCATGGAAACCCTCTGCCTACTGAACCATCTCCTCTGTCCCAAATTGTCCTCGAAAAAAAAATGAATAAAATGTATGCACTTAGTTATTGAGGGGGGATTACACAAGCTGTGCAACATTACTTTACGTCGTTTTATCATATGGAAGAAAAAATTAAGCTCGAAGTAAAAAAATAATTTAAAACACTTCAAATCCTTTTTTTCTTCATTAACTATTTGTTCAGTTTTCATCCTAATCGCCAAACCTCCTCTCCTCCCAGTGCCATCCTCGTACCCACTTCCCCATACCACTTTCCCCTCACCTTTCCCCACCCTACCCCTTAGTACGAACCCAGAAATAGCCCATGCTCCCACTGTTAGCAGTCCCACGAGAATACCAAGCTACACAACCATAACATATGTGCAATAGACCTAGGTCAGACACACAGGGGGTTCCTGATTGTTGGTTCTGTCTCTCTGAGACTCTGGGAGCCTTGTTAGTTGATTCTGTAGACCATGTTCTTTTGGTATCCTTGACTCCCCTGATTCCTACCATCCTTTGTCCCCCTCCTCCATAGGATTCTCAAATGGCTGCCTACTGTTTGTCTATGGATATCTGCCAAACAGGAGGATCAATTTAACATTTCTAGTGGCTTTATTTCTTTTTGCAATTTTTTACACTTAGCATATGGCAGTATGACAAGATATCAGTGAGGAGATATAAAACGTTGAGGGCACTATGCTCCTGTGCTTATAGAAAAGCACTAGTGAAACCACAAATATTAAACACATAGAGTTTTCTCTTCAATGGAAGAGATGTATACTTGTTTTCCATCCAGCAAGCTGAAAATAGATGTTGATAATAACTTGGTCTTTGATGTCTTTAGGACCAGGCCACACCTGACTCTCCATCCTATTGTGCATACCCCAGGCTCTTCCTCCCTAGACCTTTATCTTGAACATTGATTCAGTCAATAGGTCCCATCCTTATGAAAGATATCACATGTACTTTGACTTCTGCCCTTTCTGCAGGGCCAGGCCACTCCTGACTCCCCCAAACTTCTGTGCTTATCTCAGTTATTCTCCCTATACTCATCTTGAGCATTGTTTCTTAATCAATAGAACCCACATTCATAGAAGAAGACATACATACATACATACGGGCTATGTATTTTCTTTAAAGTATGTCTTAAAGCTTTGGTTTACACACATGATTGAGTTATTATCAGCATGAATCATGTTTCCCAAATTGTACTGTGCTAAAATTTGGTAAAAATAAACTTCCCAGTGTCAGAGTCTAGAAGTTTAAACCAACACTGGCTACTGAGTCATGTTGAACCAGATTTCTTTCTTGCCTCACATAGACTGACACTTTGCTGGCCCTGGTCTTTTCAGAGATTCCCCTGTCCCCAGACACACAGCTTGTGGATGTGTCTATGTGCCTATGTGTGTGTAAGCTCACTGTATCCAGAAACCAATAAATAATTTGCCTGAAGCCATTTAGTCTTCTTTTCCCAAAAAGTGTATTTACAAATTCATGAGTACAATATGTCACATGGTGCCTCCTGTTTAGAAAACCAGCAGGTGTTATCATCTGGATCAGTAGACCTGCTCTGAACACTCAGGCTATGTGGAAATGATTATAAGCGATTAGAGAACTGTAGAAATCATTGTATTTTCTGTAAATGCTACTGGACATTTTTCTTATTTGTTTGATTCATCTTCTTTCCTTTGTTTTTTTGGTTTTTTTTTTTTGTTTGTTTGTTTGTTTTGTGTGTGTGTTAAACCTAGAAATGCAGTAAACAGAAATTTCTTTAAAATTTGCTAAATTATATGAAACCCTAAAAGCAAACTCAAAACCCAGAATTTTTCTTATGTCTGTATAATATTATACATGTTTCAGTCCCAGGACTTGTGATAAACTCTCTAGGCCTGACCATAATGTCTACTCTTTCGTTTATTTTTCAAAATATATCAATCATATATACATTAGGTTTTTAAAAGTCTCAAAAGAGAGAAAGTGATTAGCAATTCTGAGGGTATTTCCCATATTAAACTGATTATTTAGCACAAAGAATTCTAAAATAGTAAAATACTTTTTAAAGAGGTTGATTTTATTTATAAAATTTTAATACCTTAAAAAGAATATAATATTCCTATATGTGAAGACTAGATATTGACAATTATTGTCCTTACTTTTACATTATTGTTCATGCTGAAGCTTAGAAACAAAAGTTTCATTGCTGCTTTTGTAGAAATTAGGTTCTTCCTTGTAAATTTAAGTGAGCTAGGAATTCTTGCTTGATGCTTCAGAAAACTGATCCTGACAGTATGCCCCAGTTTCCTGAACCAGGTAGCTATGGACTGTCAAGAAACTAACATGCTTATTTTCTATTTCCCAGCACTCTGTGTCCTAATAGTGCTTAGGACAAGTGGCAGGAATGTCACAATATCCTCCTAATTTTATTTTATCTTAGTGTTAAGAAGAAAGTAAACTCCTCGTCTTATCTATTCCAAAATGGGGAAAGAAAAATATCGATCCAGAGAGCTACATATCTCAAGAAAAGATAAGGAGTCCTATTGTGTCCTCCAAGCAAAGATTATTTTTTAACCTGACATATTTCTAACATTCACAATTCTTGTCTTCCCCCATAGGCATTTGACTTCGCAAGTCTACCCCTAAGCATTAACTCTGGAGAGCAGTGAGAATGAGGCTATAAATATTCTCAAAAGTTCATCATTATATATCTTACCTGAGGGAAGCAGGTGATAAAAGATTTTATTAGGGGAGATAAGGGCACTTCTTGCTGTTTCATGCTTAATATATATTTTTACTGTTTTTCATGAAAATGAATAAAAATCCATTAGTTTGTGAATCCCACAAAGTATGATACTTTAAAACATTTTTTTCAAAACATGCAGAACTTTAACTAAAAGTTTTGCTGTTTTTTTCTGTGCATCTGCTAATATATATGGTTTCTATCAGTGATTAAAAATAGAGTTATATTGCAGATCCATTTCTACACTACTTAAAAAACTTCATTACAACTCTGACAGTCGTACACTTTCATAATAAAAGGTAAAGTAACAATAAAGTATATTGAAGATAATAACATTTCAAGAAAACAATAATTTAATTCTGTATTGCAATATAATCTCATAAAATGTATAAAAAATTAGAAAGCATTAAAACCATAATCAGGACAATAGAAAAATGTTAATTTATGTGTGATTCCACATTACCTTTACCTCACAGCTTTCTCAACTATAGTCTTTTCAAAAGGTTCATAGCATTTGGGTAGTTTAGCATCCTCCACAATTAATTAAGCAATTTTTGGTTTAATAAGCAGTATAAAATTACATAGTATGTGTGTATATTTGTTTGTGAGATTCTGAAAAATATTAATTTTCCTAAAATTAAAACTACAAAGAATAGTACTCCAACTTAATAAGAATCACAAAATTATACAAATATGTTTAAAAATCTAAACTATTTCTATTTTCTACATTTTTCCATAACTAGCAATTTTCCCCTGTGCTTTGTCATGTATTGTTCTCATCACCAAATTACAAGGACAAAAAAGAAAAGACTAAAAATCCCACTCTTGTGATTTTTGTATACATGTGGGGTAAGAAAACAAAAAAGAATAGCATTTGGTCTAAAAATATCTTATACAAGGGTTCTTACATTAGAATATAAATTAATAACTGAAAATTCAATTTTAAGTTTAACTTTATGCTTTGAGCTATGGATGTCATATTATTAAAAAGAAGATCATATTAGAACACAAATGAAAGTTAAAGTTTAGTTGTAGATATTAATAAGGTGGTTTAAATATAGTAATTGTGATAATTACAAAGAAATACTCAGTGTATAAATGGCATAAAAATTCCTCAAACACTTTAAATACCACATTCTTATGACATATTTAAAGTCTTAGAGTCTGTATTTCACCCTTAAAAAATTCTAGGATTTGATGTGTATGTTTGGTTATTTGAAAGCACCTATAGGGTTCAAAGGTGTAAGAAGGATTAAGAATAACTTAGCCTCCTCTAGCAATGATCTCTGTATTGCTTGCCGAATGCGTAGAAAACAAGTCAATTGCTAATATTTGTATATTTGTGTACACACACACAAACATATACATACACACAAACACACACGCATGTGAGCACAGATATATGTAACAAAAATACCCCCCAAAAGACTATCGATTTGAGAGTAGTTGGTTGTCATAGGAGGGTTTGAGAGACTACCTAGGAAGATCTGAGAGGATGAATGGGACAGGAGAGAGTGTTATAATTATATTTCAATTAAAAATATAATTAAAATAATTTTAAGGACCACTTAGGATCAGGAAATTAATAATACCTGCAAACCTCAGGAAAAGGACATAACATTTAACAAGGACAGTAAGCTCAGAGAATTACAAGAATCTTAAGTACCATACATAGGACTATAAAGCTATGGCAGGAGACGGGAATTCTTCAGTGGAGCTGCCTGAAGCCTGGACAAGAAGCTCCAGGAAATCAGCCTCTGTAATTCATTATCATGGTCGTTAAGGTGACGTAGAATCATTTAAATAGATTTTTAAGGGTCTTGAAATGGTACAGCCTAGGTTCCTTAAAATGGTTCAGTTTAGAGATTTTGGAATGGTGCATGGTCCTGGGTATTGAAACGATACAGTATAGGGGTCTTGATCAGATTTGTTCTCTCTGCCAAGTAAAGAACTAAATGCAGATAAAATCTTTTTTCTTTCTTTCTTTTTTTGGTTTTTCGAGACAGGGTTTCTCTGTGTGGCCTTAACTGTCCTGGACTCGCTTGTAGACCATGCTGGCCTTGAACTCACAGTGATCTGCCTGCCTCTGCCTCCTGAGTGCTGGGATTAAAGGCGTGTGCCACCACCGCCCAGCTTGCCAGATAAAATCTTAAGCACAGGTAGCATCAGAGAAATCCCATGCACCTCATACTGAATCTATAGGCATTTACTGTAGGTGAGGAAACAACATTTAGTGGGCACATACAGTAAAAGACTCTCTATGAAGCCGACTCAGAAAGCCAAAACTCCAGTCTCTTCTACAGACCAGGTCATATTACAGTCTCTGAGGAGCTTTCCTCCTCTACTGTAGGGATAGTCAGTTTGAAGGTACATAAGATACCTGATTGGCCTGAACTGCAGTAAGACAAAGCTTCATCCAGTCTTGCACTCTTGAGCATGTCTGTCAGCCAGGGGCCTGCAAGTGGAAGATAAAAGGTGCAGGGTTTTTTTGTGTGTCAAATCAGAAGTTTGACAAAAGAAGTTGCTCACCTTGGAGATTCTCCACTTTCATTAACTAGCCATGATCCCCTGTTGTGTGCCTACCAAGGAGTCTGCTGAACGCCTAGTCTCTCACTACCTCTCAATTGGAGTCATACTTGTTTCTTTAAATAATCTATCATCCATGCTCCTATAAGTAACTACAAAAACCTCATTGATTCACCAAGTTAAACGGGTAGAAAAATGTATTTGACCTGTTGTTAATGCTTTCTCTGGGGTGAACACATGTTCCTATAGGTCTCCTCAGGAATAGTCACATAGTGATGAAATGGACATGGTAGAAGGCAAAGTCATACTGTAATGGATACTGTACAATCCAAGGATGAATATAGCAAAGCACTATTATAAGAAACAAGCCCCTAGACAAAAAAAATCATTATTTTGAAGCTATTAATAAAGTGTTGGTGTTAGCTTGTATAGACGAATATATGTTCTGACTCAAGAAAACGTGATATTTCGAAACTAGAAGTTTCAAAGTTTCCTCAGTTTAGTAGGAAAGTATAGGAAACATTTTCAGAAGGGATATTAATGAAATTGTGGTATTTTATAAGGCAGTTTATTGAGTCATTCTAAATATATATTAGGATATTTTTAAACAGATGCTGTATAAAGAATGAAGTAAAATAAATTTTAAAAGAAAAAATAGTTTATATTTGATTTAGTTACAAATCAGGTGGTATAAAGACTACTTTATTGAAGGTGATTTATTATCAAAACAAAGATATATCATTACCAGAGGAGATTAAAAAGAATCTCTATCTCTCACATAATACTTCTGAAAAGGAATTAGTGGCCTAATACTTCTAATATTAAATTCTAATATCAATATTCTATAACTAAATATTAGAAATTTGGGGGGTAGTGTAGGTTTCTGTTTGCTCTTTGGGTCTACAAATGCTTATTCTCATCAGGAAGTGGTCATAAGTCATTTTTGGTCTTATACAGAGAAAAAACTAGGTGCAACTCAGGGACATCTCTCTTTTCCTTTGTCTTTCACCTGTAGGTAAGGAGATAGGAGCTGAAAAGAAAGAAAAGGAGACATAGGAACACAGAGGTGAGGATAGAACAAAAGCTACCTGATTGAACCTACTCCTTCATTCAAGGCCTTAATTCTTACTCATAATGAAGGTTATGTCTAAGACATTGGTATAGAATATAGTATATTGAAACAAAACATGGCCATGTCAAATACTTGTCAGATTCTAGCAAAAGAATATATAGCCTAAGTCTAACAGATAGATATGACCTTATCGATATATGAGGTAAAATAGTTAAATAAGGTCTTCAAAAGCATCAGAGGCACACAGAATATGGCATTTAAAGATGGTTTATAATCCTAAAGTTTCTTTGTCAATAAGACAAGTTAACTCCTGAAAACACCCAGCCGACCTCAAAGAAGATGAAGAGCATCAAAAAACATCCTTTTTGAGATGGCTTCAAATGTGGAAAACAAGCCACTGGGCAAAATGTCCTCATTCCTGCCACAAACAGAATTCCGCCTAAAAGTGGGCAGCCTAGATGCAGGCAGACTTAAAGGCCGTACTCTGCCAAGACAGGGTAAGCAAGTCCTAAGTAGTCCCTGCCTCATGAGTAAGTCTGGCAGAGATATAGGGCCAGAAGGCCAAAGATAAGGCTCCAACATTATAGAGAGTATTGGGTGACTAGTCACTCAGGCAGTAAACTGTCTCAGTCAATTTGTTCATTTTGGAAGCTGCTAACCTGCACTGCTGGTTCACTCAGGAATTTAAGTTTTAATTCTTCTCAAGTCTCTGAGGGGCATTGAAAGCCAGATAGTATAGTTTTAAAATCAAATTTAGTTTGTTAGAGGATAAGATCTTTTTAGATCAAGGTAAAGGAGTTAAGTTACTAGGGTTGAGATAGGATAGATATTGAACTTCTATCAGATATTTAGACCCAATGAGACAGGAAAGATGTTTATTTCAAGCTTGACAAATACAAATAGCCAAACCACTATCAATGTGACATTTATAGAACTCATGATTGTCATATGGTTTTCCTTTCTATATATAGTTTGTTTTATACATGTGTAATGAAAATAAATGTATTTGAAAAAAAATTATATTCTGACGTTCTAAAATGCACTATGTGTTGGCAATGTCATGTGGAATCTTAGAATGATTCCTGGATTGAAGATGTGCATATGATTTAGAGCAAGAATGCACCTGGAAGAAAGTCAGAGGAATGTAGGGGAAGAGTCATAACTTCACAGCATATTTGTGGAGTATATAAAATTACTAATAACTCTATATGATCTAGGAATAAAATGAAAATAGCTACATGTCAAAGAAGTACTGTTAGCTACAATTCATAGAAGTGGCAAGAAATGAATACTAGCATTTTAGTAAGGCATAATCAGGTGATGAAAGGGAAATAAAAATGAAAATTTTTAGTGAATAAATTTAAAGTGTAGAAAATTATAGCAATTATAAATGAACTTGTGAAAATTTCTGGGGAAGTATCATGGAAAGATTGGAATAGTTTGAGTGACCAAATTATTGGGAATAACAGTTTACACAGTTACTGGGTAACATTTTTTGTGAAGAAACAGCTATTTAAACAGTCAGGAGAACAAGAGCAAAGAAGTCACTCTACCTTGGTGATTTAATCGGGTCCACAGGAACCTGAGTGAGGGGCTATTTATAGAGTCTGGATGACTTCTGTGCAGCTGCATTTTTTTGTCAGCATTGATCTAGCACTGGGATGACTTATAAATCCTGTATCCCCAGAGCTCCCTGGATGCAGCCTGCTCCACAAAACATGCTCTTCTTGCTGGCAATTGCTTACTGCTTATGGGATCTTGGGGATAGACCTTAGTTCTTGCAACTTTCTTGCCTCCTGTTGTCTTATAAGATACTTGAAGTTTTTCTGGGTTTGTTGTTGTTGTTGTTGTTGTTGTTGTTGTTGTTTTGTTGTTGTTGTTTTTGTTTTTTTGGTTCTTTACATTTCCTTGGTTAACTGTTTCTTAAGAGCCTATCTACAGCTTCAAGGATACAATGTTTCAATTTGGAAGAAATAATTATAAAACAAGGCAAATCTAGATATGTTATACGTCTATTAATGCTAGATTATGATTCTTTCATTCATTGTACTTGTTTATAGAATCTTCAATGTTTTGAGTATAGTGTATGTGTGTACGTATGTATTCATGTGTGTGCTTGCATATATCTCCAGTTTGTAGTAGTTCGACTCAACTTGCGACATCATGCACAAAAGGGACAGAGCATAAACTGACTTTCTGGTTAGGAAAATTTTCAATTAAGAAATGCAATATCATAGACTCTTTTGGTCTCTTTTCATTCTGTGCTTCCTTTATTTCAATGTGTTCATGTTGAATTCCAATTGAGCTGCATAAGTATATTTAAAATAATTATTATCAACAGAAAAGTGATAGAGTTATAGCTAAAATATGAATTCTTAAACAAGTATTAATATTTTTATTATCTAGGCAGAATTCTGCCAAGTAGGAGCTATGGGACCATCAGCAACCTGACTAATTAATACATATGTGCAAAATAGTGAATAATGATGCTAAAACTTAAAAAAGAAGCAAATTCTATCATCTTTCTTATGTAGGATTTTAATTTGCATACTTAGAATTCACCAAAATTTTTATTCTTTCAAAAATATTCTGCCAGGAATTTAACAATAAATATGTTGCTCTTTCTTAATGTCTATTTAAATTTAGTAAATATTTAGCTTATTATAAATTCAGTATGAAATAATAACTGGTCTTTGTAAAATAAGTTATGATTTTTATCAGCAAATTATACAATGGCTGTCCAACTACTAGGATAATAGTCAAATACTACAATAAACAATTTGTCAAAATAACTAGACATGATAATACCTCAGTTGTCTAAAATGTAGCTACCATACTACAATGCAATCACATAGTGGCGTTGTTTTTATTGTGTCGTTAGTCTAGTGATATTTTAGAACACACACATATAAAACTGATTAATAAAATGAAAACCACTTATGAAATTAGTTTTATTTAGCTCCACAAGTTATTTTAAAAGTATATAGGAAAGAATAAATAAGGAATAAGCTATAAGTGCCCCAATGTTTTGTTGCTCACTTACACGTCCAGTAACTTGGTACTGGGTTTTTCTAGGAGGGTATCTCTTAGGTATACCTTTTCCAGTTCGGTGTGGTAATCAACTTCTTTTTTGTCTCAAAAAAAAAAAAAAGTGAATATTACACCCATCTACTCAATAATAACCAATGACTATTCCAGTATGTCATTTGACATATATTCTTCTTATAGTAATAAAAATAATGAGTAAATTGAATTCTCCTCACTAAATATAAGGATTTTTCAGATAGAAACTAAAACACTAAAATTATTCATCTTCTTGTATCTCTCTGCCTCTGCCCCCTTCCATCTCTCACTAGGTTTTAATTACTTGGAATACTATTGCAGAGTAAATTACATCATAGTCCTGATGGAAAAGGAAAACAAGAATATATACACTGAACTCAAATGGAATAAATCTGTTCAGACTTGAAATTTAATTCTTAATGTGGAAACTTCAGACTTAATGCCTTTTCAAAAGTTCAGTTCAAGAAAAGGTTATTTCAAAACTACAGTTAGACATAGAAAACTTGTTACTTACTGTTCTCCCAGCCTCACATATACAAATATGGTCGTACAACCACCGTGTGGTCATAGCTTCTCTCTAGGGATGGCAAAGTGAACCTCTAGCTCATTACTAGTCCTCAGAGTTTCTAGCCTTCCAGCAGGATGATATTCTGGTGAATCCCCAAGTATGAAAAACCTTTGCAAACATTTGTCAGTGGTTAATAAATTATGCTGGTTAATATAACACCTAATAAAATATTTATTTTAAACATCAGGAGGCTTGGATGCAGCTAAGACTTTAGATAAAAGAAATCTATGGGTCAGTAGCTTGATATATTTTCTTTAATCAAAAAGAATAATGAATTGGGTCTCACGCAGTGGGACTCAGGTAGAAAACCTGCAGTGAGGGAGTATCCTAAATCATCTAGACATCCTTGCTATTAACCTAATTACCATACAATCTAATGTTAATGATAAATACAGGTTAAGTGAGATCAAACTAAAGTGTGAGCAATTATGCCAAGAACTTAATAGAAGGCACAGAATTTTATCAATTAATTTCAATTCAATTTGACTTTCTGTTAAACTCTTAAATGGAAATAGATTAAACCTCTAACAAATAGATAAAAATTTGAAAAAGTCCAAATTAAGAAAAGAATGCGACATTTCCCTATGCTCGATTGCTGCAATTGGTATCTTCAATTATGGTTTGAGTTGTGAGCCATAAAACATTTCAGTGACACATGGCAGAGAAGTGAGAAGATTGAGGACATTACTTACACAGTAGTGTAACACCCATCTAATTATATCTAAGTTTCACTATAGTGAAAATCTTCGTTTGATTTTACAGAAAAACCTATCAAAACCCAACTTTGACATCAATTGGGAAAAACTGAGGTGGGACGTGAATCCTGTGACTGGCTGACTAGTGATCCTGTAAACTTTGTCTGAGGGCAACCTTCCAAGCCAGAACTGATAGTTACCGGCAATAGATTCCACTGATGGTGGCAAGCTCGGGCTAATGCTGATGGCTCCTAGAGGGAACTAGAGCTACTGGGGGCTTCCACTGATGGTGGCAAGCTGGGGCTAGGGCTGAGGGCTCCTAGCGGGGGATTCCACTGATGGCAACAATTGAGGCTAAGGCTGATGACTCCTAGCGGGGGCTTCCACTGATGGAACATCTCCCAAGATCCAAAACCATTTATTTATATGATTTTTCTCACATCATTAGGTCCATAACAAGTGCATCAGTACTACTTCTTAACACAATGCACTTATTTTCAAGTCATTATCACAGTGTTTTCCACCAACAAACAGAACCAAGAACAGTTGAGAAAACAAGAAAAAGCTTTATGGGTGACTCATAGTGATAAACCTAATAAAAACACCAAACCATCAAGCAAGAAATTGTGTGTTTGATCTGCAATGGTTTCTCTTTCACTAATAATTCAATTTATTAGATTTTCCTTACAGCAGAATTTATTTATAACACTTGAGACATTGAAAACCAACAATCCAGCCAGGAATGGTAGTGCATGCCTTTATCCCTGCACTGGGGAAGCGAAGGCAGGTGCATCTTTGTGAGTTCAAGGCCAGCCTGGTCTACAAAGTGAGCTCAGGACAGCAAAGGCTACACAGAGAAACAGTATTGAAAAATCAAAGAAGAAGAAGAAGAAGAAGAAGAAGAAGAAGAAGAAGAAGAAGAAGAAGAAGAAGAAGAAGAAGAAAAAGAAGAAAAAGAAAAAGAAGAAGAAGAGGAAGAAGAAGAAGAAGGAGGAGGAGGAGGAAAATAAGGAAGAAAAAACCCTCAACTATGCTAAAGATGTAATAGCCTTCACCTGAACTCTATGAAGGTCCTTTAGGGAAAGCATTTTCTCTAGCCTAATTGGAGGCCTAGTATCAAACCTCTCAAACGTAAACATTCAATTAGGTTTTTGGTTGGTTTCTTGGGCTAGAGAGGGTTATTTTTAATAGGAGTTGGTTACAAGTTGTTATTGGTCTTAATTAGAGAGAAAACAAGGTTAGACTCAGTGATGTCTCTCTTTTCCCTTATCTTACATTCATAAGTTTAGAGATAGGGGTTAAAAAGAAAGAAGGGAAATATAGAAATATATAGGGAAGATATAACAAAAAAGTAGATTAGTGAATCTACTCAACTTAATGCCTCAATTGTCACTCACAAGGTTACTTTTAAGTCACTAGTATAAATTTGTGTATATAGATGCAAAATAAGTTAATTCTACATAGAGTAGTATAGAAATGTAAGTTTATTCTTTACATATATTATATATGTATATATATATATACATATATATTTGTATTCTAATATGAGATATTGTATCATATAACTCAATAATAATACAACGTTTACTTTCAATGCTTTGAAAGTGTTATTGCAGGCTGTTTAGGATAAGTAAGTTATACACGTTAGTTGTTAGTTGATCAAATCATTGTCATGTCAATTACTAGATTACTTTTATAACAAGAATATACATTTTAGGTGGGGAAGATATATACAATTCTATACAAAGGTAAGGGAGGTTAGTTAGATAAGGTCTTCAGAAACCTCATAGACATGCAGAATATGGTATTTAAAAATGTTTTTATTATTTTAAAGATTCACTGACAATGAGACATGTTAACTCCTAGCAACACTCAGCCTACCTCAAAGAAGATGATGAGCATCGAGGAGCCTCCTGATGGAGATAGCTTCAAATGTGGCAAGGAAGCCACTGGGCAAAATGTCCTCTCTTCTAACACAGACAAAATTCTGTGGACTGCCAAACTCTGCCAAGACAGGATAAGCAAGTCCTCAATGGTTCCTGCCTCACAAATACGTCTGTCAGGTATATTGGGCCAGAAGGCTGAAGATGATGCTCCAGCGTTATAGAGTTTTGTATGACTATTCAGGTAGCAAAGTGTCTCTGTCATCATCTTATTTGGAAAGCTTCTAATCTGCACTCCCAACATACTCAGGTAATCAAGTTTATTCCTTCTTAAGTCTCTGATGGAGTTAAAGACCAGGTAGCTTAGTTTTACAGTGAAGCTTAGTTGTTTAGGTGTTAAGCTTTTTTAGGTCTAGATGGATGTTTTAAGTTGATAATGATAAGATGTGATGGAGACTGATTTACATTCAGAATTTTAGATGTACCAAGATAGGAAAGATGTTTTCTTCAAGAGTGTCAAATATAAATAGGCAAAACACTAAGAATGTAATATTCATGTTATTCCTGATTGTGTCATGGTTCTTCTTGCTATAGGTAGTTTATTATATATGTTTAATAATATAAATGTATATGTAAAAAATAAAAATGTTTAATAAAAAATATTCAGTTGGGTCGGTAAATCATCCAAAAGAGAAAGTATCTTTCAGTACAGCAGGATGACCCCTAGGAAAAATTCCTCTTAAGCTCTGCAAAAACAATAAAAAAGAACTACCAGTCTTTTAATGAGATAATGCATGCTTCCATCCCAGAATTCCAGAAATCTAGGGTCACAGTGAAGGCAAGATCATCCAGGATCTGACATTAACATTTTCTTGTTTCCCTAAACAAGTAACAATCCCTTTCTTAGCTCACCATCCTGGCCACAGGAGAAAATTCATTAGATTCCTCATAAGCATGGTGTCCTCCATCCTGTGATTGCTCAGTCATTGAACTTAACTGTCTTCCTTATTGTACAATCCCAACCTTCAAGCATAATACAAAGAATGATGCTAGCGTGCTAATGAACATTTTTCAGTTTAAAGGAAAGTTTCATCACTGTTAAGACATTTGTTTCGGCAGTGTATATTAATGTCTTTTCCTATTTTGCTATGGGTTGTTACATTAATTCATAATTAAATATTAGATTTCATTGCACACATCTCCATATAATGTTCCCTTTTATTTTGTTATTGTGACTAATGCTATAAACAGATTTTCAGTCTGTTTATTTTTCCAGTTTATATTAATGGAAAAATAATTTTTTTCATTATATTACTTTAACATGTATGTTTAAATGGTTCTACTGGTATTTAGCAAAAGAACTTTTCCTTCTGTATTCAAAGATTTTTGTCTCCTGTGCCAATATGTTCCAGGCTCTTTCCCACTTTTTCCTCTAAGTGGCTTAGTGTCTCTGGTTTTATGTTGAGGTCTTTAATCCACTTGGATTTGAGTTTTGTGCAAGGTGACAAATATGGGTCCAGTTTTATTTTTTTACACATAGACCTCCAGTTAGACCAGCACCATTTGTTGAAGATGCTATCCTTTTTCCATTGAATGGATTTGGCTTCTTTGTCAAAAATCAAGTGACCATATGTGTGTGGATTTATATCTGGGTCTTCGATTCGATGCAAACTAGTACAGCCACTTTGGAAATCTATCTGGTGCTATCTCAGAAAAATGGAAATAGGGCTTCCTCAAGACCCAGCTATTTCACTCCTTGGAATATACCCAGAAGATGCTCCAGCACACAACAAGAAAATTTGCTCAACCATGTTCATAGCAGCCTTATTCATAATAGCCAGAACATGGAAACAGCCTAAGTGTCCCTCAGTAGAAGAGTGGATAAAGAAACTGTGGTACATATACACTATGGAATACTACTCAGCTATTAAAAACAAGGAATTCCCGAAATTTGTGGATAAATGCATTGAGCTAGAAATGATCATAATGAGTGAGTTAACCCAGAAGCAGAAAGAATCAAATGGCATATACTCACTTATATCTGCATATTAGCCCAAGGGGCATGTCCCACAAAAGCCTTCACTTACCAGGAAACTGGGACAGAGAGGAAGGCATCCTATTGGGACTCTAAATGAGAGACGCATGGGAGAATAGCAAAATAAAAGGATACAGAGGGTCCTAGAAATCTGCAAGTAGAACAATATGATAGGCAGATTTGGGCCCAGGGGTCCCGCTCAAACTAAGGCACCAGCCAAGGACAATACAGGAGGTAACCCTAAACCCCTTCCCAGATCTAGCCAATGGTCAGAATATTCTCCACAGTTGAGTGGAGAGTGGGATATGACTTTCTCACGTACTATGGTGCCTCACATTTGACCATGTCCCCTGGAGGGGGGAGACCTGGTGGCACTCAGAGGAAGGACAGCAGGTAGCCAAGAAGAGACTTGATACCCTATGAGAATATATAGGGGGAGGTAATCCCCCTCAGGAACAGTCATAGGGGAGGGGAATAATGGGAAAATGGGGGGAGGGGGAGGAATGGGAGGATACAAGGGATGGGATAAACATTGAGATGTAACAAGAATAAATTAATAAAAAATAAATAAAATAAATAAATGAAAAAAAAAGAAAAAAAAGATTTTTGTTTTATGTAATATTCTTTTTTATGTAATATTCTTATGTTAAAATATCCCTTGTGATTTTGGTATCAGGTAAGTGAGAAATGTGTTGAAGTATTTTCGATTATTTTCTTATTTTAGTTATTTTTAAATATACAAAATAGTATTATTCTTTCAAAAAGATATCAAGGATTAACTTTGTTTATCATGTTTCATTTTTAATGCATACATTTATATTATTCACCTTGAATAAATTAAACTACATACAGCAGGAAGAACCCTGACAAAATCAGGTTTTACATAAATGTTACATTCATAGTGATTTGACTATTTGTATTTGGGAAACTTGAAGTAAACATGTTTCCTATCTTGTTGGGTCTAAATTTCTGAATGAAGATCAATATCTATTATATCTCTTCTCTATTAACTTAAAACATCTATCTTGATCTAAAACCATCTTAACCCCTAACCTACTAAGCTTAGTTGAAAGACTAAACTATCTGGTCTTCAACCCCATCAGAGATTAGAAAAAGAATAAGACTTATATACTTGACTTAAACAGAAGTGCAGTTTATCAGCCTCCAAAATGAAAAAATGACTAAGACTGTTTACTACCTGAATAGTCACCCAACACTCTCTATGATATTGGAGTATTATCTTCAGCCTTCTGCTCCAATTAAAAAATATTTTAATATATGAATTCTTTAATGTGTTTCTAAGTGGGAAGTTTTTGTTTCTTCGTTAATTCACATATTTTCTTACTTCATAGTAAATGAAAAGAAGTACTCAAATTTTGTACATTAATATCAATGTATTTTCATTCATATCTATATTTACATGAGGATTTTCTAATATTTCAAAATTAAATTTTCTACCATCTACACATGATTATATACATATGTAATCATATATACTTATGTATAGTTCTGTCTCATATATATACATTTTATAGTACATTTTTTTGTTTATTTGCACATCTATAAATGCTGCATCCATCTCTGTGTATATGTGTGATGAACATATTTATTTATTTTCAGCAAAATTATATTGCAGCTGGGAATATGCTCTAAGGAATTCATTGATAACACAGTTGCTGAACGCATAAACATTTTAAACATTTTCATGTCCTGCTTAGAGTGTTGTAGTTTCAGCATGTTCTAGGATGTCCATATGGCAACATTTATTTGTGTTAATATAAAGTGTTAGTTTTCTATTGAATATTGCCTTATACTTATCTAAGAAAGAGAGGAAAACACAACAAAACCTAACACACACACACACACACACATATACACACACACTGTATAGGTTGTGCATTTGATGCAATCTCACTGAAGAGCCATGGCTGACCTGGATATCATTATACGGCAGAGTGCCTTACATTCACTGTAACCCTCCAACTTCACTGTGTGTAATTGTACAATGGATGCCCTAAACACTCATTCAATGATTCTAAAATAGTCAAAATTTTCTATACCCTTTTTAAATTTTTAAGCTAGTACACACACATACACACATATATAATATATTTAAAACAAAATAATATGTATTCTTTTTGTACTTTCTGTATTTAGACAGTTTTCTATGAAGTTCTGCTTTCTAACTGTTATCTTTAACTGAAACATTCCATCTTACTGAAGAAGCTCCTTAAACAGATGGAAAAGTAACTCAAAATATTTTCATGAAATCCCTGAAGCTGACTGGAGTCACTGATCTCTCTCCCTTACTGAGTAGCCAATTAAGCTCCCAAGAGTCACTCTCAGACAAGACAAACTGAAAAGAAGACTCTGAAACTTGAGAAGATGTCTGGAAGAAGGAGACATTACCTGAGCTGCCCGGAACAGGATTAGACTAACTGAGTCACTTGTAGGAACACTCTCCAAACCATTAATCTTCCTGCAGGCTGCTCAGTGTGTTCCAGGTTCCCAGTTTTTTTTTTTTTTTTTTTTTTTTTTTTTTTTTTTGGTGCTACCCATGCTGAGATAGACTTTGGTGATACAGTTGTTCTTGAGTCATTTATGGTGCTATAAGTAGGCCACCCAAAAATTTCGTTTACAAAATTGACTTTGAACAATTCATACTTTTTTCTGCCATGGGCTCCCTATCTGTCATGAATAAATATGTATGCTGTTTTTCTCCAGGAAAAAATCTTGTCTCACAACAAATTCTTCTGTCTTTCTTTAATGGTTTCACCTAAGGCAAAACTTTCAATATTATTGCACATCCGTTGCATGTATATCATTCAATATTATTTTACATGCCTATCCCTGTATGCCAAGATATTATTTTCCATAAGTATTTTTGGACTATGCTAAATCTTAAAGAATAATCTTTTATATCACCAATAATCCTTCATAATTTCCCACAATATGCTATTTTCACTCTTTTTTTATTTATTAATTAATCTCCAAACTTTTATCCGATTTCGTTTCTAATACAATAAGCGATTCTATATTTATTTTCATAATGTTTTTTAGAAGATGTGCAAAAATAAATCTTCTTGCTTCTAAAGTCTACCTAAAAAAATCATATATATTTCATTTTTCCTTTCAAAGCACCTCCTGTATGCGCGCTCGCGCAAGTGTGTGTGTGTGTGTGTGTGTGTGTGTGTGTGTGTTTTACTATTTCCACCCTATTATAATGTACAGGTTTTCTTTCAGAATCTTAACAAATCTAACAGTGTAATCTTATTTTAATCACATCTGTTAAAAAGCTCTCTGTAAGCATGTTTGTGATGTTTGAAGGGACTTTTTGTTTCTTTGGGTTTCCTTGAAGACTCACTATTTACTCATGGTTTCTACAATTTCTTTTAAGTTTTCTTATGAATTTCTTCTCATTTATCTGAGTCATATTCAAATATTATAGTATATTACATAAACTGTTTTCATAATATAGGAAGCGTTTTAGTCATTGTCTTTTCTTATAATCTGACTTCTGATCAGCTGTCTATTCCTCTCATTCCATGAATCACATCAAGCCTTGGTCCCACAGGGAATTGAGGCTAGTCTATGTTATAAAAAAAAGTTTCTGACTCAAAACAAAACAACAACCCCCCAAAATAATAACATAAAGTGATTTTCAAAACAATAATAATTAAAGAAAGCCTTCAGAAATATTTAAAGTGTTACATCTTATTTAAGAAGCTTTGTCGGAAGAAGCATCACAAACCACTCCTCCTAAACAGAATGCCAGTTTGACTGTCAGTCACATTTTACAGTTGTTTATCTCCCTTAAGGTACAGTCTAAGCTCCTTGAGGTTGGAAACTGGGCAATGTTTGATAAGAGAGCATGTTTCCTGAATGGTTAGGTGAACTAAAAAATGATACATTAATTAAAGCAATGAAGATGATTATTTGAGCAAAATATTCAGTATATTCTAAGTTACATTATTTATAAGCAGAATTTAGCATTTCTCAAATTTTCTGTCTTACCTCAGGGTCTCATTACACAGTAAAAATTCAACCTTACTGTGTCTATCTCAGACTAAATTATTTTCTTCTTTATGAAGACACCATTTGCATTGAAAAATAAGTAATATTTTTATTCATTATTTCTTCAAAGGCTGGAGACAGTGACAATAGTACAAGAAAAAATTTGTGACCTGACATATGAATACAAGAAACTAAGATGGTTTGCAACTAAAGCTTTGGATTATGGATAAAATGAGATGGATGTCTTCAGAAGTCCATATTTAAAAGAAATGAAAACTGTTCTGCCATCCATGCATTGGTGTGTTATTGGCTTTCAAAGCTTTCACATTGAATAGCTGCATTGTACAACACTCAGGTGGTATAAGCTCCTGGAGTACTGACAGGTGAGGTTGGACAGAAGCAGTGGGCATAGCATCAGGGACTGAAGGCAAGTGCTGATTTGGCATGTGAAGGAAAGAGGGGAGAGAAGGAGATAAAGTAACATACACACATACACACACACACACACACACACACACACACACACACACACACGTGGCCCTTACTTCATGGATGAAGCAAGATAAGCTCCAACCATCAAGCTTCACCAATTTTATTTTCCTCCCATAGCTTATATATCCCAGAAATATCTTTCGAGCTGTACTTAAATTATAATGTGATTATATTTAGTTTTTTTCTTAAGGAAATTATTACATTGGATATATATAGAAAAACATGTTCCACAATACCCACACATGATGAAATGATTTATGTATAATTGGTGGAAAACAAATTATTCCCAAGAACCCACGTACATTTGTAATTCAGCAACTTGTTATAGATTTAAAAAGTGTATAAGCAAGCAAGGTAACTTTTTCAGCTAGTTTCTCTTATTGGCAAGCTGCACTTTGCAGATACAAGTAAAAATAAATTATTTTATTATTTATCTTTAAAAGCACTCATAAAAATCTTAAAAGAATCACAAACCTGAACTTTTAAAGGAAAAAAAAACCTAGCCATTTCTACTTTAAATCATCAAGGGGTACATATACTCATGGACAATCTTTAGATAATATTATTAGGAAGATGAAGGCAAAAATGGGTAAAAAGAAGTTAATAATCATCTTGATCACAAGCACAGCTTCAGTGAGAGAGTCACATAAACAGTGTTAATCTGTTGTTCTTGTTCAAAAACCTCAAACTGTCCCTAACGCAACTGCTAAAAGTGAACTTTTCTGAACTACAAATCATTCCCTAAGATTTTATACATCAGGGGCACAAACAAAAACATCTTAACCTAACCTTACTATCAATTTATTTTCTAAGTTATTTCTAAGGGTGGTGGTTATTGGAACCAAGCTACGTCTCCAAATTTTTTCCAAGGGTGACAGTTGAAATCATTAATCTGCTCTGGCAGCATTGCCTGAAATATATTATGCACTATTATTTTAAGTGCCAAAGATACTGCCCAGTGAGTGGCCAGAGGCCCCCTCAGAGTTTTCTTTTCTTAAACAACTTTTTTTTTACATATACATTTCTATTATAACACATATAAACAATAAATTACCTACAGCAAGAAGAACTATGAAAAAGCCAGGAATTATACAAATGCTACATTCTTAGTGTTTTGGCTATTTGTATTTGGAAGCCTTAAAGAAAACATAATTTCTATCTTGGTGGGTCTAGAATTATTAATGTAAATCAATATCTATCATATCTCATCATCATCAACTTAAAACATCTATCTAGACCTAATAACATCTTAACCCCTAAACAACTAAGCTTAACTGTAAAATTAGACTATCTGGTCTTCAGTCCCATCAGAGACTTGAGAGTTTTCATATAATTCATACATTAATAAGAAAATGAGAACTGCAAGCTCAACAAACAGAATGATGCTCCAAAACAGCATAAAGCACTTGCGGCTCTGCTTCTCTCTATATATAATAGTTTCATACAAACATAAAAAAATAATGATCAGTTCATTTTAGAGTTTATAAGAGCTGAATGTATGGCCACTGTTGGTGCAATCACCTCAGAATGTTGAAAGAATAACAGTTGCTGCAGGTTTACACAATCCCTGAGTTACATGAAATAAAATTATAAACTGTTATTTTCTATAGCACATTTATTTCATGTGGTCAGGGTGCTAATGTTTGACAGAGATGGGAGTATGTATTTTTGCATTAAAACTGCTCTAAAAGATCATTTCTGTATGAGTCTGAATGCAAATCAGGTCATATAAACATTTACTAGAGCATTAAATATCCTCAGACTGTTCACTTGTCTATTCTCAGGAGATTTCTCAAATAGAAACACTGTCTAACAAGTGCTGGGGTGAAAATCAGCTCCTTGGGTGTTGTTGGTAGAAGTGTAAATTGGTTGAGTATATTATGAAAAAAACATTCAAAGTCATTAAGAAAAATATTTAAATGTTTTACAACATAACAACTGCTAGGAGCAGTGGGATATGCCTGTAAACTCAATGGTTAGGTGACAGAGGCAGGAATTTCACAAGTTCCATTCTCCAATATATAGTAAACTGAAAGGATGCCTGAGTTATGTAAGATTCCATGACAAAGCAGATCTGCAGTGGTATCTCAGCAGGTTAAATGCTTTCTACATGAGCAAGAGTTTAGAATTTAGACCCCCAAAACCTCCACAGAAGCCATCCGATCATGGCAGCCCTCTTTTACTTCCAGAATAACTGAGCTAGAGCCAGAGAACCCTTGAAGTAAGCAGGCCACCCAGAGTCTCCTAAACATCCAACTCTGAGTTTAGCAAAGACCCTGAATCTGCATGTAATGTGGAATATGATGAAAATCAATATCTGATGTCAATTTCTTGCAAATGCACAAGGGCAAACTTATCGAAATCCTCCTTCGACACCTACTGGGGAAAACTGAGGTGGGGCGTGAATCGTTTAACTGCTTGGCTGGTGACCCTGTAGACTTTCCTGAAGGCAACCTTCCAAGCCGGAAGTGATAGTTACCAGCAATAGCTTCCGCTGATGGTGCCAAGCTGGGACGAGGGCTAATGACTCCTAGAGGGAACTAGAGCTACTGGGGGCTTCCATTGATAGTGACAAGCATCAAAAAAGAAAGGAAAAGGAGACTATGACTCCAGCTGGTATGTTTCAACAAGCTGTTTCTTCTTCCTTTTGTTATTATCTTATTTTCATCCTTATCCCTATTCTTATCTGTCTTCTTCCTCTTCCTCTTCCTCTTCTTCTTCTCCTTCTTCTGTTTCTGTCTTTTGTCCTTTTCCTTTCACAGTTTATATACCCCAACAAAATCCTTCAAGCTGTACAAAAATCACAACGTGTTTACATTCTATTTCTCCATAAATAAATGATTACAATGGGTATAGGTAAGAAAATCATGTCCCACAATACCTTCACATGACCAAGTGTTTTACATATTATGGGTGCAGAACAAACGTAAGTAATAAGTTATTTCTGAAAACCTACATACATTTGTACATAAGCAACTTGTTACATATTAACGAAGTATAAGCAACAAACAAAGGGAATTTCTCAGACAGCTGTTATTTATTGGCAGGCTTGCAATGTGCAGTTACAAAGAAAGAATCAATTATCTTAAGAAGTAATCTTATGAAGTTCTTAAAGGAATCACAAATCTAAACTCCTTTATAAAAATAATCAGCCATGTTTATTTTTAAATCCTAAAGGTGCTCATCTGCTCATTAATATGTTTTATTAAATCAGATCAGGAAGCTGAGGGCAGAAATAGAGAATAAGGAAACCAACCGTCATCTCAGTCATCAGCCCAGCTTGAAGGAGTCACGTCAGCCAGTGGTGCTATGGGCCATTGTTCTTGCTTTGCCAACGTCAAAAAGTCTCTAGCTTTTATAATAAGAGTGTGCTTTCTCTTAACTTCAATTGTCCCTTAAGATTTCCTGCATCAGGGCCAATAGCAAAAACATCTTTACCTTACTTTGCTACACAATCTATTCTTACCTAAGACTTTCTATGTCAGAGCCACTCGCAAAAACATCTCTACCTAACCTTGTTGGACAATCTGCTTTTGCAAATTCTTTCTAAGGGTAATGATCATTGTTAGCAATCTACATCTGCAGGTTGTTTTCAGAGATTGTGGTTGAGTGATTAATCTGCTCCAGCAGCAATGCCTGAAAGAGATCAAGCATTATTTCTGCATGTGCCAATGATACTGCCCAATGAGGGCCTGGGAGCCCCTTTTATAGTACTCACACAATTCACATACTAAGGGGATTATAAGGACCTCAAAGATAACAAGCAGAGCTATGCTCCGTAACAGCATGAAGTCCTCAGGACATGCAGTTTTCGGGGTTATGCCTCTCTGAGACATACCCATAATGGGTTTGCTAACCAGTGGGCTGCATTCCATGAGTTCTAGAGATGTTTTGCTGTGCCTCTTGCACAGACCCCAACACAAACTCATATGCATGTGAACCCCCCAATTGTATATACTATACACATATATGTATGTTCCTCTCCAAAAACTCTAAATTTACATTAAATAGAAAATAAAACTTAGCAACTGCATCATAAGAAAAACAATCAGATGAATACTGATAAAGGCTTGCATACACACAGAAAAATATAAAATACTAAATATTTATATGACTTTATTTATATTTAGACTTGTACACCACAGAACAGTGTACTAAGCACACCTTTTGTTTTGTATATATATTGGACTTCAGAATTCTGTTGCAAAATCAGATACAGTGTGATAGACAAGTACATCAAGTCACTATTATATATTTTAAAATAATAAAAATACCATGAAACAAACACATATACAAATTAATGGAAGCCTGAACTATAATAAAATAAAATAATATACCTGTGAAATAATGAACAGTCCTTTTTTCAAACACACTGAAGAGACCCTACTATGAAATCAAATGAATAACCATTCTGATATTGTATAAATCTTGGGATAGTTTGGGAAGGCATCCTATTGGGACTCTAAATGAGAGACGCATGGGAGAATAGCAAAATAAAAGGATACAGAGGGTCCTAAATATAAATTCCTAATCAAAACAAACAATAAAAGATAAAACAAATGTGATTCAAATTTAATCTTCAAATGTTAGAGAAGTGCTGAACACAGAACTGACAATTATGGCTACATTAGTAGAAGGCTGGTTAGGAATATGCATAATCAGATAGAAGATGTCATTTTTTGTGGGACACTAATTACCCACAAATGTGGAGGAAGGACCAAGGGAAGCTTCAGGCATATGGTCATCAGACTGCATCTCATTGCTTCTTTGGGCACCCCAGGAGCCGGTGGAGCAATCTTAGTCCATCATCTGGCCAGCAACCTCTAGGACAAGCTTGACAAAGCCATGGCTTCCCCCATGGACAGTGTTGAGTCCCTTCAATGATAGACCATCTTCCTAGCATGAGTTGCTCTGCAAAAAGTCCAGTAAGATGTCTAGACTTACTGACTACTGAAGAAGGAGGGAATTCTGTTGCACTGTGGGAGAAATGCTCTTTCTTTATCAATTAATATGGGCTAGTAGAACAAAACACATGTGTTTAAGGATGCCCAATGAGACTTCTGAGCTCGTGATACCCAGGGTATATCCACACCCTGGTACTCAACATCCCTTGTGGCTTGGCTTCCCCCTCATGACACCATACAGGCCATTGGGAGCACCCTCTTCCTGGATCATTGTTTCATCCAATTCCTAAAGAAACGTATAAGCAACATTGCTAAAGTCACTACCAACCAAGTTCTTGTTCAAAATACCACATTCCTAACTTAGGCATTGACTATGACAATACTCACTCTTTATTAAAAAAAAAAAAAAAAAAAAAGAGGAGGGGGGGAGAAGTTGTAAGGCTTTAATGGCCGAGGATTATGGAGGAAGGGTAAAGCAGAGCTTCGACCCTAGATACCTCAGATGAGGTTGGTAGGAATTGTCTACCTTCCAACTCCCAAACTGGTACCATAAAATCAGTTACCCCATGATCAACCCTAGTAAGAAGTTATTACCTTGACAGCTATCAGACTTCATTTTTTGATGGACATTATAAGCACCCCCTCCCAGACTCTTCAGCATTTGAGTATGCAAGTGAAGCATCTTCCAACACCACTGTGTGGATTAATTATACAGAGGCACAAAGCCCTTCTTCCAGAAATCCTGGCCACCTCCCTAGGGCCATAAATACACTACCACCACCACCACCACCACCACCACCACCACCACCACCACTCTGCCCAATAAATGATTCACTTCTCTGAAGCTGTTCTCCAACTTGTGTTCTTTCCTTGTTCACACATCACACTAATCAAGATCATTCCTACAACCCCCTACCCTGGCCAAGCTTCACTCCCTCCAATCTAACCCTCTGCACAATAGACCAAATACCCTGAGGGGAGAAGCAGAAAATAGTTGACTTTTTTTTTTTTTTTTTTTTTTTTTTGGTTCAAGTATGATTTGTTATATCAGATAGATAAGTGCAAAAGCAAAAGACTTTTCCATCATCAATGCAAAGATATGCATTTTATGTGGTCCAGAATAAGAGAATGAATAGATTAAAAAAGGGTGCAGCTACTATTTTCCCACCTACAAATGAAAACAACAAAGTACAGTCAGATTTACTGTATGTGGAGTCTGATTATGGGTTATCTCTATCAAAACTCATGCTGCGGCTTAATTGCTCTACTTAGTAATGTTGGAAGTGAGGGATTGAGGACATATTTCCATGTGGGAGTTTGAGTTTTTAAATTTTTGTTTGTTTGCTTAAACTTTTTACCTATTTTGACAGTGTGGCTTCTCCTTGTTCTATCCCTAAACCCTGTTTTTGTCCCTTTCATTTTTCTGACATCCATAGTGTCATCCATGATCCTATCCTAAAGTTAAGCATGTATGAATTCTTGTTATTGGACAAGTCTAGGAAACAAGTAACTAAGTAGATTTTTTTTATTTGTATATTTTCCCTCTGGTATGCTAATATAAAACCAGGATACACAGTAATAGATAATGTCATTATAATGTCAATTATTTTATAAGTAAGAACATCTAATGCCATTTTAAATTGTTTGCATGATGCCTTCTCTTACCATAGCATGTCTGATCTATTATTTTTATATATTATTATCATTGTATAATGCATAATTTTAGACATAGTTTCTGTGTTTTTGTTTTGCTCTTCTACAATGATCTTGGACCTTGTACCAAACATTACACACATGAGAATGTAGTTATATTGCTTTAGGCCCACATATTCTGGTTGTTTTCTCTGCCCTTTGTCCAACATGATCTTCTTAAATGTTCTCTTTAGTGAACGGTTTTTTCACAACACGTGCTTCTTAATATTTCCCTACTATTCTCCCTAATCAATATGAATGACTTCCATTTCTGTCTCCTTTTCACTGTTCTGCTTCCTTTCTTAAATAACTCATTACACCTTCTTATACTCCGTGTATATGGCCGTTCATTCATTTATATGTTTATTTTACTTTTGATCTGTGTCTTAGTTTCTGTTCCATTCATTTGAAGGGATACTATGGCCAAAGCAACGTATGGAAGGAAGCATTTGGCTAGCTTAACGTTTCAGAGGATTAGTCCGTGATCACCACTGCATGGAGCTTGGTAGCAGGCGAGAAGGCAGGAAGTCATAGCCACAGCAGCTGAGAGCTTACAATCTGATCTCTAGGCAGGAGGCAGAGAGTGAATGTGAAAATATGCCTGGAGTGGACATTTGAAACCTCACACTCTACCCCAGTCGCATGTTCCTCCAACGAGGCAAGACCGTTTAACCACCCCAAAGCTGAGCTCCACCAACTAGGCACTAAGAATTCAAATATTTTGCCTATGGAAGTTATTCAAAGCCAAACCTCATAATCTGGTTACCCATTTTATCATAATGTTGAAACAACATAGTTTGGGTAGATTTTATTGCCCAATTTAAGTTTAATTCTACATTGAATGTTAATAAAGAAATCTTTATATTTATATTTTGAGACATTAATTTTTCTTTTATATGAGTGGCCTCCAAATCATCAATCCAAACACCAAGGGCCTGAAACAGTGTGTAGTTGATGGAAATATTTTCATTGTTCCTTATTTTCCTTCTTGGGCAGTCAAGCTTGGCAACCTCTAAGGTTGCAGAGTGGAGCTATAATGTGTGTGGGTTTTTTTTTTTTTTTTTTTTTTTTTTTTTTTTTTTTTTTTTTTTTTTTTTTTGTGTGTGTGTGTGTGTACAACCCATATCTTAAATTTAATTTTAGCCAAAACAAAGTAGATATCCCTGAAAGCAGAGATAGCATGTGAAAATAGTTTGGTCAAGTATTAAAAATGGCATGTCAGATTTTACCACCAAATCACAAAACTCAAGACTCTTCTCTGGTTTTGTTCTTTTCTAAAGTTGTCTCACCAAGTTCAATTCACTGTAGGAACTCACTCAAATAACCTATAGTGACATAAAGTTTAGTTTTGAAGTGTTGATTCATTTGGAACCAAAAGTGAGGCTTAAATAATGTCAATTGCTAATGGGATGTAATTATGGAAAGCAACAGCAGGACCTCCGGGCCTCATGCTTCTTGGAGCAATAAACACCAATGCTCATTTTCACATGCAGGAGGGCATCTTTCATGCACTGGACCAGGATTTTGATCTGCTGTTTCTACTGTTGCCATTGAAAATTTTCTCTTCAACTTAATTTTAATTCTATCATCATCATCTACAGTCAGTGTTGTCTAAGTTTTGTCAGATAATGTGTATAGTCTGAAAATACAGTTTCAAGTTCTTCTTAGAAATGAAGAAAAATATAGAGCATTCTGTATTTGAATTCTGGGTGTCTTTTGAAAAATACTAGTGCAGCAAATTAATGTTCTCTCCTCATAGTGTTATGTATGATTTAGGTTTGTTAAACCGTCATGTTAGTCTTCTTCTTTAAAAAATAGTCTAATTTATTTGGACATCTTATTCTTAAAAGTTATACCTAGAAATATTTTGAGCTTGATATAAGTTTTTTTTTACCTTATTTTCAAATATGGTTTTATGAAGTTGGAAATCTGAATTTATTGTATTTTCAAGTGATCTGAAGAGTCTAGAAACAGCATTTTCTTATATTTAGTCAGTTAAACACAAGCATGATCAAAGGATACTCAAATACATTACATATTCTGATGTTTAACATTCCAGAAAGATCTTCACTGGAATATTTTAATTGTAATAAGTTTGCGAACACCATATCTGAGTCCTTTCAACATTTCTGCTGCTATTCTTTACACACTTGATTGAATGCCAAGTAAATATCATCGTTAAAGGACATAAATATGTAAATAGTTGACTGATTTCTGATATGCATATTATTTAAATCATTGAAAAGCAATTTAGGTTGTTTATAATCAGATAAGGAAGTATGTCAACAGCCTAATTGGATCTAGGGAATATGAATATGTTTTCTCTGAAGGGCTGGTGGGCTGGTAGGCTACAATATTCCCAGTGCATTCTTTCTATAACACGTCTTTCACTCTTTTACCAGGAAATCTCATCAATTCAGAAACCGGTTGACAAGACAGGGAAGAAGCTATAAAAGTACAGTTTATATTACATATCATCTGGGTTCTGCTATGTCTCTGTGATATATTTTCCAAAAATGCATGCTTTGAATAGTTCAGTTGTGATTATTTAACACAAATTATTCCCAAGTACCGTAATCTCTGAAGATGCCTTTCAATTAATTTTTTTATATTTTATTATTTTATTCATATTACATCTCAATTGTTATCCCATCCCTTGTATCCTCCCATTTCTCCTTCCTTCCTGCTTTTCCCTATTCCCCTCCCCTATGACTGTGACTGAACGGGACCTCCTCCCCCTGTATGTGTTCATAGGGTATCAACAAGAAGAACATTATGATGGGCGGATCTGGGCCCAGGGGTCCTGCTCAAACTATGACACCAGCCAAGGATAATACGTGCAGTAAACTTCAAACCCCTACCCAGATCTAGCCAATGGACAGGACACTCTCCACAGTTGGCTGGAGAGTGAGGACTACCTTTCACAAGAACTCTGGTGCCATATATTTGACCATGTTCCCCTGGATGGGGAGGCCTGGTGGCACTCAGAGGAGGGATAGCAGGCTACCAGGAAGAGACTTGATGCCCCTTTCAATTTATGTTAGGGGTTTTAGGGTGGTAGTTTTTGAGAAAGGTGTTTTTGTATGCATATATGTAGCCTTATCTGTTCCAGAACTAGCTCAGTAGAACAGGCTTGCATCAAATTCACAGAGATCTGACTGACTCTGCATCCACATGTTGGAATTAATGGTGTGTGCCACTACAACTGGCCTATATTAGGTCATATTCAAACCATATAATCAGAACCATTAAAGTTACTGACAGAAGTCTTTCTGAATGTTTACGTTGTGCATAAAAGAATAGGTGACATCAAGATAACATAATATACAATTTAAAATAAGATAAATAAAAATACAAAAAGCACACATGTCCACATAATAAACAGAGCATATATGTACATATTTCCCATCAATGAAGATTATAACTGCCCAAAGTCAAGTCAATAGGAGTACAGCATGGCTGTCACAGGTGAGAAATCTCAACCAAGATAGTTCTGCTGGTAAACTTATGAAAGGATAAATACAAATATGAAAATAAAAAATAGACATTATTATGTCTAAGAGATTAAATAGTTATCAGAAATAGAAACAAGGCTCTACTCAAAGGATACCCATTGGGTTCAGACAGTCTCAGGATCATATCAAGACACAGCTGCTTAGTTCTGGGTTTTGGAATTTATTCATCCAAATAAAATACAATAATTAGATGTGTAATCCAAATGCATCTGCTCTGAGGCAACAATTCTGGGGAATGGAAGTCAAAAATTAAGCCACAATCAATCATTTCCTACCATAGGTTCTCTTCAAGCACGGTAGATAGTCATCTCTATGATACTTCATTAAATATCCTTTCCTAAGTATGGAGAGAAAAGGGGAGGGAGGGATGTAACAGGGTAGGGACATGGAAATGAGAGGGAGAGAGAAATGGAGGGAGAGAAGAGGAAAGTGAAAATGAGGGAGTGATGGAGGAGAGAGAAGGGGAAGGGAGGGAGAGAAAGAGAGGGAATCATTCTCTTATAAGGACTCCAATCTCCTCTTTCTTAGTGTTCCTTCAGAGAATGCCAATCTCATCAGGTGGGGCTTACATTTACTTTCTTTTTTTCCTTCTTTTTTTTATTAATAATATTCATATTACCTCCTCCCCCTGTATATAATCCTAGTGTATCAAGTCTCTTCTTGGTAGCCTGCTATCCTTCCTCTGAGTGCCACCAGGCCTCCCCATCAAGGGGACATGGTCAAATATGGGGCACCTATACTCACTTATATATGGACACTAGCCCAAAGGGCATGTCCCATGAAAGTCTTCACTTACCAGAAAAGTGGGATAGAGGTGACGACATCATATCGGGAATCTAGGTGAGAGAAGTATGGGAGATTGGGGAAATAGAAGGATCCAGAGGGTCCTAGAAACCTACAAGAAGAGCACTATGACAGGTGAATCTGGGCCCAGGGGTTCTGCTCAAGCTATGGCCTCAGTCAAGAGCAATACGTGCAGTAAGCATCAAATCCCTACTCAGATCCAGCCAATGGACAGGACACTCTCCACAGTTGAGTGGAAAGTGGGGACTGACTTTCATAAATTTATTTTAAAGTGTCACTGAAGGTTACAACTTCAAGAGATGACTGTAGGAGAGTGCAGTCAGTGAATCCATGTCATCCAGTGACCTTGCTTGTGTGTGTGAATCATGGATCCCATCAGATTTGGAGGTAGTGACAACAAAGGCTGGAGTAGTGTCACTATCATTCTTACAATCTGTGTCCATACCATCTGAGGATAATGCACTTATAGAAATTAATTCACTCTTATTACATGAGGGTCTATAGCCAATGACATTCATGAGAAGTATAAAATGTATTTAAATTATTGACTCATCATCTGTTTACAAAGCATGTACAGAGTGGCTATTGTATAAAGGGAAAATACAGAGGTACAGATTATGTTATTAGCAACAATTGGAATTTAGTAATGTATTTACCTTAATCTAAATTTAACACTTTCATGAAAACTGCCATTAAAACATTGTTTAAGAAAGTAAAGGGGGACAAAAGTGAGTCTGAAATGTATCTGAGAATCATGAAATTAAAAGAATATTATTACTTACATGAAGGAATAGAACAGAGAACTGAAACATGGTAAAATTTTTCCATTGAACCACACCTTTTTTCATTTGGAATGCACCTCATCCAATGGAACAGACTTGAGGAGGACATAGCAGTATCCCATAAAAGCCCAAGCTGAGTTGAAGAAAGACAGGAGAGTGTGGTATTTGAATAGGTATGGCCCCTAAACTTCATGTGTTTGAATGCTTGGCCTGAGGGAGTGACACTATTAGGTATACCCTTGTTGGAGTAGGCGTGGGGTTGTGGAAGGAAAATCTGTCATTGTGGGGGTGGGCTTTGATATTATGTATGCTCAAACTGCCCTCAGTGAGATAAATATCCATTCTGCTGCCTGCAGATCAAGAGCAGATCAATTTTCAATTCCTCCCGCACCATGTCTGCCTGCATACTGCCATGCTTCCCACCTGATGATAGTAGACTGAACCTCTGACTTGTAATCCAGCCCCAATTAAATGTTTTTCTTTACAAGAGTTGCCTTGGTTATGGTATCTCTTCACAGCAATGGAAATTCTAATTAGACAGACAGAGGGCATAACGGGTCAGCCACAGAAAGACACTAATACCCAGGAAGCCACAATTATAGATTTCTGAATATAGACAGGGATTTTTGTCAGAAACACATGTATAAAAATCATTGTCGAATCCCCCACCAACCCCAATTCATAAAAGAAGGCCAACAGAAGTATACTTCATGTAGGACTCTAAATCATCTCTCATTCGGTTGAGTTATAGATTAGGATGGAGTCTGGAAAGTGAAGAGGCAGGCAGAGAGTAGAGGAGTTGAAATATTAAGGAGGATAATGGACATTTTCTCACCAATAAAGATTTCATATCTTAGTGTGTCATTCACTGAGCAGAGATGAGGCACTGTATTTAATTGGAGTTCAATTTTCTGATTGCATACTGACTCAGGATTTCATCTCCATAAATGGAACTATTTGAGGTTCAGAAATATCTGAAGAATTATGTGCGAATTTATCTCCAAAGCAATCAAACAAGCAAGTGTAGAAAAAATGTGAAAGGAAATAAAGTTGCTTTATGACATGCATTGCAAAACCAATATATTTTATAAAAGTTTACATTGCTGTGCACTGATTTACATTAATATTTCTATTTTAAATCAGCATTTTAAAACATGCTAGTAATTCTTTTTTACAATTTTGGGAAAGTGCACTAGTTTTCGAAAACATTCCCATCTTGTACAATTAAAATAAACTTTTTATGATTTGGGCACATGTGTACTGTGAAAGTTCTATTTATGTAGTAATTTGAGTCTAGTAAAATAGTTCCTAAAAGTTCAATGTTATTGTGTTTTGGCATATGTACACAAATTTTAAAGAATACATTATTCAAGGATCTATAAAATACCGATTTCATTAACTATCTAATATTCTACTGGGCATTGTGATCCACATAAGTGGATGTACAAATATTTGATTTTCAGTTCTATTTTCATTTATGATACAACTAGAGAGCACACTCCTTGAATGAGTATCAATTATTTAAGAAATGTCTTCAGCATAGCAGATAATCAGTGAGGCAGTCAGTAAATAAAGAAACCCCAGGGATGTGTTCTTCCAGCTTCTGTCTCAGGTCCAAGGTATTTATCCAGTTTACATAGCAGCTGCTGTCAGTGTCACTAACAACAAAGCCACAGAGAAACAAGGTTGTTTGAAGTACATTTGACGGCTCTTTTACAGAAGATGCAAAAACAGCAAGTGTATCCTTTAATGTTAAAAATAGGAGGAAAAAAGTTAGACCTCACTTTCAGTTTCTGGGGAAGTGGCTTTACTCAGCATTTTGGCTATTTTGTTTTTGATTGATATTGACTTTTTTTGAAAGATGAGTATCTTCAGGAGTATTTACGACCTTTTAAATATTTTCTTGTGACTTCCTTCTACAAGCCCACGCCTACTCCTACAAGGGTGCACCTAATAGTGCCACTCTCTCAGGCCAAGCATTCTTCTTCGCCTCTAAATTTTATCTCTCTAAGGGCTACAGTGAGGGACTTAGAATCTTAGTATTTCTGCTGGGCACATAGGTAATGTCGTGTATTAGTACTGGAATTGTATTAAACAGGATTATTTCAAGTTACATCCACTTGCTTGCAAGTTTCAAGATGTCGATTTTTAAACAGCTGAGTAGTAATCCATTGTGCAAATGAACCACATTTTCTTTATCAGTTCTTAAGGTGAAGAGCAGCTAGGTTGTTTCAAGTTTCTGGCTATTATGAATAAAACTACTATGAACATAGTTAAACAAGTATCCTTGTGCTAGAATGCAATGTACAGGAGTGGTATAGATGCTTCTTGAGGTAGATTGATTCTAAATTGATTTCCAACGTGTCTATACAGTTTGTACTGGCAATAGCAATGTAGGGGAGTCCCCTTGTCCCATAACCTCACCAGCATTAGTTGTCACTTGTTTTTAATCTTAGCTATTCTGATAGACATAAGATGGAATTTCAAAGTTGTTTTAATTTGCATTTCCCTGATGCCTAAGGATGTTGAACATTTCTTTAAGCTTTTCTCAGCCACTTCAAGTTCCCCTGTTGAGAGTTCTCTGTTTAGACCAACCAAGGAGTATGCTTGGTGTGGACCTAGACCCTACGCTCAGATGTAGTAGAAAAGCAGCAAAATCTCCTTGTGGATCTCATAATATGGGGGAGTAGGGACTATTTCTGACATGGATTCTGGCCCCACAAATTGATCACTTCCCTCTGGTGGAGTGGCCTTGGCAGGCCACAGATAAGAGGAGACTGGCAGTCCATATGAGACTTGATAGGCTGAGGGCAGACATTAAGGAAGGTGGGCTTCCCTTTCTGAGGACTAAGGGAGGAAGGGAGAGGGACTGAAGGAGGAAGGGTGGGATTGGGAGGTGAAATGGGAGGGGCCTACAATAGGTATGTAAAGTGAACAAATTTTTAAAAATTAAATAGTTAAAAAAACAAATAAATAACATTAAAAAAAAAAGAGTTCCCTTTTTAGATCTATACTCAGTTTTAAATTGGATTATTTGGTTTGTTGATGTCTAGTTTCTGAATTACTTATTTATTTTATAAATTAGCCCCTTGTCAGATGTGGAGTTGGTGAAAATCTTTTTTGTTATTGTTGTTTGTGTATTTGTTTTAATCTTATTTTATTAATTTATTCAGATTACATCTCAATTGTTATCCCACCACTTGTATCCTCCCATTCCTCCCTCTTTCCCACTTTCACCCTATTCCTCTCCCCTGGGTCTATGACTAAGGGAGACCTCCTCCCCGACTATATGGTCATAGGCTATGACGTCTCATCTTGGAAGTCTGTTTATTCTTTCTCTGAGTGCCACCAAGCGAAATGGTGAAATATTGGATACCAGAGTTCACGTCAGAGTCAGACCTGCTCTCTACATAACTGCCTTTTCCCAGTCTGTAGGCTGCCAATTTGTACTACTGAGTGTTCTTTGCCTTGCTAAAGCTTTCCAGTTTCATGAAATTCCTTTTGTTAATTGTTAACCTGCCCTATCATTGTTTTGTTCAGAAAGTTGTCTCCTGTGCTATGCATTGCATTCAAGGGCATTCCCTGCTCTGCATTTTATCATTTTCAGTGTACATGGTTTTCTGTTGAGGTCTTTGGTCCAAGAACTAGCATTTTGTGCAGGGTGATAGATATGAATATGTTTGTTTTCTTCTATATCCAGATATCCACCAAGTTTAAAAGCACCACTTACTAAACATGTTATCCTTTATCAATTGTATATTCTGGAGTTTTCATTCAAAATCAGCTCTCTCTCTCTCTCTCTCTCTCTCTCTCTCTCTCTCTCTCTCTCTCTCTCTCTCTCTCTCTCTCTCTCTCTCTGTGTTGTTTGTGTGTATATTCTTGGGTCTTTGGTTCTATTCCATTGATCAACATGTAACCCAGTCCCAGAAAAACAAATAAGATACATACTCATTTATAAGTGTATAGTGAGCTATTAAGTAGAAAATAATCAGTACAGTTCACAGACTCGTGACTGCTAAGTAAGAGGAAGAGGTCAAGGAGGACTCATGTATCTCCCTAGTGAAGGAAAAGTAAAATATATTTCACTGGTGGGTTGCTGGTGGGTACTGATAGAAACAAGAGGGATCAGATGAGTGGAGGTGATTCAGAGGTAGAGAGAGTACTGGAAGAGACTACTGAAATTAGAGGAACAATTTGAGGGTGACATAGAAATCTAGTGCAATGGAAACTCCCTGGAATCCACAAGGTGTCTCTACAGAAGACTGCTAGTATACTGGTCCTGAGCTGGGCATTTTCTGTAACCAGGCAAGGCTCTCAGTGCTAGGACTAGGATTCAAACCAGCTACAAAACCTTTGTCTTATAATTTTTCCTGCCTGCAAGATTGTCTGTGCTAATGGTGGAGCCAAACTTGTAAGAGTGGCCAACCAATGACTGGTTCAATTTGAGGCCCATGCCGTGAGAGGGAACCTGGCCTGGCTGGCCAGGAATCAGATGCAGAATAACCCAAAGACTTAGGACTTAAACAAGCATGACTTTCAAGAAATATTAAAGAAATGAAATGAAAGGTCAACAAATTGATTCCTAATGATATTCCTTTGTTATAGACTAGAGCCTAGTACAATAGTCATCAGAGAGGCTTCATCCAGCAATGGATAGGAGCAGATGAAAAGACACAGAGCCAAGCATAAGGCAGAGCTCAGAGAACCCCAAGGAAGAGAGGGAAGAAGGTAGTAGGAACCAGAGAGCTTAAGGAGGCAGGGTTAAAAGAGCTGTGCTTGTGGAGGCTCACAGGAAGTCTGTAAGGGTCTGCATATACATTGTCATTATGTGTCTTGGTGTCCTTGTGGATCTCCTGATAGTGGATATGGGATGTGTTTCTGACTCTTTTCCCTGCTCCAGGACCCCCTTTCTCCTGCTGGGTTGTCTTGTCTAGTGGGATATGCTAATATGTGCAAATTGTGTGTAAAGCTGCTCTTCAATATTTAGTTGGTATCTCTAGAACACATTCTGGTTGCTAAAGGGAAATCTGGGAGGAGTGAATCTGGGAGGGTGGGTACTGCAAGGAGTAAAGAAGGGAAACTGCTGTCAGGATGTAACATGCAAAGGAAGAATAAGAAGGAAAAGATGTAACTATCATATGATACAACTCTTCACACTGTTCGTTCACCTACTGTCATCTAAGCACTGCTAAGCCCAGGCTCTAAGCAAAACAACTACGTACTTAGGAATAATAGAGTTCCTTCCCTTTGAAAAATGCCAAACTAGAACCTCCTCTGCAGGCACATACCTATTATCTCAGCAGCTCGTGAGTATAAGGCAGGACAATTACTTCCAGCTCTGATCACAGCTAAAATTTAATAGTGCAATGTAGTAGTCAATGAAACTTGCTTTGGATCCAAGAAGAGACTTGATACCCTATGAGAATATATAGGGGGACGTAATCCCCCACAGGAACAGTCATAGGGGAGGGGAATAATGGGAAAATGGGGGGGGGAGAGGAATGGGAGGATACAAGGGATGGGATAAACATTGAGATGTAACAAGAATAAATTAATAAAAAAAATAATAAAAAAAAGAAAAAGAAATAAATAAAAGTATTTGAATATTAATTCAACCAATCAATATTTTTGTTAGTTGAAGCAAGTTACCTAATACGGATATTTTTCTTTCAGTTTGAAATTAGAAAACACAACCAAATTTCTAGTGTTACTGGACCACCTCTGCTGTATACAAATATAAAACATCAATATCTACTTAATAAAATACCATCAAATATGATTTTAACTTATTTTTAAATATTTATTTTTATGCCTCTCATTATTTGCATATATATACACCATTTGTATGTGGTGTCTACAGAGGCAAAGGTTGTCGTCAGGGCTCATGTAACTGACGTTTTCTGTAATTGTGATTTGCCACTGGATGAATAGACCTGAGCTTGGGTCCTCTGGACAAACATCAAGTGTTTTTAAATACTGATCCATTTTCTTAGCCCTAAAAAATTATTTAAAAGGTAAAAGAAAATCTATTTTAGTAATTAACATTTTAATAATTATCAATTTATAGTAATTAATTGATTAAATTGATAAAGTAATATAATAAAACTTTATAACAAAGTGTGAATATGTGAAATTACACTGGATATGTCACTTATTCATTCCATTTTAACCTTTTTCCCCTCTGATTATTTTAATTTTAAGAGGCAAACATATCTTTACTATGGCCATGTGATCCTGTGTTCCAAGACAGCATTCTCTGCCTCTGAGGGCTCACTGGCTCATTGCTGGTACACTGTTCATCTGGTTGTCCATTTCTCTTTTAGTCATCATTAAAGTGATTCTGTACAATGGATTCCATACTTATTATATAAAATGGCAGAAAATTGTGACTGTTTTGTGTTCAAATCCATTTAGAGGTTTTTTTACCATCTTTTAAAAGTGTACTTCTTGCCATGACACAATAGGTTTTTTTTTTTTTTTTTTTTTTTTACAATTCAGAAAGCGATAGAAAGGGTGCGTTTATTCAGCAGTAAACACCCGAGACAATAATTATATCTTGCAAAGAAAAGTAAATTTACGTATTCACATTACATTGCATGAAGAAATTAAGGGGTATATAAAAGCTATGTTGGCAAGAGTTTTTGTAATTCTAATCTATGTCATTAAACAAATTTAGCTTTTATATAATACGTGGATTATTATGAAAACAAAAATTTTAATTGAGAAATCTCTGATCACTCTTCTAGGACCAATTTTGCATCTTTCATGATTATGACCTCTATTTTTCTTTTTTCCTTACTTTTAATTAAATATTTTTATTTTTACATAGACATTTATATTATTACACATATAAACAATAAATTACCTGCAGCAAAAAGAAGCATGACACAATCACAAATTATATAAATGTTACATTTTCAGTGTTTTGACTATTTATATTTGGCAACCTTGAAGAAAACATCTTTCTCAAATATGTCTGTAAGATTTATTGGGCCAGAAGGCTGAAGATGATGCTCCAACATTACAGAGAGTTTTGTGTGACTATTCAGGCAGCACACTGTCTCTGTCATCATCTCATTTGGAAAGCTACTAACCTGCACTCTAGGCATACTCAGTTAATCAAGTTTATTCATTCTCAAGTCTCTGATGGGGTTGAAGAGCAGGTAGTTTAGTTTTACAATTAACCTTAGTTGTTTAGGGGTTAAGATGTTTTTAGGTATAGATAGATGTTTTATTTTTTAATTTAATTTTAATTTTATTAATTTATTCAGATTACAACTCAACTGTTATCCCATTACTTGTATCCTCCCGTTCCTCCCTCCCTCCCACTTTCACCGTATTCCCCTCCCCTAGGTCTAAGTCTGAAGGGAACTCCTCCTCCGTTGTATGGTCATAGACTATCAAGTCTCATCTTGGTAGCCTGCTTATTCTTTCTTTGAATACCATCAGGCCTCCCCACCAAGGGGGAGGTGGTCAAATATGGAGCACCAAAGTTCTCGTGAAAGTCAGTTCCCTCTCTCCACACACCTGTGGAGAATGTCTTATCCATTGGGTAGATCAGAGTAGGGGTTCAAGAAATTAAACATCACGAAACCAAATAATCCAATTGAAAAAATGGAGCTCAGAACTAAACAGAGAATTCTCAACAGAGGAATATCGAATGGCTGAGAAACACTTAAAGAAATGCTCAACGTCTTTAGTCATCAGAGAAATGCAAATCAAAACAACTCTGAGATTCCACCTTACACCAATTAGAATGGGTAAGATAAAAAATTCAAGTGACACCATATGCTGATGAGGATGTGGAGAAAGAGGAGGACTCCTTCATTGCTGGTGGGAATGCAAATTTGTACAACTACTTTGGAAATCCATCTGGCGCTTTCTCAGAAAACTGGGAATAGGAATTCCTCAAGACCCAGCTATTCCACTCCTTGGAATATACCCAGGTGATGCTCCACCACACAACAAGGACATATGAACAACCATGTTCATAGCAGCCTTATTCATAATAGCCAGAACCAGGAAACAACTTAGATGTCCCTCAGTTGAAGAATGGATAAAGAAATTGTGGTACATTTACACCATGGAATACTACTCAGCTATTAAAAACAAGGAAATCCCAAAATTAGTGGACAAATGGATGGACCTAGAAATGATCATAATGAGTGAGATAAGCCAGAAGCAGAAAGACCCACATGGTATATACTCGCTTATAATTGGGCACTAGCCCAAAAGGCATGTCCCACAAAAATCTTCACTTACCAGGAGATTGGAATAGATGTAAGGACATGCTACTGAGACTCCAGGTAAGAGAAATATAGGAGATGTGGAAATAGAAGGCCCTAGAGGGTCCTAGAAATCTACAAGAAGAACATAGTGATGGGTGGATCAGGGCCCAGGGGGGTCTACTCAAACTATTGCACTAACCAAGAACAATAGATAGATGTTTTAGGTTGATAATGATAAAATTTGATGGAGATTGATTTACATTCACAATTTTAGACACAGTAATTTTTGTTCCTTGCCTTTACACTTACAGCATTCATGAGGCAAATACTACTATTCTCAGGTACTTAGTTAACAATTCTTTCATTTCCAGGCATCCTCTACTTTTGATTTTAAGATATTTTCTCATCGTGTCTATTTAAATAGATGCTTTTAAAGTACATCATAAAGTACATAATAAATCCTACATATGCTTAGAAAAGGCATTGTAACCCTTTCATGTCATTTTCTTCGATGAAATCCTTACTCTACGATCATCTTACATTTGTACAAACTTATATAGCTGCCATTATATTCTATATTCTTGTGTTAGTATAAATTTCATTCTGTATTACATCATACTGAATTTATAATTGCACCAGCATGTGTGTGTTTGAAACAACTGTTTGAAAGCAATTCTTCTTCAATAAATATATACATATTGTCTTTACTAAATGATTTTTTAAATTCTACATTGAATCAATGAATCAAATGGAAGAAATTATGTATCCTGTCTCTCACCCACTTTTTCCTAACAATGGTGCGTTTGCCCTCTATTCCTATTATACTAAGATTTTTGGGTCCTTCTAAAGTATATACATATATTTCCCATATTGTACCATGCTTTTAAATTTCAAGTGTCTTAAAGTGTGGATTTTGTTTTCTGCTGAAATGATTACTTGGTTTATATTTCCTTCACTCAACTACCTCTGATAGAGCTTACGGTGGTGTTATATGTTTGCAATCCATCTTTCCTAGGAGAGAATGACTTTTGTTGCTAGGCATCTTATTTAGAATATTTGCTCAGTATTTAGCAATTATTATATACATGATTCTTTCTTTCAGTGTTTCAAACAGAAAATATGATACTAACCCTTTTACTTGGTAGATAGCTTTTTATTATTAAAAATCATTAGAGCTGTTAGAAGTAAAACATCAGTATGAGATAGAAGCTTGAGGTCAATAGAATTCTAATACTTGCAAGCAATTTAAAAAAAAACAATATTGATGCATCTTAGAAGTTTAAACATATGTTTGTATCTGGTTTCGGGTACTTCTGAAGCTCCTGTACGTTCCATTACTATATTTGGTAGGTTGTTATGTAATTTTTTCTTATAGCTTCAGATGTATAGTTCCTGTTAAAATTGTGAATTTTGCCTTATTATATTAGTTTTCCATTTTCTCATATATTCACTTTTTTCTGTTCTTGAAATTTTTGATAGTTCCAAAACTTAATTTGTATGACAACACTGACAATGCACTTCTCTATTTAATTAATGACATATAATATATGTAAATGTAGTTTTTATTTCCTCAGAAGAGGGGATGAGATGAAAGCCATACCCTTCAGTGCTCTTTTTGATCAGTTATGTGTTTATTCACCCTTCTCCTTCTATTCTTCCATGTCACACTTGTTAAATATCTTTCAACATCTGTGCACTTAAATGCATTGCTTCCCTTTGTGGCCTACTGTAAGCAGGACTGGTTTTTCCAATGCTCTGTGCAATGACAAATTATTAGTTCATGACTAGTGAACCACTGGATCCATTAGCCACTAATTTTCATTAAGCCATGTAAAGGCCTGAAATGTTTGTTAGTCTTATTTTGTCTGGAGTCAAATATTCTCATACCCCAAAGAACCCTCACATCTTAACTTATTGTATTGCCTTATTTCTCATATATATGTATGGTTATTCTAAGTGACAAACTTAGATTTTTTTTTTAAGTTTTATTTTCAAAGTCATCTACCCATATGTTTTCATGCATTCTGGGCTCCTTAATTAATCCCCACGGTCGATGTTCTGTTCTCATGTTTCAAGACACAAGGATCATATCACATTGCTTCAGGTCACTTTACTTGAAATCTTCAAATTCTGTTCAAGGGCCCTCTGGACATTTTAGGATTTCCCTCTATGTGTCCACACTCCATTTTGAACTTGTTTCTAGCACACTAATTTAAGTGCTTTTCACATTAGAGAAAGAATCCTGGCCTTAATGTGTAGTTCAACTATGCAAATTTAAGGAAAACTTTTACTTTATATTCATGGAGAAGATCTTTAATATGTATATAGTATATTAGTATATATATAGAATATAGTAAATAGATATCAATTCAAATAATCTTGGAGTGGTCTTTAAATGTGAATGATAACCTTCCCCAAATCACACTAATAATATTTACACGTGACTCTGAAAATCACAGTGTGACTGGCTTCTTCATAAACACCATCATACTCTCTGTGAATGAGTCTATATCACTCACAGGACTGTTCTTTTGTTGTACTTGATAATTAATTTTCTGTATTGGCAAATACCATTTATGATCAGTTGGAATTTAAATTCTAAATCATTCCTTCACCTATCGTCTCCCAAATATGTATGGGTAAGAAATTTGGCAAATATTAACATAAAATTATCATCTTTATGGAAGATGATAATCACAAGTAAATTATTTTTCACAAATAAAACACTACAAAGACAATATGTACAAGAACAAGCTCTAGGTTATAAATGGAAAACAAGTGAATTGTGACCAAATTAAATTATTTTAGCTTAGAGTACAATATTCAGAATAAAATATGTCATCATAGCTTATTCAATGGAATAATTTGCTGATTCATGGTGTTTTATTTTTATTAATTTATTCTTGTTATATCTCAATGGCTATCCCATCCCTTGCATCCTCCCATTCTTTCCATCCTCCCATTTTCCCATTATTCCCCTACCCTATGACTGTTCCTGAGGGAGATTACCTCCCCCTGTATATGCTCATAGGGTATCAAGTCTCTTCTTGGCTACCTGCTGTCCTTTCTCTGAGTGCCACCAGGTCTCCCCCTCCAGGGGACATGGTCAAATGTGAGGCACCAGAGTACGTGAGAAAGTCATATCCCACTCTCCACTCAGCTGTGGAGAATGTTCTGACCATTGGCAAGATCTGGGTAGGGGTTTAAAGTTTACCGGCTGTCCTCTCCTTGCTGGTGCCTTAGTTTGAGTGGGACCCCTGGGCTCAAATCTGCCTATCATAATGTTCTACTTGTAGGTTTCTAGGACCCTCTGGATCCTTGTACTTTGCTATTCTCCCATGCTTCTCTCATCTGGAGTCCCAGTAGGATGTCCTCCCCTCTGTCCCAGTTTCCTGGTAAGTGAAGGCTTTGGTGGGACATGCCCCTTGGGCTAGTATGCAGATATAAGTGAGTATATACCATTTAAGTCTTTCTGCTTCTGGGTTAACTCGCTCATTATAATCATTTCTAGCTCTATCTATTTACCCACAAATTTCGGGAATTCCTTGTTTTTAATAGCTGAGTAGTATTCCATAGTGTAAATGTACCACAGTTTCTTTGTCCATTCTTCTACTGAGGGACACTTAAGCTGTTTCCATGTTCTGGCTATTATGAATAAGGCTGCTATGAACATGGTTGAGCAAATTTTCTTGTGTGCTGGAGCATCTTCTGGGTATATTACAAGGAGTGGTATAGCTGGGTCTTGAGGAAGCCCTCTTCCCATTTTTCTGAGATAGCACCAGATAGATTTCCAAAGTGGCTGTACTAGTTTGCATTCCCACCAGCAATGAAGGAGTGTTCCTCTCTCCCCACATCCTCGCCAGCATATGGTGTCACTTGAGTTTTTGATCTTAGCCATTCTGATGGGTGTAAAATGGAATCTCAGAGTTGTTTTCATTTGCATTTCCCTGATGACTAAGGAGGTTGGGCATTTCTTTAAGTGTTTCTCAGCCATTTGATATTCCTCTCTTGAGAATTCTCTGTTTAGTTTTGAGACCCATTTCTCTATTGGGTTATTTGGTTTGGTGGTGTTTAATTTCTTGAGTTCTTTATATATTTTGGATATTAGACCTTTGTCAGATGTAGGGTTGGTGAAGATCTTTTCCCAGTCTGTAGGCTGTTGCTTTGTTCTCTTGGCAGTGTCTCCTGCCTTACAGAAGCTTCTCACCCTCATGAGGACCCATTTATTAATTGTTGACATTAAGGCCTAGGCCGTTGGTGTTCTGTTCAGGAAGTTGTCTCCTGTGCCAATATGTTCCAGGCTCCTCCCCACTTTTTCTTCTAAGTGACTTAGTATCTCTGGTTTTATGTTGAGGTCTTTAATCCACTTGGATTTGAGTTTTGTGCAAGTGACAAATATGGGTCCAGTTGCATTTTTTTACACATAGACATCCAGATAGACCAGCACCATTTGTTGAAGATGCTATCCTTTTTTCCATTGAATGGATTTGGCTTCTTTGTCAAAAATCAAGTGACCATATGTGTGTGGATTCATATCTGGGTCTTTGATTCGATTCCACTGATCATACAGCCTGTTGCTGTGCCAGTACCATGCTGTTTTAAGTACTATTGCTTTATAGTACAGTTTGAGATCAGGTATGGAGATTCCTCCAGAGCACCTTATATTGTACAAGATTGTTTTAGCTATTCTGGGTTTTTTGCTTTTCCATATGAAGTTCAGAATTGAACTTTCAATGTCTTTAAAAAATTGTGTAGGTATTTTGATAAGGATTGCATTGAATCTATAGCTTGCTTTTGGTAGGATGGCCATTTTCACTATGTTAATTCTCCTGATCCATGAGCAAGGAAGATCATTCCATCTTCTCAGGTCATCTTCAATCTCTTTCTTCAGAGTTTTGAAAATTTTTTCATACAAGTCCTTCACTTGCTTAGTTACGGTAAGTCCTAAATATTTTATGTCGCTTGTGGCTAATGTGAATGGTGTGGTTTTCCTAATTTCTTCCTCTGCAAGCTTTTCATTTGTGTATAGGAAGGATACAGACTTTTTGGAGTTATTTTTGTATTCAACCAATTTGCTGAATGTGTTTATCAGCTGTAGAAGTTCTCTGGTGGAATTTTGAGGGTCACTTATGTACACTATCATATCATCTGCAAATAGGGATAATTTGACTTCTTCCTTTCCCATTTGGATACCCTTGATCTCCTTTTGTTGTCTATTGCTCTGGCTAGAACTTCAAGTACTATGTTGAACAGATATGGAGGCAGTGGGCAGCCTCACTTTGTTCCCTATTTTAGAGGAATTTCCTTGAGTATCTCACCATTTACTTTGATTTTGGCTCTTGGCTTGCTGTATATAGCCTTTATTATGTTGAGGAAAGTGCCTTGTATCCCCGATCTCTCTAAAACTTTAAACATGAATGGCTGTTGGATTTTACTAATGTTTTCTCTGCATCTAAAGAGTTGATCATGTGTTTTTTTTCTCTTCAGTTTGTTTATATGGTGGATTTCATTGATGGATTTCCGTATATGAAACCATCCCTGCATGCCTGGAATGAAGCCTAGCTGGTGATGATGAATGATATTTTTCATTTGTTCTTGTATTCGTTTTGCCAGTATTTTATTTAGTATTTTTGCATCGATGTTCATAAGAGAAATTGGTCTGAAATTCTCTTTCTTTGTTGAGTCTTTGTGAGGTTTAGGTATCAATGTAACTATGGCCTCATAGAATGAATTTGGTAATATTCCATCTATTTCTATCATTTGGAGTAGCTTGAAGAGTATCGGTATTAGCTCGCCCTTGAAGGCCTGGTAGAATTCTGCACTGAAACCATCTGGTCCTGGGCTTTTTTTGCTTGGGAGACTATCAATGATTGCTTCTATTTCTGTAGGGGAAATGGGACTATTTAGCTTGTTTATCTGTTCTTCAATCAACTTTGGCAAGTGAAATTGATCAAGAAAACCATCCATTTCCCTTAGATTTTCAAATTGTGTGGCTTATATGCCTTCAAAGTATGATTCTTTGTATTTCTTCAGTGTCTGTTGTTATGTCTCCCTTTTCATTTCTGATTTTGTTGATTTCAATACTGTCTCTCTGCCTTTTAGTTAGTTTGACTAATTGTCTGTCTATCTTGCTGATTTTCTCAAAGAACCAGCTCTTGGTTTTGTTGATTCTTTGGACTGTTTTCTTAGTTTCTAATTTGTTAATTTCAGCCCTGAGTTTGATTATTTCCAGATATCTACTCCTTTTGGGTGTTTCTGCTTCTTTATTTTCTAGGGCTTCCAGTTGTGTTGTTAAGATGCTTATGCGCAATGTTTCCAATTTCTTTTTAAAGGCACTTAGTGCTATGAATTTTCCTCTTAGCACTGCTTTCAATGTATCCCACAAATTTGGGTACGTTGTTCCTTCATTTTCATTGAATTTCAGAAACTCCTTGATTTTTTTCTTTATTTCTTCCCTGAGCCAGGTGTCATTTAGCAGAGAGTTGTTTAGTTTCCACGTCCGTGTAGGCTTTTTGTTATTTCTGTTGTTGTTGAGTTGCAGCCTAAGAGCATGGTGATCTGATAGGATACAAGGTATTATTTCAATCCTCTTGTGTCTGTTGAGGCTTGCTTTGTGACCTACGATGTGATCAATTTTGGAGAAGGTTCCATGGGGTGCAGAGAAGAAGGTATATTCTTTCTTGTTTGGGTGAAAGGTTCTATAGATATCTGTTAGATCCATTTGACCCGTGGCATTGGTTAATGATGTTATTTCTCGGCTTAGTTTCTGTTTCAATGACTTATCCTTCAGTGAGAGTGGGGTGTTGAAGTCTCCCACTATTATTGTGTGGGGATCGATGTGTGGTTTAAGCTTTTTTAGCAGATCTTTTACAAATGTGGGTGCCCTTGTATTGGGAGCATAGATGTTCAGAATTGTGATGTCATTTTGGTTGACGTTACCTTTGATGAGTATGAAGTGTCCTTCCTCTTCCCTTTTGATTAATTTTGGTTGAAAGTCTATTTTGTTCGATATTAAAATGGCTATGCCCTCTTGCTTCCTGTGGCCATTTGCTTGGAATATTTTTTTCCAACCTTTTACCCTGAGGTAATGCCTATTTTTATGGGTGAGATGTGTTTCTTGAATGCAGAAGAATGTTGGATCTTGTTTATGCTCCCATTCAGTTAGTCTGTTTCATTTTATTGGTGAATTGAGACCGTTGATGTTGAGAGATATTAATGACCAGTGACTGTTAAGAGTCTTAATTTTGATGTTGTTTCCAGTCGAGCGTTTGTGTTGTTGTGTTTTTGCCATGGGATAGTTATCTATTTCCTGAGTAGTTTTGGTTGTAGCTTGAGCCTTTGGGATGGAGTTTTCCTTCTAGTACCTTCTGTAAAGCTGGATTTGTGGATAGGTACTGTTTGAAATTGTTTTTGTCATGGACTATTTTGTTTTCTCCATCAATGGTTATTGGTAGTTTTCTGGGTAAAGTAGTCTGGCCTGGCATCTACGGTCTCCGAGGGTTTGCAGGATCTCTGTCCAGGCCCTTCTGGCTAGTATGGTCTCTGCTGAGAAGTCGGGTGTAATTCTGTAGGTTTCCATTAAATGTTATTTGGCCCTTTTCTCTTGCTGCTTTTAATATTTTTTCTTTGTTCTGTATGTATGTTTTGTGTTTTGATTATTATGTTACGGGCAGTTTTTCTTTTCTGGTCCATTCTATTTGGTGTTCTGTAGGCCTCTTGTATGTTTATAGGCATCTCTTTCTTTAGATTGGGGAAATTTTCTTCTATGATTTTGTTGAGAATAGTTTCTGGGCCTTGGAGTCTGATATCTTCTCTTTCTTCAAAGCCTATTATCTGCAGATTTCTTCTTTTCATGGTGTCCTTAATTTCTTGGATGTTTTGTGTCAGGAGTTTTCCAGATTTGGCATTTTCTTTAATGGTTGCTTCAAGATCTGTGATTGTATCTTCTAGACCTGAAATTCATTCTTCCATCTCTTGGATTCTGTTAGAAAAGCTCACCTCTGTGTTGTTCGCCTTCTTCTCTGAGGTCTCACGTTCTTGTTTTTCTTCTGTCTGTGTGTTTATCATTGAATCCATTTTCATCTTCAGATCTTGAACTGATTTTTTGATTTCTTTCATCTGATTGTTTGTATATTCCTGCGTTTCTTCAATTGCCTCTTTATAGATCTTCAGAGCTTGAACCATCTTATTTATTTCTTTCATCTGGTTGTTTGCATTTTCCTGAAAATTTTCCATTTCCACTCTATGTGCTTCTTTTATGTCCCTTACCTGTTTGGCTGCATCTTCCTGCATTTGATTACGAATTTTATTTGTTTCCTCCATTATCATCCTCATTACTGAGGATTTGAGGTCATTTTCTTGTTTTTCCGTTGTATTTGAGTTCCCTGAGTTGTTTTCTTTGGGATAGCTGGAAACTGGAGATACTACGTTGTTTTGGTGCTTTTTGTGTATGATTTTACGCTGTGCTTTAGATGTCTTGCCATCTTTGTTTTTGTTGGGTAGCTTCCAGACTTGGATGGAGGGAGTCTGATGATAGATTCACTTGTTTTCTCATGATTTCCGTAGGCTGGAAGCTCTGATGCTTTACTGGTGTGGATGGCAGGACGTTAGCCCTCTCGTTTTGGACTCTCACAGCCAGTGATCCTCAGCTCCCCTGTGCTGTGGGTCCTGAATGAGTGTTGGGTCAGGCCAAGGTACCCACAGCCCTGCCAAGCCCAGCCAGGGACACTGGGCCTGAACCATGTGTCGAGCTCAGCTAGAATCTCAGGGCCTGAACCATCTGTCAAGCTCAGCTAGGGATTCTGGACCCAAAATGCACACAGGGTCCAGCCAGAATTTTTGGCCTGGGACTGCGCACCAATCTCAGCTCAGGGCTTGTGGCCCAAAGTGCGTGTTTTGGTCTATTATTGTACTGGGCCCTAAATGTCCACCAAGCTCAGTCATGAATTCTGGATTCAAACTGCACACTGTGTCCAACCAGAGTCTTAGAGTCAGGACTGTGCCAAAAGCTCAGCTAGAGTCTCTGGGCCCAAACTGTATGCCAAGCACAGTTTGGGACTTTGGCCCCAAACTGCACGCTGAGCTCCACCAAGTCTCCGTGGCGGAATAGTGCACCAAGCTTAGCCAGGGACTCTGGACTCACACTGAGTGCTGAGTTCAGCCCAGGACTCTGGGCCTAAACTGCATGTATAGTGCAGCCAGAGTCTTAGGGCCACTGAGCCTGTACACACAGCTCAACTAAATCTCTGGGCCCAATCTGCCTGGCAAGCCCAGGTAGGGCCTCTGGGCTGTATCTGCGTGCTGACCTCAGCCTTCATCAGTGCCCCAGAACTGCCCGCTGAGCTCCCACCTCCAGTGGAACTGAGCGTTCCGCCCTGCCTGCATCACAGCAGAGGAGCTGCCCTGAGCTGAGCTGGTGCCTAGGGTGGAACTGAGTGTTCCACCCAGCCTGCATCACAGCAGGAGAACTGCGGCTGCGCTGAGCTAGCGCCTCCGGTGGAACTGAGCACTCCGCCCAGCCTGCGTCACAGCAGGGGAGCTGTGGCTGCTCTGAGCTGGTGCCTCAGGCAGAATTGCTTGCTGAGCTGAGCCAGTGTCTCCATGGTACTGTGCACTGAGCTGAACCCGGGACTCTGGGGCTGAACTGTTCACCGAGTCCAGTTTGTGTCTCAAGGCACCACGCGACCCAAATCCTGCCCAGAGTCCCCTCTTCCCGCAGCAAGTCCCACCAGCCACCACACCAATTGCCTCGACCGGAAGGCTCTGAGCTGCAAACCTCAGCCACTGCTGCTGCTGACACTGGTGCCGCTGGAGCCACTGCTGCTGCCTCTGCCTCTGCCACTCCTCCTGTGTGCAGGGACACGCAGGTCCTCCGCACCATGGTTCCTCCGGACCGTGGAGCACTCCTGTTGCTGCGGTGTGGGGACCTTGGTGTTCCTGGCTCAGAAATCTGCGCAATTCCCTGAATTGTTCACTGGAGTTTCCAAACACGATCCACACTGCTCGCCGCCATCTTGGATCCCCCGATTCATGGTGCTTTAATTTCAAGATTTCATTTTGTAGCTGAAGACAAAATTTATAAAGTAAATGACACTAATAAAAAATATTGAAATTTGGTATAAGGCAGGAATTTAAATGTATATGGTGATATAATATGTAGATTTCTAATTAGTACATAAATACTATTTTCTCATTATTTAGAAAATAACATTAACATTTTGTGTATCTTGGTCTTCTTGTGGGACTCCTAACAGTGGGAACAGCATCTGTCTGACTCTGTTGCCTAACTTTTTGGCCCTTTGCTTCCACTGTGTTGCTTGGGTTAGCCTTAATAATAAAGGACTCGCCTAGTCTTACTGTAACTTGATATGCCCTGACTGTTTAATATCCATTTCAAGCCTGCCATTTTCTGAATAGAAATGGAGGGGGACTGGATTATGTGGGGGCAGAAAGAGGAGGTATGAGGGAAGAGAGAAGAGAAGGGGAAGTGACCAGAGAAGACAAGGGTTGGGAAACTGTAGTTGGAATGTAAAATAAGATAAATTATAAAACATAAAATAAGAAAATAATATTAAAGTGTAGAGAACTTAATGACTTTTTAAAACCTGAGATGTGAATGATATATTCTAATTTTGAAACTGTCTGACTCTATGAAATATTTCTTAACTATAACCATGATGTAATTTCTTCATGAAATGAATTATAATATAAATTAGAAACATTTTTGATTCTTGATTTCAAATGCTTTAGATCCCAGTGTATGAAAGTTTCACTTTATGAACTTCTGAACATGCCATTTTCTATTTCACTATGGATACAATTTATAAGTTAGCATGTATGAATTCTATAATTGGTGCTGCTGTAGAATTCTCAAGTCAATTTTGTGATGAGCAGCTACAGTGTAAGTGAATATACCAAAGAACATATTAACTACAGAGGATAGTCTGTGACTTTGTAAGTCGGTGAAAATGAGCCACTCAGATGAATTAAATGCATTATGGTATTGGACAAAGTTGGCATTAATAATGGGAAGAGTGGAGTTACCACACTGATAATTAGTTTGCCTCTAGTTCTTAGAATTTTCCCTCAAAAGCACTTAAAATTTACATGTGCTACAGAAGTACACCTATTAAAATGCAAATAATTATAATAAAAACTAAATAATTTACTTGTGATTATCTTCTTCCATAATGATGATAATTTTGTGTTAATATTTGCCAAATTTCTTACCCATACATATTTGGGAGACCGTAGGTGAGGTAATGATTTAGAATTTATAGTCCTACCGATCATAAATGGTATATTTGGTGAAAGAAAAGTAAGTAAATTTACTATATTGAATTTAAAAATATATGTCTTCATCTCAGTTTCTTTAAGCAACTAAAGAAAGAGAGAAAGACCAATGTGGGTTTTTTTGTTTGTTTGTTTGTTTTTGAGACAGGGTTTCTCTGTGTAGCCTTGGGTGTCCTGGGCTCACTCTGTAGATCAGGCTGGACTTGAACTCACTGAGATCGGCCTGCCTCTGCCTCCCTGAGTACTGGGATTGAAGGTGTGCTCCACCATGCCCAGCATACCAATTTTTTAATGTGTTAGATATGATATATCATGTATGTATATGATACGTATGAGAAGTTATAGAGATAAGTAAGTTTTTATATGCAGATATATAAAATAACAAATACTTATACTCACACATATAAAAATTATTATACAATAATAAAATGTCATAAAGAGTTATCTGTTGACATAATGTTCTTGTAGACTTTGTTCAGTTTACCCTTCTTCATTCAAATGCTGGCTTCTCTACCCCACCATCTGGATCAACCTGGGCATTGCATTGTGATGTTTATTCTAAGTATCTCCTGTTTCAAATTTGTGTAAACATATCATTATTTGTTCTCTATTTTGCCAATAAAACAAACTAGGCAACGCTGAGCAATAACAGAGAATAAGATGGGACATCCTGATACAGTAAGGAGAGGAGAAAGAGCAGGAAGAACGAAGAGATGGATCCAGGAGGAGAAGACCAGGAAACATGAGGAGAAATGAACTGGGCCTGAAAATGATTTAAAAGCAAGTATAAAGTGGGAAATCAGAATGGGAGGAAACTATACTAGCATGGATGTTTAGGACAGATTCATTAGTGCACAGCATTGTGCTATATTCTAATTAAATAGATCCTGGTCTCTCTGTGTAGCTATTTGGGTATAAAGCTGATTAAGGAGTACTACTGATTTTACTAAGATAATTCAATAATAAGTATTAATAATCCTTCAACAGTTATCAGTAGTTTTTCATCTCTAATGATATTTTTATTCTTTCTACATCCAATTCCACCTATTATTTCTAGAGACTTATTTTATTATTTTAATTATGTATATATGATGTGCTCATGTGTAGGTACATAAGAAAACTGATGCCCATGGAAGCCAGGTGTGGCTGTTTTTATCTCCTGGTCCTGGTGTAACAGGAGGTTGGAAGAATCCTGACATGGGCACAAGCATGTCAGGATTGTAGCATGTGGGTCCAGGACATGGTAAGACTGAGACTTTTCCTCTACAGAAGCTGGTGTAGCATCTTCAGACACAATGAAATCTGGTCATCAAGCAAGAAGATGTCTGCATAGTGTGAGATTGATTTATCTATGTCCTACAACCAAAATATGTGCTGTTTTCAGTAAGAGTCTTACCAATAAGTCATGACAGATGACCAAAGGCAATGGCATCACCCTATGTTATTTTTGAGACCCCTAAAACTCCATGGCGCATAAGTACTAAAAAGTAACACACACTTTGTATTGTGATTTTCATTTAGTAATTCATGTTTTCTGGAAGATGTATTTACCATTCATTTCATTATAAGTATACTTGAACTCTTTCTGTAATCCTACATATGGCCCAGATGTACTACTGCCATCCAAGCTGTATTTGTGTATTTAGGAATATATATGTATATCCATATACACATATGTACATAACAATTATGAAAAAGAAGGCCATGAATTTGTAAGAGTATAAGGAGAGGTATATGGAGGACTTTGGATGGAATAAAAAAAATAGAAGAAATTATGTACTCACATTAGAATATCCAGAACATAAAAGAAGCAATAAAAAAAATTAAAACCAAAGACATAATTTTGAAAGACTGACATGTTTCAGTGATGAGAACAAAGTTGGAGCAGGAAAGTTGAAGAAAATGTGATCACATTGCATTTTATACATGTATGTAATTCTCAAAAACAAGTAAAAATGTATAATATAAATAAAAATCATATATACATATATATATCTCAAGGTTTTAGTAAAGGCCTAATCTCATGAAATTCTTAAATGAGGGAAGAAAACCTAAAACAGTAACTTTGTAACTTATCACCAAAGACATTCTTCAATGGTTGGATGAAAATATAAATCCTCTGGAACACAGCAATGTATTATGTTTCTACCACCATATATGAAAAATATGTGCCAAGACATGATAAAGTGGCAAGTGTTTAGTGGAAACTTTGATAGATTATTGTTTAAAAATTTGTTTACATAAACTTATATGAAAATACTTGAGTTTAGAAAAGCAATCTTAATTTATTACCTCTATTTAAAAACTTTTAAAATATTGTTATAGAATATACAAAAGACCAGTTTATTTTATGTAGAACTTAAGAAAAACAATGAAATTAGTATAAAAATTTAAAACACTTGTATATGTGATTATGGTCCTTATTCTTCCAACATAATCCATAATGTATTAACAAAATATTTTTTAAACATGGGCAGAGAAATACTTGTTTCTGGAAATGGACTCAGAAATTGAGAAATAGTTACTAATAATTCAGTTATACTTAATTTTTTTCTTGTAGAAATATACTATAGTAAACATAAATACCCTTGCCAATTATTTGCTAAATATATTTACAAAGATTTTTGTTGTATTGTTATATATGAGCAAAAATATCACTATACGCTGAGGGTTTTCTTTTAAAGTTATGCGGTGTCTACAGCTGTATCCACAGGTTGTTCTCAGATTGATCTTTCTGTAGTACCTTGCTGTATTGTGCATTGCTTGGTAGCTCTGAGTCTCCTGTTTACTTCCTCACCTCTCCTAAAATTATTCTGGCAGATCTATTCAATTCATACCCTTGATTAATATTCAGCTAAGTAAGTATATGAATACCATATGTGTATATGTTATCATAATTTCATGTATGGTGTATCGCTGAGTGGTGTACTTTATAGAGAGATTGTGACTTCTCTCAGTAGCTTATGTATTTTGACTACAGTTTCATCCATTTTGCTGAAATGTATGCTCCACCATACCACAAGGACACTTGCTTGCCTGTGTTCTTAACAGAATAATTTGTAATAGCCGGAATCTGGAAACAACCTAGATGTCCTTCTGTCGAAGAATGGATAAAGAAACTGTGATACATTTACACTATGGGATACTACTCAGCTATTAAAAACAAGGAAATCTTAAAATTAGCAGGCCAATGGATGGGACTAGAAATGATAAACCTGAATGAGGTAACCCAGACTTAGGAAGACACATATGGCCTGTACTCACTTATAAGTGAATATATGGATATTAGCCATACAGTACAGGATAACCATATTATAATCCACAGACCCAAAGAAGACAAGTCGTAAGGAGGGCCTAAGGGGAAATCCTTGAAACCCACTCAGAAGGGGAAATAGAATAGACACCTGAAGTGGATGAATGGAGGGAGTTGGAAGGGAGAGGAGGTGGGGGAGGAAAATTAGTAGGGGGTACATATATGGGGAGAGCTGGCATGGGCAGTGAGGAAGCTGGGAGAGAAGGAAAACTGAGAGGGGAGGGCATTCTGGAACAAGCTTGAGACCTGTTGCTGGGTATGCTCTTGTGAGCATAATAAGGGCATGACTCTAACTGATCCTCCTAGCAGGTGGGAACATGGAACTATAGTGGTCACATCCTATCCAGTAAGTAGGGGGAAATTTTATTTTTCATTATTCATTTCAATATGGTGAGATCATAATAAGCATTTAAAAATTACATACGCATATCAACATATTTTAAAATATTTAAGAATTCCTGAGACTTTTCAGATATCTTATCAAGGTTTGCACATTCACTACAAAGACACAAAAATAATGGTGACAATAATAGTATTTGCTGTTTCTACTGTGAATATTTAATAAATTAATTGATATCAGGAGTTATACAACTATATTTTTAGAGTTTACAGAATATATCTATGTTTTAAAAAGTAATTTCAAACCTTGCACCTAGTGCCCATCTTCAACCCCACAATGCTGCCTGCTTTCCCAGAGGCCTGTCAAACCCAGGGATGCCAGGTAATCCCCTCACTCTTCCAAGCCCCTGCCCACCAACTCCCCTGAAAGCACCTCTAACGCCATTAAACTGCACCCCATATCCTTTGTCCTATTTCTGCCCCACAACTCTGCCTGCTTGCAGTAGTGACTCAATGTAAGATTACACACTGTCCCACCCCCACTCCCCCACCCCTGTGAAAGCTCTTGCCCACTACTCCCCAACCAACTTAAAGTGTTCCCCCCCACCCCAGTCAGCCTTTTCCATCAACCCAAGGGGCCTCAATCCTCCCCACTCTGAGGCCAGGCGGTCAGTCTTTTCCTCCTTTAACTATCATGGGAAACAGTTCATCACAGTTGATTTTAATCCTTCAAATTAGAAAATTGTTAGCCCAGTGAACGCAACTACAAAACCTGCTATCCAAGAATTATGGGTGGAGTTTTGCCCCAGCAACTGCGATGTAGCAGACTTAATTCTTAGAATTTTCTTCCTTCTTTTAAAAAATTTTTTTAAAAGTTCTTTGTTTTGTTCTAACAGCAGAAATAGCCACTTAAAAGTTAAGTAATTTATCTCAACCCTTACAAGGTAATTCTGATTTAAAGAGCCAACCCCGCCCCCCCCACACACACACACATATAATCATCTGACGCTAAAAGAAGATTTCTGATGGAAAAGAAGTTACAAGAGACTCAGATGGCTTATTTGGAACCAAACTCAATTGTATTTTGGTTGTTTTGCTTTCTAAAAATTATGGTTATGCTTTATGTCTTTACTCCTTAAAAATGATACTTCATTTTAATATTACAAAACAACAGAATTGTGATTGATAAAGGCTTCCAAGATTCCAATCTAGTTTAAAAATTACCTATAGGCATGCTGTCATAAATAAGCTTTCTTCTGGTATCACTCAACCAAATTAAAGGTCTGTATTCTTAAACAATGCTGCTTAATTGAAATAGGTTATATCTGATGTGTTACTTCAATAGAAAATCAATATAAAAATTAATTGTGAGATATGTTTTGCCTCCTCTTATTTTATTTTTATTATTTTAGTAGAGGTAAGACCATTTACTTAAGCCAGTTTATTTTTCACAGATCACAAAAGTTAGTAAGGCATTTCCTTTCTTAGTTATTCTAAGCAGGTAGGATAAATAATACTTTATTGACTTCACATAATTTTAAATAAGGCAAGTAGCACAGCTGCTAAAAAGCACTACATTTTATAAAGGACGGCTGAATTAAATTTGATTATATACCCTAAGGATGTTGTGCTGGGAAAGCGGTTTTTCTCTTATTTCAACAGAAAGCAAAAGACTATGGATTCTTTCACTTAATAAAAATTAGATTTGACCAGAAAAGACCTCTTGAAAATCAGGTGTAGACATGAAGTAAGAAACTCAGGACACTTAAAGGATGTCAGACCAGGATGGTATTCCTCTACATCCTGATATTATCACCACTATCCCTAGCCCTTTCCTCTGCTTTCCTCGTGGAACACAAATGACTGCTTCCAGCAGGTCTCCATGTATGAAGGTTGCAGACTTGGGGGATAACATTAAAACCAAGTTTAAGCTTTCCATGGGTAAGCTGTAATCCTAATAGCTAGGCTAAATACCCCATAGTCAACCTATCTACCTCTTACCAGCTTGCTCCTACTGTCTTTACCCATGTAAACATTCTTCAACAGGAGAATAAATCTCAGAAGGAGTCCCAAGCCACCCTGTCCTGGCTACATGTAACACAGATCTGAATTCCTTCCCTAACCAGCCACCGCAACTCCTCTTTTATGCTTCTGTGTTTCTATCTCCAGACTGCTCTCGGCAGCGGTTCCCAATAATATCTTGTTTCATGAACACCATAGACCCTTGCACATACAAAAGTCACATGACCCTCCTCTCTTCAATCTACCACTCCCATTCTAACTTGCAGGGCCCTCCTCAAGGTCCCATTCTACATGTTCCTATAACATTACTGTCACCAAGGCAGTATGTGCCGACCACTCTGCTTTTTGGTGCAATAACACTACCAGTTCCTGAGTTAACTCCCCTTTCAATGTTTCTATACCCCATAATGATTGTTTCCCAGGCTTATGTCTATGAGCCTTACATCTGGGAGGAAGCCAAAAGAAAAGAGAAGTTCTCACCCCTCTGCTCAACAGACTGGGTCTTGCTGTCACACTGGGTACCATAGGAGCCACTGGAGTAGCCCTCATCCACACACACCGTGTGTGACTTCTAGGACAACTTCTGAACTCCACAGACACCCACACTCCCAACAAAAGATACTCACATATAAACAATCAAAAAGAAATTAAACTTTCAAATTAACTTAAAATTTCAAGGCTTTGCAAAGTCATCTATCTCTAAAATCTTTTAACAGTAATGGAATATTTTAATTAATCAAGTGAAAATACTACATTTGCAGATCACTAAGCAATTATACTGAAAATAAAACAAAGGTCCTATTTAAGATGATATAGCTAAATAGGCCAGACTGACCTGTATGAAAACTGGGAAGCTTATATCCCTTCCAATTTCTATCATTTTTGTAAAAGGCAAATCACTGTGTGCTCAAAATGCCTCGCCTCTTACTATACTTTTTCCCCATTAAAAATATTCCTGCTGTCAAGACATCAAAATGTGTTAGAAACTTTTATTTGAATTTCTGGTAGTTGCTAAGAGATGCAGCAAATGCATGTGTGATGTTAACATCTTGACGTTAAGGTTGGTTCTCCTTTTGTATGCCCTTATTTCTCAGTATGGTTGGTGTAATAAATGCCACTGTTTTTTAATGTTAAAATTGTATGTTCCATTTGGCTGAGACTGTTAATATTTTCTAGAAGTTGAGTGTTTGGCTATTGGGGATTTTGTATTTATAATATCATTTTCAGTGGGGATAATATGACTTTGTCTTCTCTTATTTGTAGCCATTTAATATCTTTCTTTCTTGCTTTATGTCTCCAGCTGGTCCTCCCAACAGGATACTGAAAAGGAATAAAGATAGTAGAAAATTCTGTATTGTTCCTACTTCATTGGGAATTATTTGAGGTTTTCTCAATCTGATTATGTCAGCTGTCAGTTTCTAATGTATAGCATTCATTATGTGGAGAAATTCTCTCCAGTCCTACTCCCTCTGGGATTTTTTTCCCATAAAAGCATGCTGGATTATGTTCTGTATCTATCTGATTTTCTTCATTAAACCTATTTATATGATTTGATATCTTTACTCTCTGTCTCATAACTCCCTTCAATTTAAGCAAAACAAAGAAGAAATAATACCATTATGACATAGAAAGCTTGTCATTAAGTGTATGTTTTGTAATATTCTGTTTTGTACTCCAAAATTAGGTAACAACATTAAAACTCCAGTATCCACTGATTTAGAATCTCTACATGTTTTTCCTCAAACAAAATCTTTACCTTGATAAGCATCAAAACTTCAATGTCAAACAATAACAAATATTTATTATGTAAGTATTGAGTTAATTTCCTTTCAATGTACTAAAACTCAAATTTTGAAAAACAGGAAAATATACTGTATATAAAGAAATCAGCATATCATGATTGAGAAACCAAATGCTCTGTACCATTCAAGATTTTATCTTAAAGTGCTTTAAGTAAGTCACTGAACTCTGGTAGACTAGTGAATTGGCAAAATATCATTTTGATTGTGATATGCAGAGCTTTCAAAGATTTGTACATTCAATATGTAAATTACAAACACTGACTACTAAAGAACAAACTTTAATAAGCTTGATTTGACATAATTTAAATGGTAACTAAATAGGGGAAGGAAAGGCTTTCTGGTTTGTTAACATGGTAATTTCTAGAAATTTAAGTTCAGTTCAGCAGCTTTTCACTTTTGAACTGATCATCGAGAGGAATGAAATCTGTACAAAATGTCTTTTGTTTTTTACTAAGTATTTTTTACGTATACATCCATACTATCACACATACATACAACAAACTACCTGCAGCAAGAAGAACCATGAAACAATCATTAATTATATAAATGTCACATTCCCAGTGTCTTGTCCATCTGTACTTGGCAGCCTTAAAGAAAACATCTTTCTTACCCTGGTGCACCAAAAATTCTGAATGTAAATCAATATCTATCATATCTCACCACTATCAACCCAACACATCTATCTAGATCTAAAAATATCTTAACCTCTAAACAACTAAGCTTAATTGTAAACCAGACTATCTGGTCTTCAATCCCATCAGAGACATGAAAAGGAATAAAATTGTTGATTACCTGAGTATATAGGAAGTGTAGGTTAGTAGCTTCCCAAATGAGAAGATGATAGAGACAGTTTGCTACCTGAGCAGCCACCCAAAACTCTCTATAATGTTGGAGCTTCTGTAAGGCAAAGGTCACTGTAAACAGAACTAAATGGCAGCCTACAAACTAGGAAAAGATCTTTACCAAGCATACATTGGACAAAGGGCTAATATCCAAAATATATAAAGAAATGGGGTACAGAACTAAACAGAGATTTCTCAAAATGGCTGAGAAACACTTAAAGAAATGTTCAACATCCTTAGTTATCAGGGTATTGCAACTCAAAACGACTCAGGGATTCCATCTTACAACTATCTAAATGACTAATTAAAAAACTTAGGTGACAGCACATGCTGGCGAGGATGTGGAGAAAGTGGAACACTCTGCCATTGCTGGTGGGCGTGCAAACTTGTACAGCCAGTATGGAAATCAATCTGGTGCTTTCTCAGGAAATTGGGAATGACTCTACTGCAAGACCAAGCCATGCCACTCCTGGGAATATACCCAAAGATGTTTCACCATACAACAAGGACATTTGCTCAACTATGTTCATAGCAGCTTTATTTGTAATAGCCAGAATCTGGAAACATCCTAGATGTCCCTCAACTGAAGAATGGACAATGAAACTGTAGTACATTTACACAGTAGACTACTATTCAACTATTAAAAACAAGAAAATCTTGAAATTTGCAGGCCAATGGATGGAACTCAAAAAGATCATTCTGAGTGAGGTAACCCAGACCCAGAAAGATACCCATTGTATATACTCACTCATAAGCAATTATTAGCTACATAATACAGGATAACTACACTATAATAAAGAGTCTGAAACATCAATCAAGGAGCACGTAGACCCTCTCCACATGTGTAGTAGCACAGTACGCTTGTGAATATCACAATGTGGAGAGTGGAGACTACTTCAGACATTGACTCTGGCCACAGAACTTTGATCACTTCCCCCGGCCAGGCAGCCTTGCCAGACTACAGAATGTCTTATTTTAGTTGGTTTGAGTTTTTCCAATTGCTTTCAAACTGCAAGAAAAGAAACGTAATAGGCAATATAAGCAATTAGTTCATAGTTTTCTCTAATCTGTGTATTAGTGAGAAAGCAATTCCCCTTATATGGTCAGTTAGCTGATTTTTATTGGTGTAACAAAATGTTGTTGACTGGTAATTACAAATAGAAGAAAGCTACCTCTCATATTTCTGGAGTATGTGAAGTCTGAGCTAAAGGCACAGACTGCTAAGTCCTGTGTTTGATGAGAGCTGCTGTCTGCTTCCTAGTTGCTGACTGGTTCATTCTTCCCCTGGACAGAAACAGCCCTGCATTTCTGTGGAACATATGTTCACTCTCGGGCATTCAGTGGTGCTGCACTTTCACAACAGCAGCATCTTAGTTACATCTAATACTAGCATGGCGCCAATAGCTTCCAGTGGCTAAATGATGAAGGCACGCAGATATCAGCAGTTGATGACAGTGGACATCAGCAATGAGAAGGCATAGTTACAAAAGAAGATGGGATTTTTCAAAGATTTAAAATTTAGAGAATATCCTGCTCACAGTTTCAGATATGCATAGTGTGTGTTTGAAAAAGATTAGATCTGACAGGCTGCTTAGCTCTTAAACATATGTGCTAACCATAGGCTGCTTAGCTCTTAAACATATGTGCTAACCATAGTATTTATTGTTTCTGTTACCATCAGTCAATCTTCTTATATGAAGTTATCCATGAGCAACAAGAAAAGTTCATCTTACAAATCTCCAAATATATTCAATAACATAAAACTCAATCCACTATAATATAAAATAAAATTTTAATAAAAACAATCTTAATTAAAAATATATAAAATAATATTATACAATTAAATATGCTATGAAAAATTGTATTTTTGTGGTATTATTGTTCTCTTTCTAGAGCAGGGTTCATAAACATTAATTTTGTTCATAATAAATGTTTTTATATTTATCTATGTATCAAGTGAAAAGAGTAAAAGGCTGAAATTAACTAAGAGAGTAACACAGGAATGAGTTAAGATAAAATTAAATAACGTAACCAAATTAATTTATGGAAACCTTATCATATTTTGAAGTATTTTCTGAATGAGTTTACTAAGCTGTAGGCTAATTCCAAAATAAATAATTGTTTACTTATTGAATGAATGCATCTGTAAAAGATAAATAAACATTATTTCTTCAAGAAAAATTTATTTCTTTTGGAGATATTGAAATTATTTCAATCTTGATTTAAGGTTTGTTCACATTTCCATTAACGTATTTTTCAATAATGAAAGAAAACATGAACTTTTATATTCCTAAGTATCAGCTAGTTTAGTATAGAGAAAATAAGTTCCTAACACTTGTCCAGATGTTCAGTGAGTGCAATGTTTAGCCAATGTGCCTCATGGAGGTATATCAACCTCAAGGTATAAAAGGAAAATTGAACCACTCAGTTGCTCTTTGTAAATCAATGCCACAAATGTACCTTAAAACAAACATTTGAACAGTACTTATGTTTTAAAATACAACAACAAAGCTTAACTTACACATATTACTCTTCAATTTCCAGTATGCTTTGAGTAATACTGTGTGATGGGGTGAGAGCTTTAAGGCACAGAATCATGAAATCAAACATAGCATCTCAAACAAATTTAAATTAGGCATTCAATCATTATATATTTAAAACAAACAGCAGCAAAAGAATCACAAGTCAATGTGTAGCATTTAAATTAAAAGTTAGATAAACATTGAGATGTAACAAGAATAAATTAATTTTTAAAAAGGTAAAAAAAAAATAATAAATTAAAAGTTAGAATGCAACCACTACTGTCTAGGAAGTACAGCAACGATTAAATACCTTTTATTTTAAAGAACTTTACTTTTTGAATTTTGTTTTGAACATCAAATTTTCAGATTTAGTCGGTGCATTTCTAATTGCATAAACAGTATCAATGTTAAGCTAGAAGATAGTAAGCTTTATCAATTTTCACATTGCATTATAATGAAGATGGGCTTTTTTTGTTACAGAATACATATTTTAAAATGACAATACTCACTGTGAATGCATATACCTCAAGCATGATTCTATTTATAAAGAATATTAAATGCAAACAATGACTTTTAAGTTGCCTCATTTATTTCACATATAATGAGAAGTCCAAGATACTAGAGAATAATATAGCTGACTTAATGTTGCTTTCTGCAAGGAAAGACATTGTTGCTTTTACAATATTTTAAAATAAATTTGCCTGTTTTTATAAATATAGTCTTCTCTTAAATATCAAAAGAAGAGAAAATAATTATCAGCACAATAGAATTATATGTATTACACTGGACTGTTACAGGGCAATGCCCAGAAGCAAAGAAAATACGGACTGGTTACAGTTAATAACAGAAGATAGATTCTAGCACCTTCCATATATGACTGACCCTGTGACTAGTAGAAAACTATATATGTATGTGTTTTTATGCATGGATCCATAGTATTAGATTTCTCATAATTAAGTTATCAGTACCCATACACTCGTCCTTTGGTAAATATTTGTAAATATTGTTATTATTCTCAATTAAACATTTAAGCATACAGGAGAGAGAGAGAGAGAGAGAGAGAGAGAGAGAGAGAGAGAGAGAGAGAGAGAGAGAGAGAGAGGAGGAGAGAGAGAGAGAGAGAGAGAGAGAGAGAGAGAGAGAGAGAGAGAGAGAGAGAGAGAGATCAGAGAAAGATGTTGTTTGCCTCAAAGAAGATGATGAGCATCAAGGAACCTCCTTATGGAGTTGGCTTAAAATGTGGCAAACAGGCCACTGGGGAAAATGTCCTCCTTTCTGCCACAAACAGAATTCTGCCTAACAATAGGCAAGTTTAGGCAGAGTTGAGAGACGAACTCCTCCAAGACAGGGTAAGCAAATCCTCAACATTTCCTAACTAGCAAATATGTCTGTCAGATATATTGGTCCAGAAGGCTGAAGATGATGCTCCAAAAGTATAGAGAGATTTGGGTGACTGTTCAGGCAGTAAACTGTCTCAGTCACATTTTCATTTTGGAAGCTGCTAACCTGCACTTCTGGTTCACTAAGGTATTTAAGTTTTATCCCTTCTCAAATCTCTGATGGGATTGAAGACCAGATAGTTTAGGCTTTCAATTAAGTGTAGTAGGTTAGGAGTTAAGATGTTTTTAGATCAAGATAGATGTTTAAAGTTAATAGATATGAGATATGATAGATATTGATCTTCATTCAGGAATTTAGACCCAACAAGATAGGAAAGATGGTTTAAGTTTTCCAAGTACAAATAGCCAACTCACTATGAATGTAATATTTATGTAATTCCTGACTGGTGGTTCTTTCTGCTGTATGTAGTTTAATTTACTCATGTGTAGTAATATAAATGTATACATTTAAAAAGAAATATAATAAAAACAATCTATGAAAATAAAAAATTTAAAGATAGGATACACCTGACTCTCAAAAGAAAAGGACAAGAAAGGGAGATTACTTAATAGCAGCACAGGGAGAGAGAAGATTTTCTGCTGCAAGGTTTTTAGTGGAACAGTTTTACCGAGACAGATTGTAGAGAGAACATTCTAGAGACAAGTGAAGACGGACTGAGCCAGAGAATGAGAAGGAGCCAGATGATGAAAACATATTGACAGAATTAGTTTGAGACCAAGCAGAGCAATTCATTGAGAAGCTAAGAGACGACGGTTTGAATAAGTCAGCTTGCAGTGGAGTTTAGGCCAGAACAGCTGAGTTGAATGAGCCAGCAAGAGTTTAACAATAGTTACAAAACTGAGGAATTACTTTCATCTCATGCCCTCATCTGGGAAAAATAAAAACAGTATTTAAAAATTGTTATTATAGATGCACTAATACAGATTTACCCTTAAAGATTTACTCTTAAGTAGACCTGCATGAGGGGGATACACGTATGTGTACACACACACACACACACACACACACACACAAACAAACAAGTCCTATACTTTCCTACTTTAGAATGTGAAATTATTAGGAAATAGCATCTGTGCAGACATTATTTATTTAAGCTAAGCAGGATTTCCTTCAGAGGAGAGGCCCTTTGTCTATATCATGAGCACCCTGAGGAGAATAGAGCTGCAGAGAGTGATGTTCATAGGATTATAGAACTCTTAAGAAATGCGTGGAACTAGAAATGATCATCCTGTGTGAGCTAACACAGACCCACAAAGACATGGATGTCCTCTGAGAGTCTTTACTCACCAGGGGAACTGGACTGGCTAGTGGGATTCCAGGCGAGAGTGGTACATGTGAATGGGGAGATAGAAGGACTCAGAATGTACAGAAACCCTACGAGAAGACCATCAAGGCTGGCAGATCTGGACCCAGAGAGGCCTGCACAAACTGCTGTACCAACCAAGGACACTGCATGCAGTAAACTTAGACCCACTATTCAGATCTAGCCAATGGACAGCTGATTCTCCACAGTTGTATAGAGAGATGGGACTGCCTCTGACATGATTTCTGATTTCTCTTGACCATTTCCCCTTGGTGGGTAGCGCTGGTGGCACTCAGAGGAAGGAGAATAGGCTTTCTGGGTGAGACCGGATAAGCTGTGATCATATGGTGGAGAAGGAGGTCTCCTTCTTTCACAGGTCTAGAGGGGAATATGGCAAAAAAGGAGGGAAAGGGTAACATGAATATACAAGTGAGGGGATAAAAATAGGAATGTAATCTGAATAAATCATTTAAAAATAAAAATGAAAAAATGGGAAAAACCCCTCCAGATATGAATAATAAATTTCTGTTATTAAAAAAAATATGTTGAAGGCAAGACTAACACTGCAAGGCCAGAAGTCAAAGTATGCTAAATATTGTTAGTGGATAATTTGGAGAGCAAGATACCCTTAATATATATTACCATCATCACTGCATCATCATCATCATCACCATCATCATTTTTGTCAAGTAGGAGTCTGACAAAATATTTCTGTCATTCCTGGCGGTCCAGTATGCCTCCGTTATTTACCACTGCGGCATAAGAAAATTAGTATATTTCTTATTCCATGTCATTATCATTCAATTTCTACTAAAATTTTAATAAATTTTCTATAAATCACTCATTTTTGTATGTAATCATACAATGTTTTTTCAGTATATATATGTTTGATGTGCCCTGCCTTTAAATTCTGAACTTTGCCTTGTGACATCATCACAAATAGCCATGGTGCAGTTCACAGTTAAGAATGGCACCTCTCTACAAGCTGTCAATCATCTTTCCCTTCTATTCCTTTGTGTGTTTCTAATGACTGGTGCATGGGAATCTCACAGGATACAAGGTTATTTCGGGACAATCACATTCACACAAGAAAGTCTTAAAAGTTGGAGGGTAGAAACTAGTGAATAAACGTCCCCTTTCTAGATTCTGGGAGAGACAATTCTATGAAGTATTTTATTCTTCTATAAAGGTTCTCATATAGAACTTTAATTAGCAATAGATGTCACAAATTTAATACAACATTTCTGACTTTTCTTTCATTTGAGGTTTATGAGCATAGTCTCCAAGCTCTGCCACTGCTCTTCAAGTCCGATGTTGCTCCCTGAAGTCACAGCATGCAGTTTCTTCCTAGAAAAACTAGCCTACAATGGTTTCACACTTCAGTCTCTTTAGCATACTTGACAAATGGAACTATTCAGTTACTAGCCTGGTGTTTGAGAAAATAACAGTTTCCTTAACTTTCTGTGCAGCTTCTTATTTATATGGTTAATTTTTAATTAATATTGCTGTTCTGAATGAGGTATCTTTTTTTCCCTCTCACTTTGACCTAGAATATGCCTATCAGGAGTAGTTTCCTCTGGAAATAAAAAGTGTCTGAGTGATTTGTTGTTTTGTTTGTGACAGAATATAAGATGTTATTTCTAAAACATCAGTTTAGTCCACAATATATGGTATCAAGCCAGTGGGAATTAAGTCATTTATTGCTGATCAATTGAGACTTGCTGATAAGTTGCAGCACACAAAATAGTGGAAGTTTCAAGTCAGTCTCCAAAATGCTCTTAAATTCGGGAACATGCTTGTTATTAGTTTGTATTCCTATGTATCTGGATATGTTTGCAGATATATAAATATAGTGATATATAAATTTGAATATGTATTCACCTGTGACTTATCATTTAGTTTATATTTCTACATATCTCCATGTGTGTAAATATTTATACATGTATATATAAAATATATAAATATGAATATATGAAATATATGTGCATATATTCACCATACTCCTCTATTCAGTAGCATGCTACTTAATGAGTTCTAATGAATTCACAAAGAATGACTTCCACAGAAACCCTTTAGGATAGTTGGTGATGAATCTTGGGATTTCAGTCTTTATTAGTTGTTAGAGAGATGCTTGTTATTTAACTTCAATATTTTGTCTTTTACATACTTACTTGAATGTATCAGGTGATACAACAAATTGTATCATTATGTACAGAAAAAGTGACTATATCAGCATTTTAGTAATAAGCCTTTATTGTTTTGTTTTGTTTTACTTTTTTATAAATTAAGAAAAAATTAAGTCATTCAGAATGGTATGACTATTCTAATAAGATGTTTATATTCCCAAAGTGAGAAACAGACTATGAAAAAGCCTGTTCACCCAAAGTGCTATCACTATTTGCATTATTCTCTTTCCTGTCCTGTACTCTTCTCACAGCAACATTGGAAACTATTTCCATTTTCAACAGCCAGGGTTCATTCACACTGTGAAGTTTCAGGCACTAACAGTAAAACATAAAATACAGTGTTCCAGTGCTCCACATTGCAACTCCTTTATATGTGACTTGCACCTGTGACAGAAGCATAGAGCAGTAATTGCATTGCTGATGTATTTAATTTACAGCTTGGGTGACTAGAGAAGTATGTTTCAAAGTGTTCAGCCTTGTTAACAATAAAGTACAAGCTGGAGGATTCCTACATGCAGGTGAAGCCAGCAGCTGTTTCCGCTCTGAATTCCAATTAAGGAAATGACTCTCTCATTCTCTCTCTCTCTCTCTCTCTCTCTCTCTCTCTCTCTCTCTCTCTCTCTCCTCCCTCCCTCCCTCCCTCTCTCTCTCTTTGTGTGTGTGTGTGTGTGTGTGTGTGTGGTGTGTGTGTGTCTCCCTCCCTCCCTCTCTTTGTCTTTCTTATTCTTTCTCTGTCTCCCTCCCTCCCTCTCCCTCCCTTTCTCTCTCTCTCTCTCTCTCTCTTTTTCTCTCTGTTTCCCCCCCACGGGGCCACCCCGACACCTAATGTGGTTACAGGACAAACATTAAATATTAACTTCAACTGGACTACATTTCATTTGACTATATGACTAAGTAGGATGATTTCCAACAGCAATAACAAAACATTGTCTTCTAACTTTTCAGTGAAGCCAAGTGATGCTTTCTCAACACTCAGAGAGCTGTTAACCTGTCCCTTGAATAGACATCGAGTCCTCAGGTTTTCCAGATACTGTTTGGTTTGAGTCAGATATGAGTTGCCTGCTGGGAGGATAATGCTATGAATATATGTGGCCAGTGCTTTGTCATGAACACTGATACTAAATCATCCTACAGGGTTCTCAGTCTGTTCTCCCATGTAGGACAGACAATATGGTGTGTTTCACAGCACATGCTTACATGTCTACACTTTCCAAAGTAAATCAGCGCTCTGTGATTTCAGTGCAATAACATATACTGGTATAAGTATTAAATCGTAATAATCTGTTTAAAATTTGTTTTGTTTTCATCATCACACTTTCCTGGATCAAAATAGAAACAAATATTATTTTATAATAATTCATCTCGTCTTTTAGAAGATTAAAAATCACATCATTATTGGAAAACTTGATTCAATATGTCTAAAATTATTTTTTGAGTGTGTTTGAAAGCATTCTGGTATCGGAAGCATACTGACATCATTGTTTTCTTGCCTATTTAGCTAGTATCAGATAATAAATTATTAAATTCAACTGAGGAAAATATCATTTGATTTTACCTAATTTTTCATTAAAATATTTAATGCCTAGCATGTACAAACTGTGTTTGGTAACATTTTTGTTGCAATACCAATATATTAAGACTGAAAAGTCTGTTGTCAATGTTAATCTCATGTGCAGTTTTAGCTACAATAATAGGAAATATAATATTATATTTACTATAATATCATGCCATACCTTAGATCTCTCTAGGTCCACTCTACCTTCTGTCTATTTCTCTCTCTTTCTCTTTCTCTCTCTGTCTCTGTCTCTGTCTCTCTGTCTCTCTCTCACACACACTCTCACTCTCTTTCTTTCTTTCTCATTCTATTTTCACTTGTGTCTTCAAATGGAGAGCCAGTACTAATAAAAATACTGGTAGCTATTTAGTAAAGGAAGAAAATGAAACTGCAGATATAAGGTTATTGCATAATTCAATCATGATTCCTATACCCTACCCCCATATCTGGTTGCAGTCCTTATTTGGGGACTCTCCTGTCTTAATGTTGTGTTAGCACTGCTCATCGATTATTCCCTGGTATACCAATAAAACAGTTTACAGCCAATGGGTAATCAGGGGAGAGAGTAGGGCTGGACTTCCTGCCAGGCAGAGGAAAAGTAGTTAGAAGTGGAAGTAGAGGATTCAGCCTTGGAGGAGGTCCAAGAGACATCAGAGGGAGTTGGAGCAGGAGAACTACAAAATGCAAGTATTGCTTGGATGCACACTGGGAGGAAGCCAAATTAGCTTATAGGGCTAAGATTAAAGTAATAACTATAACATGAAGCTAACAAAAGAAACTAACAAGTTTTGTGCTTGGTGAAAGGGCTAGAGATGGTTCAGTGAGTAAATCTATAAAAGTTTTAATTCTGTCCCTGCAACTCAAAAAAGAAAAGAATTGGATCCATAGAATTGTCCTCTGGACACCACACAAATACCTCAAATAAACATGTACATATGCATCACACACACACACCTTTCAATATCATCATCATTGTCGTCATCAAAAGAACATATACACTAAAAATAAATAAAAGTTAGAAAATATTCACAATTCTCCATATCTTTGAGAAATCTTAAACTTTTTCACGGAGTTTTGTCAAGGCCTTGTCAGTGAGTCTGCCGGAGGATGGTAAGTATGAGAAGGTAAACTGGAAAAGAAAGTCTACAAACAGCCTAGGTTTCACCTGTTGGACAGCCTGACCTACTGTTGTAAAATCTAGAATAAAACGTTGCAGATAAAGCGTCAGTTAAAAAAATACCAGAACTTTTTAACTCTAGGGTAAAAATGTGTCTTAAACAGCAAGGATACAAGTTAGATATGCCATTATTTACACTGTAGTTTTGAAACTTCTTGTGGGCATCTCTAAAGGGTCATGGGAAAAATCAAACAAGATGGGTGATTTCACCTGTGATTAACTGAGAGGAAACCTGCATCAACTTATCATATAAATATACTACTTACCAAGTAAATATCCAAATAAGCATCTTTAAATTACACAAATAGAACACACTATGCTGCTAAGCCTTGGTGAGAACTCTATCCAATTTCATTTTATTGTACTTTGTTTTACTTTGCTTTGATAAATAAACCATATTTAAATTACTGGTATTGCAAATGTTCTTTATATGTGTCTAATGAACTTGTGGAAATGTAAAATTCTATGTCTATTATTCCACAACCTTGTATTTCCTCAGTAGAAACATAGAGAGTGAAAACTGACCTCCAAATTTTACTCTTGTGTACATATAAAAGAAAATAAAAATGTGTCTACAAAATTTCTTGACTCAAATATTTATAGAAATATTGTTTTCCATTAAATACAAATTAGGAACATTTCTAATGTCTCTTGCTTGACCAATAGATGAACAAATATAGCAAATCCATATCATAAAATAATATTCAGCTATATAAAGAATGTATAAAAAGCTTGCCAACATTAAGATAAATGATAGCCATAATTTATGATGAAATATAGACAACCTGTTAATCTATCAAGGGAATGAATAAATTAATATTTGTTAAACACTGTTGCAGGTACAGAAATAATGATGACTAATGGAAACATGTGTAACTTTGATATTAAGCAAGTGTTCTATAATGGCAAGTGACCGTGAAAGTAATCAAACTTTGTATATATGTTAAAATGAATTATACATCTCTAACAGTTAACATTATGTTAATTACATTTCATTAAAAAGAATATAAATAATATATCAGAAAAATGCATTTTTCCATTTCCTTGATGTTTCATACTTAGCAATAGCATAAAAGTAGATGTAACTTTCATGAGCGCTTAGCCTGTTGAAGGAGAGACAGCAGCACAGTGTAGGAGGCATAGCGGAACAAGAATAAACAGAGTGATAATTCTTTAAGGACAGGCATGTAGAGATTTTCAGGACTTTGAAAGTTTATTTACCTTAATGTCATAATGAGAATAGAATCCCCCAAAGGGTTTTGAGATGATAATGCTTATCAAAAAGTTGTTACATATAAGTAGATTTTGAATAATGAATAATGGAAGACTTATTAAAACTCAAAGTTGAGAAGAGGGACATAAATTCCTTTTATGACAAGAGCTATCCCTACCCCCTTCAACCACAAAATAAGTAACAACCTAAACAGAACACCATCAAAGAGAATTCTTACAAATTCTAAGCAAGTGAAATATTTGTATGAAAAAAATCAAGTCTCTAAAGGAAAAAATTGAAGAAGATAACAGACAATGGGAAGATCTCCCATGCTCATGGATTGGGAAGATCAACATAGTAAAAATGGCCATCTTACCAAAAGCAATTGAAAGACTCAATGAAATCGCTATCAAAATACCTACACAATTCTTTACAGACCTAGAAAGATCTATTCTCAGCTTCATATAGAAAACAGAAAAGCCAGAATAGCTAAAAACAATTCTGTACAATTAAATATCTTTCAGATGACTCTCCATTCCTGATCTCAAGCTATACTATAAAGCAACAGTAATAAAAATACGTGGTACTAGCATAGAAATAGGCTGGTTGATCAATGGAATTGAATTGAAGACTCAGAAAACAACCCATACATCTTTAGACATTTGATTTTGACGAAGAAACCAAAGCCTTACTATAAAAAAAAGATAGCATCTTCAACAAATGGTGGTGGTATAACTGGATGTCTAATTGTAGAAAATGCAAATAGATCCATATTTATCACCCTGCACAAAACTAAAGTCCAAGTGGATTAAAAACCTCAACATATAACCAGACACATTAAATTTGTTTGAAGAAAAAGTGGGGAAGAGCCTTGAGCTCATTGGCACAGGAGAACTTAACTTCCTGGACAGAACACGAATAGCTCAGGCTCTAATGGCAACAATTAAAATGGGGCCTCATTAAAGTGAAAAGCTTCTGTAAGGCATAGAACACTGTCAACAGAACAAAATGTCAGTCTACAGACTGGGAAAAGATCTTCACTAACCCTACATTCGACAATGAGCTAATATCCAAAATATATAAAGAACTCAAGAAACTAAACACCACCAAACCAAATAACCCAATGAAAAATGGGATACAGAGCTAAACAGAGAATCCTCAACAGAGGAATATGGAATGGCCTAGAAACAGTTAAAGAAATGCTTATAGTCCTTAGTCATCAGGGAAATGCAAATTGAAAAGACTTTAAGGTTCCATCTTACACCACCCACCAGAATGGCTAAGATCAAAAACTCAAGTGACAGCACATTCTGGCAAGGATGTGGAGATAGGGGAACACTCCTTCATTGCTGGTAGGAGTGCAAACTTGTACAATTGTGGACCATAGCTAGCAAGCTTTCACCCCCTTCCTTAAGTCAGATTCCTGAGCTCAAAGCAGGAGGGTGCCTTCCTGGAAGTGGTTGACAAGTCTTAATGAAAATGTGTCAAAAGGCTGGTTCCTTTCAGAGGCACATTTCAAAGCAAACCACAAAGACTTTGGGACTAAAGGTGTCAAAAGGCTGGCTCCTTATATTTCAAAACTGCCCTGAATCCATTTTGGTAGAAAACCCCCGGAGGTGTCCTTGGTGTGCCTCCTGCAATTTACATACCTTGGCTTAAAACACAGAGGTATCAGCATGGGTGAAGCTCTTCCATTTTTTTTTTTTAACCTAGCCCATTGTCCTTTCTCCTCATTTACCTTGGAGTTTGGCTTGAACTTTAGTGTAGTGAATTAAAACCTAGCTCTTGTGTCCCAGCTGTTTTTATTTTGAGTACAAATTCCCAGATATTTGGATTTCCAGGACTTTCTTCCTCCTCTGGAAGAGGAGTTTCCTAGTGCTTTATTTTGGCTAAGTGACAGCTACCCTTCACTTTCTCAATCCTGGGGTTTTGGAGCCATGAGAGAAGGAGAGCAAAGAAATCCATCCCTTTAGAAGAGTGTGAGATCCTGGGCTCCCTATGCCCTGCCTGAGAACACATGTGCAGGTGGTCACCCACCCCCTTTCATTGGATTCTCAGCCCTCTGCATGACTGATTCTCAGGACAAAGCCTTCCTCAGCCAGCCTCCCCGCCAAAAGAACATACACACAACCACTTTGGAAACCAATCTGTAGCTTTCTCAGAAAATCTGGAATAGTGCTAACTCAAGACTTAGCCATAACACTCCTGAACCTATACCCAAAAGATGTTCTACCATACAACAAGGAAATTTGCTCAACTGTATTCATAGCAGCTTTATTAATAGCCAGAGTCTGGAAACAACCTAGATAGCCCTCAATTGAAAAATGGATAAAGAAACTGTGGTACATTTCCACAATGGAATACTACTCAACTTTTAAAGACAAAGAAATCTTGAAAAAATTTAAGCAAATGGATGAACTAGAAGTAATCACCCTGAGTGAAGTAACCCAGACCCAAAAAGACACACATTGTATATACTTACTTAGAAGTAGATATTAGTCCAACATAAATGTCCTCTGAGAGACTCTACCCAGCAAAGGATCAGGACCGATGATGGGACTTCCTGCTGGACTCCTGGTGGAGCACTGAGAGTGGTATAGAAGAATAAGTGGATGGAAGGACCCAGAGGGTTCAGCATCTCCACAAGGAGACCATCAAGGGCAGCCAATCTGGACTCAAGGGATCCATACAAACTGTTGTACCTACCAAGGAAAATGCACGCAATGAATCTAAACTCCCTATTCAGCTCTACCCAATGGTCTGCTCATTCTCCAAAGTTGTGGGGGGGGGTGGGGACTGCTTCTGATATGAACTCTGGGGCCACTTCCCCTTGTTAGGGAGGCCTGGCAGGCACATGGAGGAGTAATAAACAAGCTATCTAGATGAGACCTGATAGGCTATGGTCATGTTGTGGGGGAGGAGGTCCTCTTCTGTCAGAGGTCTAGGGTAGGGTAATAGAGCAGAAATGGGAGACAGTGGGAATGAGATTATACAAGCCAGAGGATAACATTCTTTATGTAATCAGAATAATTTATAATAAATTGAAATTTAAAAATTAAAAAAGTATATAAGGATGCTGAAATGTAGTTCCTCACAATTGATTGTTTTGGGAAGGGGCAAGTAGAGAAAGACTCCCTTTTCATTAAGGGACTGGCCACTGGGAGTTTGACCATGCCCTAGTGAGTATATGGGCAATACAAATTGGACTTGTTGATTCTTCCTTCCTTCCTTTCGTTCTTTCTTTCATTCATTCTTAGGAGGGAAATCAAAAAGATTTGAGGTGGGAGTGCAGATCTGGGAGGACAGGGAAGCAACTGTGCTCAGAGTACATAATGTGAAATTCTCAAATAATTAATAAAATATTATGTCGGATATATCACTGTAAAAATCTTAAGTGGATAGAATGGCTACTTGAAGGTAATAAAATGTAGAAATATTTCATAGGTCAGGTCTTTGTGAATCATTAACAATATGGCTTCAGTAAAAGGTGATGGCTGCCACTAATAGACCTAGGAAAGTATGCCAGGACACAGTTTCATGATGATAATAATATATTTATATAGTAATTAACATCCAGATGCTTGTATATTCAAGAAGAATTATAAAAATATACCCATGACCAAATATATTCTACAAAGTCGCAATTAATTTGATATAAAATTCTTGTAAGTGGGCAACTAGTGAGACAATTACACACATGTTCTTGTCCGTGTAGATAATAGCTAATGTAACCTCTTTAAAAACATCAGGACACCAAACACAACAGTGCCTTAAAAAATATTCCTCACTGCAATGAATCAACATACCACCAACGACTACAAAGATGGTTCAACATCAACATGTGAACAAGTGTGAAAGTTTTCACTCTCACTTCTACAAGAAAGCAGGCTGTTCACTTTCAGAACTTAAGTTGATCAGATTTCTAGTTATTCCATGATGAAATTCCAAAAACGAAAAAAGGAATTCATGCAAATTGAATGAAGAACATTGAATTATAATTTGTTTCAGATGGTGCACATGACTATATATATGATAGTCATAAATAATAGTAAAAATATGTTCATATAACAGCAATGATAATACACAGATTTATGTTATATATTACCCAAAGATTCCCCTAGAAAACTAATAAATTGAAGAAAAACTAAAACATATTTGGCTCATAAGATATCAAAAGTGAACAACAAAAACAAGTTAGCACAGTTTTATGCCAATAATTATTATATGAGAAAAGAATTTAATGAACAATTGGCATAATTATAAGTTGCAGGGACCAGATCTGACCAAAATACTGAAAAAAACCTACAATGAAAACTGACCTGTTGATGAGATAAGTCAACACTAAAAATAGAAATGTATCTGTAGTCATAGAATGGAATATCCAGTATTATTAAATGGTCATAATTTACAAAGTAGTCTATAGATTCAACACAAACTTACCAGTGCCTTGTCAATGACTTTCTTCACAGAAATCGACAAAATCACAACACACATATATGGAACAACAGAAATAAGGCAAAAACATCATCAAACAAGCAAGCAAAATATATAAAGGGAGATGCACTATCATACCCAATCTTAAAGTATAATTATATGCTGTACTAATTCAAACAGCATGCTACTTAGATTTTTTTAAAAAACCAAGGTATTTACACAATAAAAGAGCCTGGGGAAACTAAGAGGAAAGCCAAATATCTCTTGTCAAATTACTTCAACACTTTGCTAGGAACAAGCATTAAAGATATGGTACCCTTTCCAATTAAATGTTCTGGTAAAAAAAAAATGGGTACTTGATGGAAGAGAAATAAGCCTGGTTTATCATCTGTATCTGTTGTAAGGAATACTTAAAAGAAGTGGGAAGAAAAAATCAAAAGCAGAGGAACCAATTTTAAAAGGTGCTATGTAGTGTGGTCATCCTGTATTATGTGGCAAAAATCTGCTCATAAATTAGTATATATCATGCCTGTCTTTCTGGGTCTGGGTTCCCTCACTCATGATGATTATCTAACCATTTGCCTGAATATTTCAAGATTTCCTTGTAGTAGCGTTTCATTGTGTAAATGTAACACGCTACAATACACAGATATAAAGAATCTACATAACAAGGAGGATCCTAAGGAGAATGCTTAATTCTCTCATTCAGAAAGGCAAATAAAATAGACACCAGAATCTATTGAAGAGAAGGAACAGACTGGAACCTACCATTGAGGTCCTCTGAAAGACTCCACCCAGTGTTACATTGAATCAGATGCTGTGACCCACATCCAATCTTCATGGTGGAACACAGGGAATTATGGAGGAGTTGGGGTATAGAAAGACCTGAGAGGACAGCAGCTCCACACGGAGACCAAAAGAACCAGAGAATCCAGGAGGAAGAGGGGGTACAACAGTGATTGATGCACCAACCAAGGACTATGCATGGGGAGAATCTAGATCCTCTGCTCAGATTAAGTCCATAGGGAGCACAGTCTCCTGTGGGTCCCATAATGTAGGAGTAGGGGCTACCTCCGACATGGACTCTGGTGCCCACTCATTGATCACTTCCCCCTAGTGGGGTGGCCTTGCCAGACCACAGAGGAAGAGGACACAGGCAATCCAGATGTGACTTTACAGGCTGGAGTCAGTTGATGGGAAGAGAAGGAGAGAAAATGGGGGAGAGAGGGTGGGGCCAATAGGCAAAAAGGAAGGGGGCTACAATTGGTATGTAAAGTGAACAAATTAAAAGCAAAAACAATAAACATAAAAAATAAAATAAAAGGTGTTATAGAATTATATCTGGCTAAAAAAATAAAATACCCTGTACACAAAAGGAGATGAGCACAGAAGGAAAAAGACAGCGTATAGAATGTGACCATACAGATGCATGCTTCCTTTAAACAAGAGATTTGTTTGTATACAGGACTAAAAAGAAATTCTAAATGATAAATAAAAATTAAAAATAGGAACCGTAATTTTAAATTGACAGTAGATGTACACAGATATTTTTCTATTTATTGATAATATACCCTTTAAAATATTTAAATTATTTTATTTTTGAAATTACAATATCAACACATAATTTTCCCCTTCCCTTTCTTCCTTCCACATCCTCCCATATACACTTCTTGCTCTCTTTCAAATATATTTTTATTTAATGCTGTTTCATATGGCATTCACATATGTAGCAGGTACATGGAAAGTAATTCAGTATTACTAGTGATAACTAGGAATCAAGTAACAGCCATGAGATATCACTTTTCTCTCAGAAATAACCTAAGAATGCTATTACCAAAAGGGAAAGGCATCTGCACATAGCACAGCACACCTGCTCTCTCAGTGATTAAGGCACTGAGATAAAGGATCAGGTGTGTGTGGCAGTAGTGGCCACATAATGAGACATCGTATACACATAAAATAATAATTTCAAAAGGAAATGAAAAATGAAAAAAAGTATAGATAAGGAAGTGGGGATATGGGAACCCCCTGTGTACTGTTAGAGAGAAGGTTATTTAGTACACTCATTACAGACAACCATATGGAGGTTTCTCAAAAATGAGAAGTGTAACTTCTGTATTATCTAGCAACCTCTTTGCTGGATATATATACAAGGAAATAAGTATGTTGGGGAAACACCTGCCCTTCCTCATAAGTGCAATGTTATTCAGGGCATTCAATAAATCGAAATAATTGAAAAGTTCATTAACTGATGATCAAGTAAGCAGTATGACTGAATACAAAAGAGTACTGTTTGGACACAGAATGAGTAAATTATAGTCACTTGCAACGGCAGGGACTTAGCTAAGGGACGATTATATACAGCTAGGAATAGACAGACATGTGTTTCAAATTCTTACTAATATGTGGATCACAGAAAATGCTGATTTCTTGGAAGCTGAAGGTATAATATGGTTTTCAAAAGCTGGAAGGAGACAAGTATGCTGAAGGGTGATTGATGGACACTTATTCTAGGGATCAAGATTTGCTCTATTTCTACTGCACAATGTTTCAGCACTAGACAAATGAGAAACTTGTAAAGTTTTTTTTCACCATAAATAAATGAGATTTATTTATATATGATGATATGCCTACAGACAGAATTTCATAATGTATACTCATATTAAAACACTGCGTACTTTCAATTTACACGCACACAAATATATATATATGTGTGTATATGTATATATATATATATATAGTTTTTTCTGTATAAATGAAGACAGATTTGTTTTTATAAAATAAATTAAATAGAGATAAGCAAGGTTAAATCCCTAGAAAAAGAAAGATTTACCCTAGAGATTTAGGGATTTGATTGATTAAAAAAAGGAAGTCACTGCGTGATATTCCCAATAATTCATGTTCAGGGTACCTGGATAAATGATAGAAACAGAACAGGAGTACCATATTGTATGATTGCAAATGGGTCCGCTGGTGAATCACAACAACACATTGTCCAGCAAACCGACCAAGGTTATCACATGCTCCTTTGCTAATGCAAAACACACCTGTGATTTCAAATGTGTTCTTATTTGAACATGTTACATATGGAAGCCCCAGGACAACATGCAGTTTTTCTCTGTTATGTCAGCTCTGGGGATTGAACTCGGGTCATCAGGAAGTTAGCCAGGAGTAGGAAACGATAAAGGTTTCTTCAGGGGAAGGATGTGTGCAGATGTGAATATAATAGTTAGCTTCAAGTCTAAATGTATAAAGTCTGATGTATAAAGAATGTGGTTGTAATAGGTTGAAAGAAGATATACATAATTGAGTATTGATGTGGTTGGTTTAAAAAATTTCAGAGTTAGGATACCAGAATAATGATTGCAGTGTGACATGATAACTATAGATTGCAGAAGTCTTTCAGCTAAGGGTGACATTACTATCTAAGAGGCAATAGAAAATAACTTTCTCCAAAAATAATCATGGAGGAAGAAAGGATAAAAGAAGAATGAGTAGGGATGGGTGACTTTTGTGTATATTGCCATCACTCAGTCCTCAGGTACCACAGGCATGAAGGAAGCCCGGGGATGACTGCATAATGACATGGACTTCCTCTCAGTAAAATGTGATTTTGTAAAGGAGAAAGACAGTGATCAAGAAGCAGCCATGGTTGATAAGAAGGGCCTTTATCCACTCACAGATGCTGGATCAAACAAGATGATGGGCATGGCCACACAGGAGCTATAAACAAACAAAATCTCACAACAGTACTTCCGTTGAATGAAAAGCAATTACTACACAGAAGAGTAGAAGAATTTGTTTTTGTTTTGTTTGTTTGTTTGGTTGGTTTTTTGTATATTTAAATAATTGCCCTGTTCCATGAGCAGAGCAAGAATTTCAGGGTCATGAGATTTTTTGGGTTTTAATCCACTTGAAATTCAACCATACTGTAAATTGCCTGTTCAGGAGATTCACGGCTTAGTCCACAGAGTTTCAGAAATTTTCTTATTGTTTTTTTTTTATAGGCTGTTCATCTATCAACAAGTTAGCTCTTAACTGTCTAGTGATTTTTCTGGTTTTCTTCTGAACTTTTTATCATATTTAATTTGTGTTAATGTTCAAGCTATGAAATAATCTTTATTTATAACATTTCAAGTTGTGGATTTTTTCATATTATTTTACTCATTTGAAAGCACTGACTTGTAACATTCCAACTTTCATATGAATAAGTTTTATTCATGTGTGTGTGTGTGTGTGTGTTATTATAATTTTTGGCATCTGTTAACTCTAAAGAGAAGGTAATCAAAGATTAAAATTTGTTTTCTCTGTACTTTATAAGCTTCTAATCATTTTTAAATTAATCACCAGTTTTATTGAGTGACTTCAATTCATATTCGTGTAATAATACACTTTTTAGAACATTTATAGTAGCAAACCTCTTTTATATTACATTGATAGTCATTATATAATAGACAAAAATTTAGAGATATGGAAGTTTATGTCCAAAATACACTAATAAAACCCCTTCAAAAATATCAGTTATGTTGATACTTTTCTTGTGATAATGTATATTGTAGGTTTTACAATTTGTCTGATAACGCACACATCGAAACCCAGCAGTGCTTATGAGTGGATATTATAGAAAAGATTTTTAATCTGTATTCAAAACTGTGTACTGGAACTGTTTGTATGACTATATTTACCCTCTAAATTACTCAAGTACATGATCTAGCAGAACATCTACTGGAGAATGCCAGTTGGGAGGGGAGAAAGTCAGAGAGGTGGGGGCAGAAGGAAGAAAGGGGAGAGTGGACTGGAGGGAGAAGAGAGGAAGGGGGAGAGAGAAGGGGGCACAGGGGGTAGAGGCAGAGGAGAAAGAGAAGAAGAAAGAAAATGAGCAAGCCCTTTCAGTGTGTCTGTGAACCAGGCAACAATCCTTGTTTCAGTTTATGAAATGTGACTTGTTCTGCTATGAAGATATCATTCGTTAGGCACTAACCTATGTTTCCTATCTTCCGTGAATCTGCTTTGTACATCAGATTAAGTCCTATTCAGTTTTTGTGCATCAGATTAAAAATGTGAAGTGAATAAATTAGTGAAAATTATAACTTACTGCTTTCTGTTCAGCACACACTAGATCGACATAAAATATATATGTTATTAATTCTGATTACAATTTTTATCACTTGAACATTAATAATCCTTTTCATGTAAATTTTACTTTTCCTACACCAAAAAAAAAAAGCCTTCCTTTGTCTAAACAGAGTCTTTGTACTAACACAAAAGCACAAAACAGGATAGAGTTTGCTGAGTGAGTGAAAGAGAAGGAGGTTTCTGCCTCCATTGCAGAAGATAAATTAACATAATTAAGACACTTACTTTGTCTAGGTCTCAATCAACCGACTTGAATGAAAATAATTGAAGATATATTTTCTTATGTCCTAAAGATATTCTATATAAAGACATTTAAATTCTATATATCCTGTCATTTTTAATCTAGTATTATATCCTTTTTAAACAAAAATATCTAACTAGTTTAATGGAGAATGCAATTGAAAATTCCATTCACAACCATGAAAAAATGTCCAGCCAATGAGCTCTGATTTTGAGGAATCACCAGTGAACACATTGTCACTGTCAGTGTTGATTGCTGAAGGCCTACGGTATAGTTAACCCATTTCAAGCTTAACACTCCACATTTTCCAATTCTCTGCACACTTGCCAGTTGCTTATCTCCCTATTAAAAAGAGGCTTTTCTGGTAAGGATTGAGAGTTGTCCCAATCTATGGATATAATGAAAAGAACTTAGGAAGCAGTTTACTAATAATGTTCGTTTATGGAAGCAAGGTTCGAATGGCGTAAAAGCCATAAGTGGTGGATATCTATACCAAACAGTATTGGCCCGACCATTGTAACAAGATCTTGCATATGTGAACATGCAGAGGCTGTGATTAAATTCACAAGGGCCACACAATACCAAGCTAGGAAAACTCCAGCGTGGATGAGGAAGGATCTCGGGAAGTCCTACCACTAGTGGAAGTGCTATAGGCAAGTGATGGCTATTGGAGAAGGATAACATAACTAGCTTTATTCAGACACTTGTTCACTGAGAGGCTACCTCTATCACAGTAGACATCCGACAGTCCTGGACACACAGAAAACTGTATTAAGTGGACTACAGTTGGTTTACAAAACAAGCACTGAATTTAGGAGGGAAAGGGTCCTGGAGCATTTAGCAAAGGGATTCGAGTGGAGATCTTAGGGAGTGGATTTGATCCAAAAATGTTGTATGCATGTATGAAATTATCAAGCAAATATATGGTTTTATATTTTTAAAAATCATATATCTTATAAAATACTTGCTCCATTTTCCTTTGTATAAGTGTCTTGCAATCAATCTAAAAGTGAAAGTATACATTTTAATTTGAAATTGATAGATACAGCAAGGAACTGCTGTTGCTTGTGTTCAGCGAGAATATTTGGTAGTATATAAACACAGTTTTTCTGGAGAAGGAAGGAAAATAATTAGAATACAACATGGGACATATTGAAAAGAAAAAATCAAATGAAGAAATTCAAGTGAAAGACCCAGCTTTTTCTAATTGCACTGAAAGAATTATAAGCAAGACTACTGCATAGGCTATCATAATATCGATACTGTAAACTGATAAGACTGTGTCTGTATTAATATTACAAGAAAATTTAACTATGAAAATGAGTCATCTTAGTTCTACATTCTAGAGGTGGAACTCACATCCTAACGTTGGGCAAAAACTATCTCTGAGTCACATGCCTTTACATTAAATCAGCATTCACTAGCTAGACTGGGATATATCTTAGATAAATGAGGTATAACTATTCATCTTTGTTATTAAATGGTTTGGAGAAAGTGATGTACAAAAATTTACCTATATCATGTTCCCGTTTAATATTTAAATACATATATCACCTAACTAGATATGAGAGCTATGTTACAAAGCACCAGGAAAAGCCTGAATAAAGCTGATTATAGATCTCAATTTCTGGTGGAAGAGATGAGACATCCTAAACAGCTATGGTGGGAAACATATTACATATGTCCTGCGGGAAACATGTTACATATGTACTGCGGGAAGCATATTACATATGTACTGCGGGAAGCATATTACATATGTACTGCGGGAAACATGTTACATATGTACTACGGGAAACGTTACATATGTACTACGGGAAACATATTACATATGTACTGTGGGAAACATGTTACATATGTCCTGCGGGAAACATATTACATATGTACTGTGGGAAACATGTTACATATGTCCTGCAGGAAACATGTTACATATGTCCCGCGGAACATTCTGTAACATCAGACCTCTGAGAAGGGAAACAGACAATAAAGGTGAGTAGTGAATACTCCTGACCTCTCTACCTCATACACCACTTAGTACCCACTTTTCTACGAATTTAAGAACTTATTCTGACTTGATGGGTCCATATGGATCATTAGAAAGACCTACTTTAACACTGAATGACTGAGAAAAACATTTTATAGAATTCAATTGAAATCTAAAAACTGAATTCCTCGCTGATATGAAAATTCTGAATTAGGTTTGCATCCTAATCACACTCTGTCCCCCACATAGCATGCATAATGAAAGATGATTACCCAGTAACTTCTAACACAGCTGGGAGGTGTCCTCTGAATAAGATGTTGTTCTCTTTTCATTTCAAAACAGCTTTTATTTCCATGATATCTCAGATAGAGCAGATGCTCTCAGAAGTTAAATTTGACCATGAATACTTCATTAGCTTTCATGTTACTAGGGAGAGAAGACTATAAACAAGAACTTCCCTTTAAAATGTCTCCTTCATTTTACTTTTATGCCACATGTATATGTTTTCATTTAGTGAAAAAAAGTATTTGGCAAATATGGTTGATTCTGTTTTATAACTAGATATTTCTTCATTTTATTTCTGACCATACAGATTCACACAAGCATGTATCTCAAGACTCATTAATATGCAGGAGGGCATTGCAATCACATTATCAGTAGAAAAAGGAACGGAAAAGTTTTCTTGTTTTCTAACTACAAGATCACTAAAAACAGATGTTCTGTTCTTCAGATGCTACGAAAATTAGCATTTTTTGCAGGAGATCTACATAGAGCTGAAATAACCTACAGTCATTGGGAAAAAAAGACCCAGCGTGATAGTCAGCTATGAGAAAGCAAATGTGAAATGTTGCTGTCACTTATAACTGTCTAACTCACATTTTCTTAACACCAAATCCATAGCACTGATGCCAGAAATCTTCAACTCAGCGAGATACTGATTTAACTTCTAATGAATTATCTTGCCAATAGTAAGAGTGACAAGGGAAAAAATGAGCCACAATTGTGAAATATTGAGAAATTTCAAGATAAAGTGAATATTCTAAAAACTGTATAATATTACATCAGTTTCTTAACAGCTCAATAATTAGTATTGCACGGGTGTTTCGGGTGCAATATTTTCTTTACCTAATTCTTCTCCAAATAGGTTCCACCAGAGGGACTTGTGGAAGGAACAGAAGGAGTCTAAGACCCGGGCTGTGATCGGCCCCTACAAGGCAGTCATTTGACTAGTTACTGGATCTCAATCAGCCACGGCCTTTTACCATTTAAACTTGTGTGTACATTATAGAATATGGATGCTGCATACAAACTCAATTAGGACCTCAAAGTGTCCACAACTGTCCTTAGAGTGTATATATACATGAATTCAACTTTATTGGTCTGATTTCTAGGGATACCAACATTAAGCAAAGAAATTAAGTTTAAAAATCAGAAGCTGGCCATTAAATTAGTGCATAGAAAAACATAACTGACTGGAAGCTAGAATAAAGCATTCTGGTCACCAATCAGAAGATACTCCTGCATGCACACAAAATAACAGGTCCCTTGTGTTTCTTCAAAGAACCCCAAGCTGAACTCAGTTTAGTTGTCCTTAATTTCCAAATGAGAGAAAATTATGGAACTGGAGAATAAAATTCATGTTATTTTACATAATACCACATTTGTGCATTAACAACATAAATCACATTCACGCTAAATAACTTCAAAACTGTCTACAGTAAGCCTTTCGCCAACATTAACCATAGTTTGTTCTTGTTAGAAATTGACAAATAAGCCCACTGTTACATTTGTATTATATAAATTATGAAGCATTACTTAATGCTTCAACAAAAGCAATATTAAGTAATACAAGAAAACTATTGTCCTTCATTGTGTGACCTCTACATTTTACAATATTCTGTCTAATTATCTTTTATGCACATAGCTAACATTAAATATGTTTAAGTTTTAACTGTTCTATTGCCCAAAAGCTATACATGAACAACCATTTTTGCATTTTCCATTCACTACTTAATCAGTTTTAAGTGAAAACACCCAAAATATAGAGTGTCTTGACTTATTCCAAAAATAATGTCATGCTCTAATAATAGGAAAATGCCTAAATATCTCCCTCCCTCTCACTCTCTCTGGTTAATTATCTACAGAAAAAGGAATATAATTGGGCTAACTTTACTATAATTTGATAAATGCTCTTTGTGCAATGTGTCCAAAGGAATGTCAGAGAACAGAATAGGGAATATTTTAACTGATAGTAAAGTGAGAAGTATTTTGTAGAGTGGATTAATCAATACAAACTAAGGAAAAAACACAAGCTTATAAATGAGAAAGAATTGAGGAGGGATAAGAGTTACGTGTAAGTAAAATATTGTATGAAGTGTTCTGTGATAAAGAGGTGGTGTAGAAAGGAGAGTTACAAGGATAAAATTAACCACTTTAGAATTCATGATTTAATGAGTATAATATTATCTAAATAAACTCTTATAAATCAAAATGATACTTATGAGCCCACTGAATTATTTGTAAACCTGCTTCTCTATGTGATTAAAAATGTCCAAAGTATATCAAATTTATGCTAAAGAAATATACAAAAATAGAAAAGATGATCTAATGAACGAAGTTAACTATATCTCAAGGTTTATTAAATACAACTGTACAAATAGTTAAACAAAAATGTGAATGATGGGGAAGAAATTACCGTCATTCTATAATTAATAGTGTCACCAAAATTATAACATATAACAAGAGATTCATTTAGCTTTACTGTTTATATTTATATTTAAAAGTAATAATTTAACTCATATAAGATACCCCAAAGGGAGCTAAGCAAAGCTAACTCTATCAAAGGATTTCTTTTCAAAACTATAAATGAGACAACACAGCTAAGTTCTGCAGCATTGGCCTTGCTATGAGATGAAACACAGGGAATGGCTGGTTTAGAGACAGAGACTTGCTCTGTGAGTCTCTCTAGTGATACACACAGATTCTACTTTGAGACATTATGAACTTGGATGAAAGACACATTGGAGTTGAAATATGCTTTTAACTCTACAATCACTTTAAAATAAAGCATCAAACCGCAAAAGAGCAAGCAGCACACAGTTAGACGTACGTCTCTTCGCTGTGTAGCTCCACAGTTAGTAATCTCTGTCTGCTGTGGGGAGGGGAATATCATCCGAATCATGAACAAGATAATAAATACCAAAACCAACAAATGTCATGACAATAAGCACTCAAATAATTTATGCTTATAATTATTAAATAGCATGTAGCTTTGGCTTTCTAAAGGTAATGAATTTTTAAGACTAATGAACTTAATGGTATTAGTTGGGTAACATTAAATAAACATTGAGACAAAGATAATGTGGCTTCACTCATAAAACTTGAAAGCTTAAATATTTAAATATATAAGCAAAGAATATGTGTCTGTGTGACGGGTATTTTTATATCTGCATTTATAAACATTTAATACTTGGTTCCAGGTGGTTGCATTGTTTGAAAAGACGGGAAGGTGTGGTTTGCAGGAAGAAGTCTGTTCCTGGATGAATTCTGAGAGTTAAAGTTGTGTCCTTTCTAGTTGGCTTCCTCTGCTTTGTACTTGTGGTAAAAACATGTGAGCACTTTGTTATAACACCTAGAATTTAAAAAAAAAATAAAAGCACTAATATAATAAAAGGCATTTTACTAGTGGAAAAATTATACGTTTAAGAAATTATCTGAAAAAGAATATGCAAGAGAAAGAAAAGATGACACAGCCCAAAGTTTGACTATGCAAGGCAAGTAACATGCCAGACAGAAGTTATATCATTTACTTATCCTAATAACAGATTTATCCTTCAATGATATGTAAAACTGAGAAAAACAATTAAATTTGCACGATCTCTATGACCTTTTATGCTACTCTGCAGCATATATATATGTATATATATATATATATGAAAACAAATAACTGCTCTTTTAAACATACCACTTCAGTTTTTAGCTGTCCTGTAAAGTAATTCTTATGTCTGAAACTTATGACAACACCAGCATACATGTGTGTGTATTTGTGTGTGTGTATTTGTGTGTGTGTGTGTGTGTGTGTGTGTGTGTGTATGCTGCAGGCCAGATAATATATATGTTTATATATGATATGTATGATATATATGGGTGCATATATATATATATATATGTAGAGAGAGAGAATCTATTTGAGTACAGAATGTTATATATGTTATAATATTATACATGTTAAATATATATTATATTCATGTATATGAATCATATAATTATATATATATATGAATATATGTATATATATTCAATTTGAGCAAACAATATTCTAATCCTTGGAGAATCCTGCATTTTAGTGGACCTTGGAAACAGCCTAATGTTTTTCAACTGAAGAATGGATAAAGAAACTGAATTACATTTACATAACAGAATTCTATTATGTAGCAGGAAATCTTGGAAATTGTAGGCAAATGAACGGACCTAGGAAAGATCATCCTGAGTGAGGTAGAGCAGATCCAGAAAGACACACATGGTATATACTCATGCATAAGTGGATATTAGGCCAACGTAGATGTCCTCTGAAAGACTCCACCCAGCAGGGGATCAAGACAGATGCTGGCCTCTGGGGAGCACTAAGAGTGTTATGGAAGAACAGGTGGATGGAAGGACCCAAAAAGTTCAGGAGCTCCACAAAGGGACCATCAAGACTGGTGGATCTGAATGAGGGGAGCAGGGGCTCCACAAAATCTTACACCAACCAAGGTCAATGCATTCAGTAAACCTAGACCCAGAATTCAGATCTAGCCAATGGACAGCTCAATCTCCACAGTGGTTAGGGAGTGGGTACTGCTGATATGAACTCTGGTGTTTCCAATTTGATCATTTCCCTTTGGTGGGGAGGCTTGGAAGACAGACAGACAGAGGAAGTGGAAGCAGGCTATCTGGGTGAGACCTCATATGCTGTGATCATATGGTGGAGGAGGAGGTCCCCTTCTGTCAGAGTTCCAGGGAAGAAGAATAGGGTGAAAGAGGGATGAAGGCTGGGAATGGGAGGACATAAATGAGAGAATAACAATTGGAATGTAATCTGAATAAATTACAATTAATTAAAATTAAATAAAAAAGAAAATTCATACACATCTGAACAGTAGGCAAAAGACTGTTATATTTACATATAAGGAAATCACCTTTAATTACTATAACAGGACATTAGATTGGTATTTTAATTCTTTAGGACTTACTACAGTAATATGTTCTTAGATTCAATAAACTGCAGAATAAAATCATAACTTTATTTTGCCACTTAGAAGGTAGTTCAAGTTTTTCCTTGTGCTTCAGTAGAGATAAATATTTAAATCAGGCAGAAGTTAAAGTTAATTATTACTAATTATGTAATTAGTAATTAATTACTAATAATGTAACATGAACAGCCATTTTTGCTGGTGGTTTTATATTTTATACATTATATATATATACATATATATGTAGTTCAATTTAGACATTTATTTTCTTGGTTATTCAACAAAAATTTGATTCCTTGAAAATATTCTTAAAACATATTTCAGTCACTGTTCCTTTCTTCTGTGTCATATATTCATGGAAGTTAGCAATCTTTGGGCTTAGTTTGCACTAGGTTCTATCATAAATGTCAGATATAATAACCACTCCACAGCTCAGCTTCAAAGTGTAGTGGTATATGTTTAAAGGAAAAAGGGTTTTTTTTTTGTACTTTTTTTCCCTATAGCAGCCCAGAAGTCTATCAAATGACATTTATCCTAGTCATGTAGCAGAATTTACATCTCATAAGAAAATAGGGTGGAATCTAAATTAAGTTTGTTTCGGAAGCTTCTATTTTCTTTTTCAATATGAACTTATTAGATATGGCAGAGACTGCTGAGGATTAGTACTCAAGAATTGCTTCTCTTCTTACTCAGCTGCCTCAGCACTTCATTGATAAAGTTAAAAGTAAGAAATAATCAAGAGCAAATGAGATTGTTCAACAGGTGCAGCCAGTGACTCTCATGGAGAACCACCAACAAAATGCTTGCACAGTGCTGACATCTCAACTGCTGAATCTCTATTGATACACCAAAATAAGCATGGTAAAAAATTGATAGTCATACCCCCACTCTCCACTCAACTGTGGAGAATGTTCTGTCCATTGGCTAGATCTGTGTAGGGGTTTAAAGTTTACCGCCTGTACTGCCCTTGGCTGGTGCCTTAGTTTAAGCGGGGCCCCTGGGCCCAACCCTACCTATCATAATGTTCTACTTGTAGGTCACATTAATTCTGGTGCTTCATATTTGACTGTGTCCCCTGGAGGGGGAGACCTGGTGGCACTCAGAGGAAGGATAGCAGGTTACCAAGAAGAGACTTGATACCCTATGAGCATATACAGGGGGAGGAGATCCCCCTCAGGAACAGTCATAGGGAAGGGAAATAAGGGGAAAATGGGAGGGAAAGAAGAATGGGAGGATACAAGGGATGGGATAACCATTGAGATGTAACAAGAATAAATTAATTAAAAATTTTTAAAAATTATTTTGATAGGGATTGCATTGAATCTGTAGATTGCTTTTGGTAGGATGGCCATTTTTACTATGTTAATTCTCCCGATCCATGAGCAAGGAAGATCATGCCATCTTCTCAGGTCATCTTCAATCTCTTTCTTCAAAGTTTTGAAATTTTTTTCATACAAGTCCTTCACTTGCTAGGGTAACTCCTAGATATTTTATATTGCTTGTGGCTAATGTGAAGGGTGTGGTTTTCCTAATTTCTTCCTCTGCAAGCTTGTCATTTGTGTATAGGAAGGCTACAGACTTTTTTGAGTTAATTTTGTATCCAGCCAATTTGCTGAAGGTGTTTATCAGCTTTAGGAGTTCTCTGGTGGAGTTTTGAGGGTCACTTATGTACATTATCATATCATCTGCAAAGAGGGATAATTTGACTTCCTCCTTTCCCATTTGGATACCCTTGATCTCCTTTTGTTGTCTTATTGCTCTGGCTAATATTCTCCACAGTTGAGTGGAGAGTGTGATACGACTTTCTCATGTACTCTGGTGCCTCACATTTGACCATGTCCCCTGGAGGGGGAGACCTGGTGGCACTCAGAGGAAGGACAGCAAGTAGCCAAGAAGAGACTTGATACCCTATGAGAATATATAGGGGGACGTAATCCCCCTCAGGAACAGTCATAGGGGAGGGGAATAATGGGAAAATGGGGGGGGGGGGAGGAATGGGAGGATACAAGGGATGGGATAAACATTGAGATGTAACAAGAATAAATTAATAAAAAAAAATAAAAATAAATTTTAAAAATTGATTAAAATTTGATTTCAGATATCCATATTCAAGTTATTCACTTGGAATATCAACATTGTTATTGGAAATTCAGGACACATTCAGAGTATGAATCAAATTTATTAACTTGTCCATGGGTCATTGGTATTTTTTGCAAGGGTAAACTGAAGATATTCTTACTAAGAACAGGATCAGCAATTAAAAAGATTTTTCACTTCTTGAGTGTGCACTAACTTATTTAATGAAACATATCTTTCAAATTTTATTTAGTATACAGCAGTATAACTTCAGGTTTAGTGAAGTTACCTTCTTAATGTATGACTATATCTGAGTATCATAAATAAATAAAAGACTAAAAAGAACATTGTTTTATGGTTAATAATAATTATTAAATATATGATGCATTTTAAAAGGTTGAGGTCAATTAAAAATGTCAAATATGTGAATGAAGGTTAATTTCCTCATTATGGCACCATTTTGAATTAGGTAATATTTATTGGGTGCTCAGGAAATTACAATATATATTTAGACAGTGTTATTGTTGATATATAAACTCCCTTTGACGAAACATAAGAATAAACACTTATGAAACCATCATCAATATTAACATAAAATATGAGATGTATGGAAATTAATAGTAGAATGTGAATAGTTCAAAACAGAGGTCATAGTTTGCCTTAGAATGAAGGCGATCAAATGTGGTGTTGATTTTCAGTTCTCTGAAATACAAGAACCAGATTTGCCATTTTTTGAGAATGGATTTCTTATGCTTATGTGAAGTGAGAAATAAAGTGTATCTATGCAAAATAATGATTCTTAACAGAATCATCACTGATCAATTAAAAATATGGTACACTATAATACAGTACAGTATAATATAATACAATATAATACAATATGATAAATATAGTATGATATAATAAATAACACTACAACAACAATTAATCATTGATATATTAAAAATAGAAATATACATTTGTATATATGTATACAAATGTTCCCATAAGTGGGCTAAATATTTAGGAGAAGATTTCTCCTAGATATGTGAACTACCATTAATCTAATAAAATATTGTCCTCTGGAAAGAACATTATTAGTAAAACGATTATGAGTAAAGCAAATCTATGTGTCTTTGATTTTGATTTCACTTTAAATATGTTTTACGGACATGTCATAATTATACATAATGATAGATTCTATTATATTTTAATTCATGTATATAATGTATTTCAGTGGTATGCAAGATCACACACTAGTTACAAGAGTTTTAATAGGATAGGATTCAAGAGACATACAAGCTATCTGAACCTGCCCTAAACTCTTATGTAAGTTTTTTTACTATCAATAAAATTTATAAAGGCAGAAGTAAAGAGTTCCAGTCTCCCAATAGTTTCTTTACAATACATTTGGATTTTAATATTAACTATACTCTACCTGGGTACCACATATTGCAGGTCCTTCAGGGAGAAGGCTGTAGTTTGTTTGTGAAGCTCGGTTCCTGTTTAAGTCTTGTTTAGATTTGATGTCAAGACATAGTTATGGATAGGACTCCATATTCTTAATATCAAATCTTGCCTGATTTCTTTTGGGCCACCCTGGCATCACTTCCATATCATCTCTATGTATATTTTAATTTATTTATGTATTTGAAATTCTAAATGCATTTTCCCTGCAAAAATCAGCAGCCACAAATGAAAGCCATTTAGATGTTATTTTCAATCCAATAAAACAAACCTAGAAACATGACAAAGGACATTTACTAGCAACTGGAAAGAAAAAGGAAATTAAGCTGTGTACTTTATTACTATATTAACATAAAAATTTCAATATTTGCAAGTAAACCAGAAAGAGAAGTCACAAAGAATTCCCCAAGTCATTTCTTTTATTTAATTCTGTTAATGAGAATAATCTCAAATTTTACAAAACAGCATGAAATGCCTTTACTATAAAACAGAAGAAAATGTCTACTGCTTTACTTTATCACTCTAATGTCTAGGAATCAAAGCACTAAATAGTCCCTAAGAAACATAACTGTAATGACAATAATTCTAGGTAATGGAATCTCAAATTTAATAGTGATTACAGTAAATAGGAAGCAAAAAATGAATATTACATTAAACACCACTTACCATTGATTTTCCACATCAGATACTGGTCAGATTTCCCTTTGTGTTAGTAAAAGTAAGCTGATTTAATAATCAGGTCATTCTGACTTCTCACTCGGAATATGTTCACTGTTGTCTTATGTTGTCAGTGTCTCATCTTAGTAACATGTTGTCAAATCTTAATGGAGTGCAGCAAAATCATCCTCTCAAATCAGAAGTATGAGTTTCATGTGAAAGAATATGTACAACAGAAAGCCTCAGGTCAGATCGATTACCTAATGTTCTCATTTCAAGCTAACATCTGCTTAATCATAATGAATTCTTCTCTGACCTAACACCAACAGTCAAGTAGCATGAAATTCCTTACCTACTATGTTATATAATATGCAGTTCTCTATCAAGCTGAGTGTACTTTCTTGCTGGTTCTCAAGCCTATGTCTTCTCCTATCAGTTTATATTTCTCCTCAGGTTTAATGTCCACAAACCTATGTACAAGGAGATTTCAAATCAGAACCTCTGGCTGCCTTGGGGTCCTAAATGTTGTAAAGAAATAAGAATTGTCATGAAATAAAAGTTGACATCTGATCATCCATTTTTACATGTCACTGAAGAAGACAACTATTATTTTACGAAGAGAAAATGTAAAGGGAGCAGTAGTCTTCTGGGGGGAGTATCAATCAAGTATCAGGGAAATGCACATTTGGTAGAAATAGAATGTGTTATGCAACAAACTTGATTTAGATCATCAAGTTGATGAGGAGAATTCTAAACAGGAAAATGTGAGGTTTTGTTTTATTACCATTAGATTTCGAAGCATGAGGCAGGCCAGAAGAAAAGTGTTAAGAAAATTAAACTATATCCTATAAATAAAGAATGTTATACTTACCTAATAAAATGCACGGAAAGCACTTTTCACTTCCTGATTAAGGAATAAAAATGAACATAAAAATGAATTAGAAACTAGAGACTGGGGAATATGAACTCTTGCAAAGTGTTAGAAAACCTGGAGATAAATTCTTATAGTTTTCTATTGATGTAAAGCACTTGAGAGATGTGTGTTTAGTCAAAATTACTTGAGCTTGAGAAGAAGAACATCATGGGGAACCACAGACAAGGTTTGTTTGCCTCTGCTTCCAGCTATCCTCAGAAGAAATAAGCACTATAACTCCAGGAACACATATTTCCTTAATAACCCACCAAACACACTGTCCTGTGGGAAGGAGCATGATGGGAAGAGAATGGGGATGGATATATTGGTTCAGAATACATGCCTCTTCCTGGGGGAAATAAAACATACTACAGACAACAGGAGGTATTCATAACATGAAGCTCACAAATAGAATGGTGGCTCAAAGTTATCATCAGGAAATCAGTCTATTTCTGCCTTTTGCTCACTCACCCTTCAGAGTTTAATATCTTACCACACTATTTGGGACTTGGTGCCATATGGCTATTCTTCCCAACTACAGAAAAAAAAAAAAGAAAAGAAAAAGTATGGGATCATAAAAAAATGGCTATGCTATGAAAATAAGCTCCTATCACTAAAATTCCTTTCAAACTATATTCCTTTGTTTATAGTTTCATTTAATAGCATCAAATATTTTATATTCACCTGTGATTATATATAAATTTGAGTGTCTATGGGCAAGAAAAACACAAAGTAGTGGCAAAATACTCTGCTAGTCATTATATCAGGAAGCAAACTCCACACAAAGATAAAACAATTGTGGAAGGAACATTTATAATCATTTAGACAAGGGAAAATGAAGAAATATCATAAAATGAAAAGGAATTGTTTCCATTAGCAAATTATAAGACAAACAAAACAAAAAAACAAAAAACAGTTATTCTCCAGAGAAACAGAACAGTAACTGAAGAAAGTGCCTTCTGAATAGAAGCCCTAAGAACATGCAGACCAACAGAAGAAGTATCGATGCCCTACAATCACTCTTCACAGTGTACCATTGATTAATCCAATATTTGGGCATCGCTTTTGCTACCATATTCAATCACATATATTAACAATAAAAAAGTCAAACCTATCTCTCACATCAATACAATGATATGAATATCTACAGACAATATTAAGGTGGGTGGATGGCTAGAAACAGAAAAGAAGAAGTGTCTTGGAGGGGAGAGTAGGAATGGATACCCCACAGTCGTATCCAAAGAAAGCATGGAAGTCTGTTAGAGACATCTCTTCCACTATAACATACTCAGTGACAATGTATTAGTCAGGTCAATTTGATTCCCCTTAAGATTACCATGGTTAAATGTGCTGATAGCAACCTGCACTTCTATTTAACACTGTCAAAATGCATCTAAGTCATTGTTTGGGCATTAATTTTTCCACCAAACTTAATTGCATATATTAAGCAAGAAAAGACTGTGAACAACTTGTTCACTGCTTATGTTAGACAAAACTCTAAGATGTCACCTCTGATTTCCATCACACAGGAACTACTGACAGTTATTCCATTAAACAGCACTTTAGGAACACCCATGATGGAAACTTTCAGATTTTATCAAAGTTCCCAGTTAGTTGACCTTAAGTTTGGAATATTACCCTTGTTGAACTCTACTTAACCAGGTTAAAAGTACCTCATCTCTTCCGGGAGATGACTACAAGAGATTTTAAGCATGAGATAGATTTAATGTGAGGGACATTTTCCCATTACTTACTGAAGAGCTAAATAAAATATAGGAGGAAACTAACTTTTCACAAAGCATTCATGAATTCATTCAGTTCTGTGGGGAAGTTTCCTCCTATGTAACACATTCCATATTAGAGGACAGATTGTTAAGACAAAATTTTCGAAAGGGTGATGTACTCTCCTATCTTCATGGAAGTTCTTTGAGATTTGAGATGCTCTAAATTAAAGTGGCCTACCTAAAACTCAAGAAGTAAACATATCTGTAGCTTCAGGAAGTCCCTGAGTAGGGCCAGTTTCACTAGCCACCGCTTCATCAACCAACTTACCCAAACAGCAAGAACTATTAAAAGATGCTTTCAAAGCATCAGGATCCTTAGGGGATCTTTAGGCAAGCTGAGTTTCCTAGAAAACATTCAGACCAACAAAGCGTCTTGGCAGAGATGCTCTGGAAACTGCGAAGGTATGTGAAATACAGTAACTCTCAAGTTTCTAGATTCCTTGAGATGTCACCTATGCTGCTTAGACTTCGATATTGTATCTTTGGGTTATTTCTGTTTCTGTAAGTAACGCATCATATATATTCTTGAAAGTGAACTTTATCCATTATCCTAATGAATAATCTACCAAATTTAAATAAAGTATAATCATATTTTATACATACTTAGACTTCCTATATATAATATATGACAGAGAATAAAATATTTGATTCATTAAGTTAAACATTGTCAGAAAAGTCTTTACTTTCGCTTGTTACTCATTCCCCATTTGTAGTCAGTAGATATGTGTTCACTTTATCCCTGGACGAGTGTCATAGAAGCAGAAAAATACTACATCTTACATTAGTGTTACCACATATAGGTAAGGAGTTAACAGTGATTTGAGGAGATCTATAGCTTTAAATGAGAAACACAGCAAGAGCAACATCTAACCAGATCACATTTCTATGAGACACACACTAGCTACAAATGCACAAACATATGACTGGTAGAATATACCTAGTAAATAGACTTCTTTTGAGCCAACAACTTTGGTATTCAGCAAAGAAGAACTCAAAAACTGTTAAAATATCACTATAGTGCATACACTTGTTATTCTTCTTCTTATAATATGAACCTGTTCTGTTTCCATAAGTAATTGCAATAAAAAAAACATTGAGTTGTTCAACATAATAGATGTAGATAGTTTCATTTCATTGGCTTGTCATCAATATCCTACTTGAAGTGAAGATAATTTTATTCATGTTTTCCCTAGAAAATCGTGAATAAGAATTCTACCCAATAATGAAATGTTAGTGGGGAGGACTGAGTTCATGGTTTCTGGGATGAGTGATGAAATGTGCTCAGCTTGTGAAGCTGCCTTGTGGATAATAATCCCGGCATGCCTATGCATTCCTTTTGGTAGAGAAAAATCTGCCTAGTTGTTATTTTTTTATTTTCATACCTCATGTGCTGGGGGATAAGATGCACCAAGACTGAGCCTTCTGAAGGTGGAGCATCTTTAGCAAGAATTCTGAAGTGGTGTGTTCCTTTTTACACTATAAGGAAGTAAGGAGCTAAATACAATGTGAAAATGATTTGATGTTCACATTGTGTTAGCCTCTGACTGAACATCAAACACAGTAATAGTGCAGGATGAGATGAAGGTTCTTTTTGCCACTTCTTATAACTGGCAGGGTCAGTTAATAATAGTACAATTGTTACTCAGAACCCAAAACATGAAATATATATAAATAAACAAACAGGGAGGAGGGAAGAATAAAGTACATATAATAGAAGTTATTTCTTAAATCTGACCCTTAAAACAGAAGAAGAGAAAATTCATGATTCAGAAGAAAAGAAAGCAAAGAGGACTGGCTAAGTCACGTCAAGGTAACGTTGATGAGCATGTGTTCCTGGGCTGGAAAACTCAACTAAAAGCCTAATGCCATGATAGTAAGTTTTGGGAGGCCATTAAAACATGACAAAAGAGAAATATTAAGGTTATTCTAGAGAGGGAGCTCAACAACCCCTCCTCTACATGAAGTAAGTTTGAACTGAAGATTGTTTTTCCTTACCCTTTTCACTAGCAGGATGCTGCAGTGGAAGACAAGGGTTTGGGTGCTGGCCTGGAGCCTCCCCATAACCAGTAAGGCAGGCATGATGATACTTATAGGTAGCTAGTGCACAGGCCTAGAATCCATCAGGCCTTAGGTTAAGCTGCAAGTAAGGCACATCAAACATATCAGAAATAGGAAAATGATCTATGCCTCTGTCTTAGTTAGATTTTCTATTACTGTGATGAAACACTATGACCAAAAGCAAGTTAGGGAGAAAAGGATTTATTGGCTTACACTTCCATGTTGTAGACCATCATTGAAGGAACTCAGGACAAGAACAAATACAGAGGCAGGAGATGATTCAATAGTCAGGGAGGAATGCTGCTTCCTGGTTCCCTTCTTATAGCTTCTTCAACCTGTTTTCTTATAGAACCCAGAACCCCCAACCCAAGGATGTCACTGCCACAATGGGCTGAACCCTCTCTAGGAAATCACTATTAAGAAAATGTTCTATAGACTTGCCTATAGTCCAGTCTTATATAGGCATTTAATCAAGTGAGGCTTCCTTCTTTCTGATGACTCTAGCTTGTGTCAAGTTGACATAAACCTTGCCAGAACATTATACATATATGAAATATATATATATATGAAATATGTACATATACTACATGTATATATTATATACAAAAGGTCCTTTATCTTTCTGCATACCAAATCCTTTCCTACTTAGAGTATATAAATATACTTGCTTTCTAAAGCATTTTCACTTTTTTCAATATTCTTAGAAAATATGGTCAGAGCAAAGCTTTTCACTGTGAACATCACTGTCCACAAACATTTAGAAGGAATTGTCCATCATTTTCTGGAATCCGTGGCTTCCATGAAGGAGTCTTCTGACAATGTAAATGTTTAGAAAAATATTTAGTATTTTGCAGAATCAGTACAATCCCTACTATATACCCCCAAGAAAAGGAAGTACTATGACTCACGAGAACAGCTGTGGAGTAGGAAGAGCTAGACTCATCGATGTTAACATTGTTCTTTGGTTGAAACAAATGATACAAATGCCAAGAAGTCTCTATATTTTATCAGATGTTCCCCCTTTTTTAAAGATTGAAAATAGAGTCTCCTCTCATATATTACTCAACCACAGTATCCTCTCCTGCCTGTCTTCCCGTCTTCCCCTACCTCTCCTCTCTCCCATGTCCAATCCACCTATATTTCTCTTCAGAAAAGATCCAGACTCCAAGAGATGACAAAACAAAGTTACCTGGAAGTTGGACAGGGAGCTCCAGGCTTAGCACTTTTGTGAGATTTACCCATGCTGTGTTGGGCTTTTTAACACTTCACAAGCCCCTGTAACCTATGTTTATGTAACTAGCCTCTCACTCAAACCTTTTCAATACAACCAGTAAACTCCTTGGTTCACTAAACTGTCATGGTAGTCTAATGGGTGAGTAGAAATATGTCCATGTGTCTCCAGGAAAAGTTATGCAACAATAGGAAATAGAAATGACTTCATACTTGATGGTTTTCATATGCCTTTTCTCAAGACCTGCTGTACTAAGTCTATTATAGTCCTTTGTTTTAAAACTTTGGTTAATCAATTGGTCAACCATTTGCCATTAGCCATATGCCTATTTATGGAAGGCTAAGGTTTAAGATTTCTTCTACATTAGAGCCCTTCCTTTATATAACAAGTTTAATTATTCACAAATAAATTGTTATATTATTTTAGTTGCTGAAATCTGAGTTATAAGTATTGAGATTTTTTTTCTTTGCTACAATAAGCAATGCTACTATGAGTGTTCTACCACAGGTTAATGGTAAGTACATATCCATATTTTCCATTGGGAGTTTAGAAAATTATTATGTCTTTGTTTCATATGCCAAAGTGTTTTTCAAATTACTTATGATCATTTTGTTCTGTTACCAGCATGTAACAGTTTCTTCTGCTCATATCTAAGAACATTAATTAATAAAAATGTTCTGTGTTTTGCTTTATTTTTCTCTGTAATTTTATTCATTCCAAAGTGTGCATATCCCTGTATCACTGTTGTGTGATGAAATTGAAATGGGTGGGCTATGAATATTTCTTTTATAGTCAGGGCATACTGAGTAAGGAAAATTGAATGTTACCACTGTATCTTGCTAATATGCTGTTGGCAGAACTGACTGGTAGCATTTTAATAGATAGAACATAGTCTCTGTATGAGTAAAGGAGCAGGTATATTATATTGTAATCCACAAAATTTTAACATTAATAATGTTTAAGTCCTTTTTGCCTTCGTATATCTGCATATTATATTTCTCTTCAGAGAAAAACATGAGTCTAGAATGCTAGTTATTATTTCTGGTAACAGTAATCTGCTTTAATCAATGGTACTTGCTATCTTTTAGAAAAATGTATGTACTGTGATATTAAAAATATATCAGACTGATCTGATATCTGATATATTTTTAATATCACAGTACGTACATTTTTCCCAGAGGGCCCTAGAAACCTACAAGAAGAACACTATGAAGGGAGGATCTGGGCCCAGGGGTCCTGCTCAAACTATGGCACCAGCCAAGGACTATACATGCAGCAAACATTGAGCCCCGACTCAGATCTAGCCAATGGACAGGGCATTCTCTACGCTTGAGTGGAGAGTGGGGACTGACTTTCACATGAACTCTGGTGCCCCATATCTGACCATGTTCTCTGGATGGGGAGACCTGGTGGCACTCAGAGGAAGGACAGCAGGTTACCAAGAAGAGACTTGATACCCTATGAGCAATACAGGGGGAGGAAGTCCCCCTCAGTCACAGTCATAGGGGAGGGGAGTAAGGTGGAAATGGGAGGGAGGGAGGAATGGGAGGATACAAGGGATGGGATAACTATTGAGATGTAATATGAGTAAATTAATAAAAAAATTTTAAAAATATAGCAGACCAGATCTTTTTTTATGGAACCCATACTATTTCTTCAGAGTTGTAAATATAGGCAACTCCTGTTCCCAAGTATAACACATTCCTTTACTTCCATTCTGATGTTAAAAGATCTTTAAAGAATACAGGTTGATAAAATTTTGCAGTATTTTTTTTTCTAACATCTAGTGCCTATCAGCTAATGTTATTCCCCAGTTCTGCTCATCCAGGTACAATGAGATCTTTAGGCATCTACAAGCAGGCATTCACATTCCATGCCAAGCTCCACGCCAGCAAGCTGGGCTTCTCACCCACTTAACAAAGAAACAATCAGGCCATATTACATGTGGTGTTAATATACAGTGTCAGTTCAAATAAGCATGTGTTGTCTGAGATTTGATTAGCTATAAAGGGGAAAAGACAAAATAATAATAGATTAGAATAAAAGTAAACAAATATAAAAAGCACAGATAAAACACAAACACATGCATATACTCATTTACACATATGTGTACACACACAGATACAAAATTGGAATATATTATATATAAGCAAAGATTGATGAGATTAAAAAAAAATCCCCCTCAAAGAAAAATAAGACAAAAACCCTCAAAAAATACCATTGAGTTTGTGTATGTGTGTGTGATGGCCACCTACTGCTGAGCATGGGATTTGGAAAGAACTATGTTCCCTTTGCAAGTTGTTGGTAATTTTATATATATTCTTGGCCAAGGATAGGGGCTAATGTGCAATCCCCCACCTCACTGCTGAGACCCATCTGTCCTGGATCTGTGAAGGCTCTGTGCATGCAGCCATTGTCTTTGTGATTTCATACGTATGCCAGTCCTATTGTGTCTGGAAGGTACTCTTTCTACTCCTCTGGCTGTTATAATCTTTCGGCTTCCTCCTCTGTCTATTTCTCGGAATACTGTGGGGTTGCTTTTATAAAAAACATCATATTTAGGACTTAATATCACAAGACCTCACACTGCCTGCACATTGTTCAGTTGTGAATCTCTTTGTTTTCCACATTAATTACAAGACGAAGATTCTCCCGTGATGGCTGAGACACTGACCTATGGGTATAACAGGATGTCATTAAGAGTAATTTTGTCATATTTATACATCCCTTTAGGAGAGCAATGACATTTGGTTTCCCCTTGACAGATGACTTATCTAGTTCTTAAGTACTTGAGCAATGTCAGGCATGGGCTGTACTTCATTCACTCCTAAAATTTTTTGTGCTACTATTGCATTACAATCACCAATGTAGATTGAAGGGTTTCCAGTTGATTTTGTGGTTACCATTCTCCACGGTGTGCACAATATTTTCTAGTACCAGAAACACAAATAAGTAAGGGTTGAAAGATCAATTTAGGTACCAGCACGACTTCTTCATGTTCAGTAATACATGTGAGTATTGTCTTCAGCATAAGTCCTTACCATAAATTTGGGGAGCCACATTCTGGGAACAAAATCATGTTGTTTGTGGTTTTCTATAAAGATCCTTTGGACAACAACTTAATTAGATGTAACCCATTTCTGGCAAGGGAAATATCACTCAGTGGCAAGAGATAGCTTGTTTGTGCTTTGTCTTCCTGTTATTTTGTGATTTCATTTAGATTTCTCTCATATATGTATTTTAATAAGCTTTTCTACAGTAGGTTTCCATACAAACCTTCAAATGCCCCTTAGTGTTAGCTATCCCCCAACCCACAATCTCTCCTCTATTTAATTTTCCTATTATATCACCCCACCAAGTCTTACCATAACTATATATCCTATTTCTTCTTTCAAGGGAAAGCCTCCCCCACATTGGTGCCATAATCTATACCCAAACAATGTGGTTATATGGATTGTAGCATGACTATTATCTCCAATAATATTTTGGAATTTGAAGGGATTTTAAATTGTAGTCTTGCCTCCTAAAAATTATGAAGGACTATATTCCCATTTCTATTTTAATTTTTTATATAATGCCTTTCTTATCAATTATTTAGTTAATTAAAATTTATTGGTTGACCAACCTTGAATCTATTACTCTATAAAACATGACAAAAATATATTAAGGACACATATGATATTTCAGATGATTTTTATGCTGTGTTTGATGAATATTGAAACCAAGTCAACTTTATGTAAGAAATTTTAGACATAGGAAAGGAAATAAACTGTACAAACCCCTTTTCATGAATATATGTATTCTAATATATATATAAGATAGCTCAGTGGTTAAAAGCACTTACTGTGCTATCATTGATACCTGAGTTCATATCTTCATCATCTATAGAGAAAGGTTGAGAAAGTAAAAGGAGACAGGAAGATTGCTGGAGTTGTTGGTCCTCAGTATAGCTCCCAATTTAGTAAAAGACTATTTTAAGAAATAAAGCAGAGAGCTATAGAACAGGACACCAAATTTTTTTCTGGCCTTTGAATATACTCACCACATGACATGCAAAATTAATTAATTAATTAATTAGTTAGTTAAACTTGGCCAAAGATGTCACTTGTTTTTTAGATCTTCTCAATATTATCTTTATAGCAAGATAAGACTTGTAACTTAATGCTTCAAATATTTTGTTGTTAATATTTTATTAATATACATACATACCCAGGATATTTAGTTTTAATGTGCTTACTTAGAGAGTGTTTCAGGATTAAATCACTTTTAATTATGTCAAATCTTAGCAGAATCATGGCCCATCATATTGTGAATGGGTCAAATACAGTCTTTGAAAACTCAAATGGAACAACACTCTCTTTATGTATACGTATCTTGTTGTTTCCATTTTTGAGCAGAGTCTTGAATAATGACACACTAAATTTGATTATTTCAAATATTGAATTCACCCAGAGATTTGATTTACTCACATTGATTTTTTTTGTATGTCCAGCTGGTTAAAATTACAACATTAGTAATTAATCTGTCCTTGTAGCTATGAATAATCATCTTCAATACTCTAAGATATACTTGTGCAGTACTCTTTTCCCTTAAATTCATCATCAGTTATCACATTAGTGCTTAATACTTATGTCTACATAGGCTATTCTACTATCTGATATAGCCGATTTTCCTCTTCAGCTATGACAACAGCCCTCAGAACAATGATGCATATATTGTCTCATTTTATTACTTTTGATGATTAGAAAGTTATTAACCATGGCAGTGATAAGAATTCTAATACATTTAAATACTTGCTATTTCACTAATAGACATTATTATGCTTTTGATAAATGTATCATGTATTATTTCCTTCATGTGGGAAAAGAGATTCATTTTAATCAACACACATGCAGGCACGCACACACACACACACACACACATACACACACACACACACACACACACACACACACACACACACAAAGCATAAGTATCCTCAATAACTAGAGAGATATTGGAGAAGTTAAGAGAAAATTCTGCTGTATCAGAAAACTAGATTAGGTTATCACCTCGCATACAACCATTCATAATCTTTTATTACCCCATATCCAGGTGAATGTACATAGTCTAATGGCCTTCTTGAGCACCAAGTCCACCTGTTAGATCCCTGCAAGGTTACTTGCATCTATGTATAAACTTTTCTTTATCATATGCCTTAGATAATCAACCATTGTTAGTGCTGGTACATCCTCAACTATTTTTATGAAATTACTCAGAATGAGCAGAACTTCATGTACTAACTTTTACCTGACAGAGTTTTGAATTATAACATGATGTTCACCTGAATTACTTTTTGAATGCTCTTTCAGCCTCAAATTTAGACTCTTAAGTTTAAAGTATCTTTCCCAAATATGAACAGCAGTTTTTCTAAGTGCCAGTATCTTATGAAATTACCCATGATTCTGCCATCTGAACAAATTATTTATGTCTATATCAATGATTTTCCAAGCATAAAATGGTTATTCAATCCAATAATCATATTGCTACATGAATAACTATAACAAAATATGTAGATCAGTTTTAGGCACATGCTAAATTCTCTGAAACCATATTTAAAACATTATTAGTGTTCCCAGCATGATTAACTTTGTATTACGTGCTGTCATTTTCAGGCAACTAATGTTTTAGTGAGTAGACTCATTTGGAAAAGTCTCTATATTTCTTACTCTTTATTTACTACCCAAAATTATTTACCCTATTTAAAAAATACAGCATCTTTCTGGAAATTCTATTATTTAAAAATTAATGTCTTAAGTACTTCAAATCTCTCAGCTAATACATCACTGTTTTTCTCTGATTTAGATAAAATTCTTCCAAATCTGCTTTGATACTAAGCATTGTCTCTCCTTTAACTAAACTGTAACTCTGCTTTGTAATCCAAATGAAAAGACACTAAAATTTTTCAATGTTCGAGTTGAAATTACTTAAGTATCAGTATTTTGAAAATATCATTTTTAATTCTCTGAAAAACTCATGCAAAGCATTGTGACAATGTCCATCTTCATCCCCCCCTACTTAACCACCATGACATCACTTCAACAATAGACAATATGATAAATGATGTAAAGAAGAAGTGAAGTTGTTGGGATAGCTTCCTTATTAACACACTTCTAGAATTTGAATGCACCCCCAAATTTCATGTTTGGGAAATTAATCCTCAATTTAAGGGAGAGTGGTATTTGAAGGTAAGATCATGGATGATAATTGGAGTTAATTAGGTCAAAGTAATAGAGACTAATTGCTTTCAGAAGAAGAAGAGCCTACCCTTGTGTTTGGACACCTGCAGTATCTTATCATGTACACATTCTACCATGTAATGACATACCAACAAGACTTTAACAAATGTGTAGCATCCTGAAGTTTAATGCTTGTAGCCTTCTAAGCTTCTATTAGGTGAGTCATAATGTTCTTCGCTCTATAAATTGCTCCATTTCAAATATGTTGTTACAAAATCTTTCCACAGACTAATCTACATTCTGAATCATCCAGTAAAATGATAATTTACATGCATGTTTCTTCTTCTATGAGATTAGAATAGTAATAATTTGCAATGCAGAGATTGCAGAAGATTCTGCCTTCTCAGATAATCTAATTCTGTTCATAAAAAACATGCCAGAGTTTACATAGATAAAATATACAGCATACTCTTTCATTTTCTGGAGTTATCTATGAGTTGAAATAAGTGGTAGTAGAAAATTGGGAAAGTGAAAATTTTTAAATAAAGTACATGAAAATGTATTTATGTTGAAATTAGTACATGAAACCACCTACTTGCTATATAACATTGAATGAGATGTTTGAAATGTGTCATTACAAATCTCTCTAAACTCCACAATGCAGTACTAATTGGCTGTAAAAGAATTCAGTGCTACATATTATTCATCATATAATTTTGTAGTACCTGATATATCTTAATACAAGTATATGAGAAAATTGCATACAAACTGAATTTTTTATCGCAATTTACTTCAAAACATGGTTTCTAAATGACTCCCAGAAAACATACTGATGCTGGCCAGATCGCAGTCTACAAGTAAACAGTTCTGAGTAATTTTAAGTTACTTGCTTTTTGTGTTGTAGAACAGCCTAGCTATTTGGGTTATCAAGAAAATAGAATTCTGTGAATTCTGTTGGAAGTTGAAGTTGTCATAAACTGTCAAATAAACAATATAATTACTTTGTTTCAATTTTACTGAAAATAATTATTCATATAATATATGCCATTCATAGCATCATAAAATATATTGTGCTTCCCTTCCTTCATCCATTCCTATGTCATTTTCACATCTGCACCCTCCCAACTCCATACTTTATTTCTCTCTCTTTGTAGGAAAAAAAAATCAAAATAAAAAAATCAAAGACTTTTTTAAATCATGAGATCCAAACACACACACACACACACACACACACACACACACACACACACACACACACACACACACACAAACACACACACACACTACTGAAATCCATAAGAGCACAAAATTGGAAAACATACTATAAAAACAAAAGAAAGGCACTGTTGGATAAAAAATTCCTCAAAAAAGAGGATTAATTTGTCTTGAGTTGGTCTTTTGCTGCTAGGTATGGAGCTACTTTTTAGTGAGATTTATATATGCAGTGCACCCTATATACTTTTGAATGGCTCATTAAGCCTCCTTTTAAATTATTTGTTTGATTTTTATTCACTAAATCATTTTCAATAATTCATAATGGCTTCTTGCTGAGTGGATTTCATTTACATTCTCAGATAACAATACACATTGTTAGAATTCACAGTCTTTTTAGAATACTGTCAAATATATACTTGAGGTAGTTATAGTACCACAATTTAAGTTAATTTTCATTAAATATAATAACAATCTTTATCTTCTTTGTAAGTAATTGTGATTAGCTATATAATTTAAAACATGCCTTAATATTCTATTCCTTTAAACAGTGCAAGAATATCTATTTCAGTAAACTATAAAAACATGTTAAAAGTTAAAGCACAATATATGATTCTGTATTTTGAAATGAAGTACTTTAATTCTTCTTTTTTAAGTCAAAAATAAATGTCAAGCCAGGCATGTCCTATGGACATGAGTATATACCCAGCTGACATCAAATGCAGTTTCATAATTATGAAAGTTGAGAGACAGATTAGCCATTTGTGGGTACAAGTCCATACATCAAAGAGCATCTCTAAGTCATAATAATTTTATGTATATATTTCTATGTTTTTCTTATAATTTATTCACATTCCTGATTATTATCCCCTCCCTCTTGTCTTCCAGTTCTCACTCTCCCTCCCTCTTCCATTCTATTCTCTTCCCCTCGCCTAGAGTCTTTTGAAAGAGCCTTGTCCCTCACCGTTTGATCACAGTCTATCAGGTCTCATCAGGGGAGCTTGCCTCCCCTTCCTCTGTTTGCCCCCATGGCCACCCTACCAAGGGCTTGTGATCTAATTGCAGTCAGAGTCAGTCCCTTTTCTCCGCCCCCAACTCCATACAATTGGAGAATGAGCTGTCCATCAGCTACATCTGAACAGGGGGTCTAAATACTCTGCATACAATGTCGTTGGTTGGTGCATCAGTTTGTGCAAGACCCTTGGGTCCAGATCCACTGGCCTTGGTGGTCTCCCTGTGGAGCTCCTTATCCCTCAGAATCTTTCCATTCCCTTGCCCTGGCCCACTCCATACAAGTCTCTGATCTCCTCTCAAGTCCAGCTGCAAGTCCCAGTATCTGTCCCAAACCCCTGCTGGGTGGAGTTTTTCAGAGTATTTCTATGTTGGGCTAATATCCACTTATAAGTGAATGTATACCATGCCCGTGTTTCTGTGTCTGGGGTACCTCACTCAAGACGATCTTTTCTGGTCCCATCTACTTGCCTGCAAATTTCAAGATTCCCTTGTTTTGGGTAGCTGAGTAGTATTCCATTGTGTAAAATATACCACAGTTTTCTTTATCTATTCTTTGGTTGATAGACATCTAGGTTGTGTTCAAATTCTGGCTAATTTGTTTAAGGATAAAGCAAATAGGATTATTCTCAGCACAATTCCTGCTTATTTTTATTGCTGTTTTGCCTCGTCAATTTGCTATTGCTTTTAAAGTGCACAGTAACATTGAGTTTTCCTGAATCCAGTATATATTTCTGTCACAGATGTCAACCCTGGGGTCAATATGGAATAACAATAGTCTTACGTAGGTGAATCTTCCTTTAGTATAGGTATATTTCCTTATTTTTCTTCTAGTTTTTTAATTTTAAATCAAATGCTGACTCAATAACATGATATGAAACTATGTTATATCAAGAAAAGTAAAAGTTTTTGATAGCAGAAGTAAATTTGTTCTGGTATAAAAGTAAATATACATAGAAAATATACATAGAAAATATACATAGAAAATATAAACTCCTTAGGAAATTTCCTTCTGTATGCTTATGTTGTTAAATGAACATAGTGCCTAGACAAAAATAATGTCCTCTCTTTACTACTTCACATTCTCTTCCTACTTGAAGACTACAGATCACACAGGGTAATGGTAGAGTAACTGTGGATATTGATTCCGGCTGTGATGACACCGAGAAGGCATTGGGTTTCATCCAAAAATCATGGGAGAGAAATGGTAAAGGGAGCAAAAAGAAAAGAAAACTTTTATAGATATTTTCTGTCAAGCCATTCATTTTTTTCTTTAGGAGTTATTCTTATCCTTTTATTTTTCAAGTAAAGTGTTCCTGTGGTTTGAATCCATGGGTTTCAACATGGTAGACAAGCATTATACCTTTGAACTAAATGTTGGATTTTCTTTCTGTTTTGAGAAAAGGCCTTACTAAGTTTCTACATTGGTCTTCAAGTTTTGACAATCTAGCCTCATTCTCTGGAGTAGCTATCTAGAAACCTGTGCCGTGAAATCCATCCACAGCTAAGCTTTTAATATTTACAGCATTTGCTTCATAGCAGTCCATAGTATTCCAAATGAATCTCATCAGTTTACTTATAAATAACCCTTTCCATGATTTCAGTTCTTTTAAAATGATTCAATATTTTAATAAAAAGTATTTATCAAACCTAAAAATCAATGAAATATAAGCTGAACTTAGATCTTTCATTATTCCAGGAAAACAACTGAATAAGTAATATGTTTATTATATACTGAAGATACATAAGGCTTAATTGCGGCTAATCTTTGAAGCTGCTATTAAATTTATTAGTGTCTCTGTAAAAAAAAAAAAAAAACAATAGAGCTGTCTCGTTTCAATGACTTCAACTTTCACAACTTACGATTCAGCTGAATTTTGCTTGCAAGCATGCCCACATACTTTTCTGACTCGGTGAAGGGAAAGTCTTACACGGGCATTTAAAGACTGCTAGAGATTTCTTATAAGTTTCTATTTCCAATGTGTTTCATTGTAAAACACTTTATTTCATAACTGAAGTTGGAGGCTATGATTCTAAAACTTATGACTCTTTTTGTCTACAATATTCAAAGCTGAGATATTTGGAGGCAAATGTTTTAGTTGATCATCACTTATCACTTTAAAGCCCTTCCAAAATTTGTCAGGTGTCAGATTTCAGTAACACACAAAATACAGGGAATTAATTAGCGTGCATATGTTTCAAGTCTCTTTGTTTATATTTTTTTAAGAACAAGGGAATTTGTTCAAATGTTAAATCTACTAGTAACTCAGTAAATAGTTATATTAATATTACAATAGTTCTATATTTTACTATCTCATTTTAGGGTCATGGAAATATTTTTAGTAGCTACAGAAATGAGTTAATTTACAGACATACTCACCACCACTTAAGTTTATGTTGAAAAGTGCGTAGAATTGCCATAGGCATAGAGGTCTAGAAGTGTTTTCATTTACTCATATGGGGCGGGGGGGGGGGGATAAGAGCTGTACCCAAGTTTTACTAATACATGGCTTGAGCTGAGACCAGAGCATTTATATTTAAATATCCCTAGACCTAGGCCCAAAAGCATCTAGCCTTCATACAATTTAATCTTCTGCTAGCCAAGACCTTGAAGGCCTCAGCTTCAAGCCTTTGTCTGATAACAAAGACCTAGAATGTATTCAGCCTCCAAGACGTAGTGCTGAATAAACTAACCCTCTCTAGTTCTTTCTGAACTGTCTGGCTCATTCGACTCAGCTGTTCTGACACAAACTCTTCCCCTATCAGACTGAATCATTCTGACTTCTCTCCATTTCTCACTGAATTGCTCTGCTTAGAAAAATTGCCTCTGAATTCCATGAACTGAACTGTGCAAACTCAACTGCTCTCAACTGAAGTGCAGGGAACTGTAGACTACTCCCAAACTCTACTGTACTTTCTCCTCAAATTTCCCTCTCTCTCTCTCTCTCTCTCTCTCTCTCTCTCTCTCTCTCTCTCTCTCTCTCTCTCTCTCTCTCTCTGTCCTGCTCTTAAGTAAATTCTTTTTCTTGTCTGTTCTTGTGACTCACCCTGTCAGATCTTTCTCTGGTTCATCACTTTGTCCCACAACTACACATCATTTTTGGGGAATAAAGGGGTCTACTAAAGGTGTGTTTGCATTGGAGATAGAGGAATTAAAGGTGTGTACTAAGGGCATGTCCGTATTCCAGCCAGATCACACAGGCCTAATTTTTAGGATGTGATCCCTTGTCAGAATAGCAATGTTTCTGAATTAAAATTTCTCTACAGAGATCAAACAAAGGACATATTATTTCTCTCCAATTAATTTCCAGTGAAATTATTATGTGACTCCCAAATATCAATAGTTGACTAGTAGCTATATTAGGGATGTATTGGAGCTTGCATAAACTTTCTAACAAAGCATATAACTCATTATTTATTATGGAATACGTTGTTATTCTCATATTTTATAAAGTAAATGAAAAGGAATGAATCACCGAGAAGCGTTGTATAATATGAGACCTGCCTTGAGCAGAAACAAGGCCAGCCTGGCAACTGGCATGCCCAGAACGGGGCCTTCATGTAGAATCTAGGAGAACTATCTGGACATGCCTGAACATGCCCAGAGATTGACTGCCCAGAGTCTGCTGAAGTCACAATGGGAACCAAAGAGGAAGAGCCACAGCAGCAGGCTTCAGTTTGGGAGCCAATGGGACACTGAGAGGGGTGTATAAAAACATGCTCTATTTCAACAATAAACTAGTCTGCTTCCACCTCATGTCTGACTCCCACCTAGAGTCTATGTCATTGACTCTGTCCCAGATCACTCCTGCCCCTAAGGGTTGCAAGCCGGGGGCCCAGTGACAAAGCTTTAATAGTTGTGAAAATATATATATATATACCTTTTTGTAAGCAAAATATATCCAATATATCCAATAATGTGAAGTACATCTTTTCATCAGCTGATGGAAGCTTCTCTAACATTGTAATCCAGACAGAAAGCCTTAAATATGCAAAATCAATACATTTGCTCATATTTCATCAATCATAAAAGTATAAAAATAGAAGTAAGTGCTATATAAATATTTGAGAAAAATAACTTTTGAATAGATAATACACCAATGAATAAAAAAATTAACTAATTTTAACACTAAATGAAACAGTGGTTGCATTTTATGAGAACCTACAAGATACAGAAAAGACAGGTAAATAAGTGTAACATTTATGAACATTTAATTAAATGAAATCTGAGTTTCCTCAATGCCTTATGAGGTACCTAAAAATCTTTTTAAAAAATCAAAATGGAATTTAGGAGTTGTTTTGATTTGCACTTCCCAGATAACCAAGGACATTGAGCATTTCTTTAAGTGTTTCTCAGCCATTTGATATTTCTCTATTGAGAATTTTCTGTTTAGGTTTGTACCCCATTTCTTAATTGGATTATTTGGTTTGTTGGTGTGTACTTTCTTGAATTTCTAATATCTTTTGGATGTTACCCAGTTGTTGAATGTAGGGTTGATTAAGATATTTTCCCAGTCTGTAGGTTGTCTTTTTTTTTTTTTTTTTTTTTTTTCTGTTAAAAGTGTCCTTTACCTTACAGAAGCTTCTCAGATTCATGAAGTCCCATTTATTAATTGTTCAGCTTAGAGCCTGAGTTGTTGGTGCTCTGTTCAGGAAGTTGTCTCCTGTGCCAATGAGTTCAAGGCTCTTTATTACTTTTTCTTCTAATAAATTTAGTGTGTCTGGTTTTAAGTTGAGGTCTTTAATACATTTGGACTTTAGCTTTGTACAGGGTGATAAATAAGGGTTTATTTGCATTTTTCTACATATAGACATCCAGTTAGACTAGTACCAGTTGTTGTAGATCCTACCTTTTTTGACATATTATGGATTTGGCTTATTTGTCAAAATTCAAGTGTCCAAGGGGTATGGGTCCTATAATATGGGGAATAATGGCTACCTCTGACATGTACTCTACTTCCCACTCATTGTCAGCTTCCTCCTGGTAGGGTGGCCTTGCCAGACCACAGAGGAAGAGGAGGCAGGCAGTCTAGATGAGACTTTATAAGCTACGGTCAGATGATAGAGGAGGAGGGATCCCTGTTTCTGAAGACTAAGTGACAGGGAAAGGGGATGAGGGAGGGAGGTTGATACTGAAACTGGGAAGTGATGAGGGAGGAGGCTACAATTGAAATATAAAGTAAGTAAATTAAAGTAAACAACAAGGAAAAAACAACTACAATTCAAATGAAAATTGCCACAAACGACATAAAATAATGATTGATCAATCAATGAGTTGGGTCTTAAAAAAATAAATAAATAAGCTAACTGACAACTCCTAGCTAAATTAATCAAGAGAAACAAAAACATTGTAAAATTGTCAGTAAAACCACCCCATCAATGCTGTTTGATTGTTTGTTTGTTTCACTCTGGTTCTTCCTAAACTCAGATTGATGTAATCTTCCTGATCCATTTCTTTTTTGTACAACCATAAAGCAGGCTGTGTGTCATTGATGGTACATATGTGTCTGAACACAGCATATACAAGACCTGTACAAGCTAAAGCTAGACAAAAATGCCAGAAGAGTAGTAAGCTAACATAAACTGGACTCAGTGGATTATGTTTGTATATATTTTTAAAGAGAGAGAATGTGAAAATTGAAAAATTACCAAGGGAGGAATTGGGATGAACATATATCATATAAAGCTCTCAAATAATAAATAAGTAAGTATTAATAAATTTAATTAAATATTTCAAATAAAGAGGTGACAATGTGAAAGATGTTACAACAGACTCAAATGAAATGCTAAGCATCATTAAATAATATTTTGAAACATGTTCTAAAAATCCTCAAAAAAAAGTTATATAATGTACAAAACTTAAATCTAGATTATATAACAATCTTCAACAGATCATTTACATGACATAAATATCTATTCAAACAGTACATGGCACAAACAAGTGAGCAAAAACGGACATAGTTCTACCCAAATCTAGCTTGTTGAAATCATGGCTTTTTGGGATTACTCACAGAAGCACTGGTGACTCAAAGGCAGCTGCATTATCAGGAAGCCCCATCCTGGGAATTCAGTGCCAAAACTGAACGTAGCTCCACTAAGGAAAAGTCTGTCCTCTGCTACGAACTGTTTGCTATCCACCTACATTTGGGGATATGTATCTGCATCTGATAAACCTCCAGGGTTTTTGAAGTTTATAAATTTCCTAATCTTCCAAAATATATTTCCTCCTCTCAATGGAATGCCACTTACTTCAAAAGAAATAAAAATGTCACAATCCATGCTCTTGCATTATTTCTACCAGTTCTACTATAATCTTACATGAGCCTACAAGTGGATGATAGAAATATTTGATAGTTTTCTTCCAGTTAAAGCTGGGCACTGGGCCATCGTGTGTCAGGAATGGTACTTACTTTTGCCTGTGTGACCAATTATATCACCACTGCCCACACCATGAATGACTCTGACAAGTGTTTTATTCTGTGGGCATAAACACAAGTGGGTAGAGGCGATTTGGTATCCATATTATGTCCAATTTGCAAAACTGTGCCAGCTGCTTAACCATATTGGCCTATGATCTTCTATCCATGGGGCTTTTGCCTTGGCTTACAATATCAAACAAGATTTCCCTGTTGTGAACCCTATAAAACAGGCCTAAAACTCAACTATAAAGCAGCTGATTGCATCCATAATAGACACGACACTTCTGTACTAGTGGGCACATTTTGCCATAAACTTTAGATTATAAAATGGAGAACTACTGATGACAAGTATCAGCCCACTTCCCACATAGTGCATTCTAGCAATATAACTTCTACCCAGTAAAGAGGGTAGTTTCTACTCAGTATCCCTATGGTTTCTACACGGTTTGCAATGTCCATAGGTCTTCACAAATTGGTCTTACTATTTGGCATGTAATCAATAGTAGTGACAACATATAATTTTTAGGTTTTCAGCAGTTACGCTGGCTAACAACTAACTCAGAAGTCAGTAGCCACCCTGGGTATTCTGGAATTCTAGAAATTTTCTTTCCATCTATGCAAGATGCCCTCATTCAGACTTTACGACTGTTCTTTTTACTGTGTTTCTAGATGTTTTTTTTTTGAATGTGAAAATATGTGAAAGTTGGAATTCTATAAAGAATGGTGGCTAGAATCTCTGCAGGTCTACTGTCATACGTTCCAACAAGTATAAATTGATCTTGGATGCCTAAGAGGCAACTAAACAGAAATACTAATGTCATCCACTATAACAAGGGAAAGTAAGATTAGTTATAACATTTTTCTTCATAGCGGAGTTATGTTCAGTACAGCAACATGAATCGGGACACTCACCTATCAGCTCTTGAAAATGCCTCTTCATTTCCATGAGCTCTCCAGTTTTTTTCACCCTGAGAGGATGCTGTAAGACTGTCACACATCTCTTCACCTGCTCAAAGAGTTGAAGAGACTCACTTCTGCTGCTTTGCTCTGATTGGGACATATTGTCACTTGCTACAGCAGTGGGCTTATTAATTCTAACAGGTTATGGGTGAGAACTGTGGTCATTGTCTTTCACATGGCTACATCTGTCTCATGAAAGGTTCCCAGGCTGAACAAGAAATGCCAGATGTTAGTATACATGCTTGCAAGAGAGAAATGTGCAAATCATAGTTTAGGGAGATCATTTGCCCTGTTTTATACTTACAGTGAACAGTCAGTTCTTCAGAAGCTCATTGGACACATTCTAATTCTTGTAAAATATTCTTTGGAATTCTGCTTGACTTATGTTTTTGTCACGTATGCCTCAGATAATGTGGGCAGACTCTGTATTGTTTTGGCCTTCATTTGTCATTTCTTGGATTCTTTAACACTTTAGGACCCTGTCTTACATGTTTATTTAAGTAATTCAGATTTGTTAGGGGCTCTCTTACTTTATAAAAATTGTGCCCAACCCTGAGACCTTACAAGCTACAAAAAGTCATACCACTCTCGAAGCCCCTGTTAAACTCTCCGGTGAACAGGCCCATTAGGCTCTACAAACTAAGCAACAAATAACACTTTTTTCAAACCCAATTCTTTAGCTAATGTCTCTCTTCCCTCACTGCCTTGCAAAAATTTATGGTTATCTGTACCGAAGCAATGCTTAAGAAACTTTACTAAAGAATCATATGAGCTAGACATTCAGGGCTTGATTTCACTCACGGTAATGTTTAGTTTTGATTGTCAACTTAGGAGGACCTAGAATCATTTCTATACCAAACTTGTAGACATGTGTAGAAGATAATGTTTGAGTGGAATTAACTGAGGTTGGAACACCCTCTACAGTGCTGTCTAATGCTGAGGTCTCAAACTGAACAAAATAAAAGAAAGTAAGCTAAGCACCAAGACCAAACACTCTTTGTTTCCTGAATTAAGATGCATGAAATATGACAAAATGCCTTCCATATCTAGCCCTATGCCTTTCCAGCCACTGGATAAAGCATTTCCTCATTAACTATCAACCTGAGTAAACCCTTCATGAGTTGCTTTTTGTGACATATTTAGTTATAGCACGGCGTAGGGTAATTAATACACCCATATGCATAAGTTATGCAACCTCTGAACCAAGAATCGTGATTTCTATTGTTCAGTTTAATTGCTTCCCCACATTCACAGTATGTCCCTGCGTCCTGGTGCCACACAGTCACATGATCAAGGTTTTGAGACGAGACAATCCATCATTTTGTGTTTAAAAGTCTTTTCTCATGTATGTACTCAGTAGCACAAAGAAAAACATGATCACATTTGGACTACCCAACAAACATTCTTTCCTCAAATGTCTTCTCACAGGAGTCATGCAAATACTGGTCTTTATCTAAAATTTTATTCAACTGTGTTGCATGAATTTTTCTGAGGAGACAAGAAAACAAATGTATTCATCAAAGACAACAAGCATCCCAGGCAGCAGGGTTTTATGACCTGGTATACTTCTACATGCTTTAAGCCTGGGATATACTCACCCTGCCCTCCAGATCACAAGATCCCATTTACTCCCTGTTTATCCGCTGCCAAAATCCAAAAGAGGCTCTCTCTGACTTTGGTCTTCGAACTAAAATGAGCTTAGGAAAAAAGTCCTGCCTTGTCAGCCAGAGACCTCCTTAAAAACATCATTTGGGGAGATATGACTTCTGAATACAGGCTCCCTTGCCAAGGCCTCAAAAATGAGCACTATGGCAGATGGATTGTGTTTACTCTCATTATTGGGACAGCACCACATTGGGCTGCCTTCTTTGCTCACGTCTTTGCAGCTGCCATAAAGACAGAAGGGGCTTGCTTTAAGTATGGCGAAATGGGACACTGGAGAGAAGAATGCCATAAGGGGATCCTCTCCATCAAAAATGTCACCATCCCCAAAATACTGTCTTCCACTGCAAGTGCTTCCACTGGAGAGAGTTGTCACACCCATTATAACAAAGATGACCACTCACTAGAGCCTTCAAACTTAAAACAGGACAGCTTTCGGAACCAGCAATGAGAAGGAAAATTGCTCCCATAGAGGTATTATGGGTTTATGGCATCTCAGAAGGGTCTCACCCCCAAATAACCATAAATATAGGTGTCAAAATGCTTAAATGATACTGAAGCAGACAAAACAATTTTAAAGCAAGAGGTCTCACAAGACTAGAAATCAATTCCCAGGTTCTATCATCTAGGTACAGGAGGTTATTCCCATGTTTTTACAACCAAAGAAGCCTACAAATGGAAGGAACCTGGTAGGCTTACTGTTATTAAAAGCCCTTTTGTGGCCAATAACACAAACAATCTTCTATGAAGAAATATCCTGGAGCCTCTGAGGATACTCACTAGTCAACCAAAAGAAAATTAATGTATTAATGTTAATTTCTCCATCCTACTCTCTGTGTCAATCTAGACATTGCATTGTAATATTTATTCTAGTATTTCTAGTTTCAAATTTGTATAAACATGTCACTATTTGTCCTCTGTGTTGTCAATAAAACAAACTAGACAAAGCCAAGAAAGAAAGAGAGAGAGAGAGACAGAGAGAGAGAGAGAGAGAGAGAGAGAGGAGAAAATTACCTTAGAATAAATGATTATACCCTTAATAATTTTATACTCATAAAATCTTACAAATCCTTCCCCAAGTTACTGCCAATTCTAAGGGCCAATGTTAAATATACCACTTCATGCCTTGACTACCTCTCTAATGAACATATCTGGGTTGAACAATGGCCTGTATCAAGGGAGAATCTTACAGCACTCACAATTAGTAAAAAAACTTGAGCCGGGCGTGGTGGCGCACACCTTTAATCCCAGCACTCAGGAGGCAGAGGCACGCGGATCGCTGTGAGTTCGAGGCCAGCCTGGTCTACAAAGCGAGTGCAAGACAGCCAAGGCTACACAGAGAAACCCTGTCTCGAAAAACAAAAAAAACAACCAAAACAAAAAAACAACCAAAAAAAAAAAAAAAAAAAGAACTTGAACTTGAGCATATTTGCCCTTCACACAGTCCGTGAAACACTACTCTGTTCACTATAAAAAAAAGAGGTCAAGCAGATGGAGACTGCTATAATATTTAAGGACATTTAAGAAAATCATGCATGGGGATGGAGAGATGACTCAGATGTTAAAAGCACTGTCTGTTCTTCCAAAGGTCCTGAGTTCAAGTTCTAGCAACCACATCGTGGCTCACAACCATCTACAATGATCTCTGGTGCCATCTTCTGACATGCGGGAAGAATGTGTATAGATAGTAAATCTGGGCTCACCTAGGATGCAAGTCCACACCTGTGAGATATTATTTAGCCTCTGGGGATCTGTGTAAAGGAATTACATTGATTAGTTTGAAGACTCATTCTAAAATTGGATGGCACCAGTCTCAGGGCTAGGATCCTGCGCTGTTTAAAAAGGAGAAGGCTAGCTGAGCACCATATCCATCACCTCCTGTTCAAAATGGATTGTGACCAGCTGCTTACAGCTCCGGCAGCCTTAGCTTCTCTACCAAAAGGAACTGTACCATGGACCCTGATCCCAAATAAACCATGAGTTGTTCTGCACAACAAAAAAACAACTAAGACACATATAAAACCTGTAAAAGATATTTCTGCACTCTCTTGCAACTGACCTACTTGATCCATGACCTGGTGGCACTGTGTGTGCAAGCCATGTACCCCCTCCCATAGGCTTCTCTCTCCTAAATTCTTATGACTGCCTTTATTATTCTCCATTTTAATTTGCCTAAAGCCCAGCATTCCTGTTACTCATCACTGAAGATTGCTTTTTTTAGAGAATCCTTAGAACAATTCAAGTCCCTCACTGTTTACCTATCAGCAAGTTGAGAGCTCTCCTATTTTGTAAAGCAACCCCTGCTGGGGAGATTATCTGCCACTGGAAGGAATTGAAGTTGTCTGAGGTGGAGGCCATGGCCCAGTTAAGCTTGTCCAGAAGTCATTACCCAGCTACTGTCTGTGTTAGGAATGTTCCAGCTTGTTGGCCTCGACCTGGGTATCTCAGAAGGAGCAACAGGAGTTGCCCTGTGCCTCCACCTTTGCCCCTCAGAGTAGGTCACAAAGGCTGGCAACCATGGTGTACTTCCTTTCCTTATAGGGTTATGTCTAGCAGTATCCGAAATTCCTCAGTATGAACATGAGGCATCCTCTGTGCTCTCGTGCCAGCCAATGATGTACAGTCTCCCTGTAGCCTGTCTGTTCTCCACTATGACTCAACACTTGCGATCTCCATCACCTGGCCAAATCGGCCTTGCTCCCCTTCCCAGGATCCAACAGGTGTGATTGTGGGTAGTCATACCATCGTGTGTGAAAAATCAGGACCAGGAGCAGCATAGATAGAACAATTAGTAGGTCTCAAAGCTTAACACAAAATAAAATAATGAAAACTATAGACGGTATGTTTTCAGTCCTCAAAATAATTAGACAAGGATACTATGACAAAATGATAGCAAGAAAAATTTAAAATATTTATTATGAAATCAAAACAGCTCACTGTAAATCATGGATCTTATGTGTCAAAATATAGTAAAATATTTCAGACTTAAATGACAATACTTATCAGAATGTGGGGAGTGTGTCAATAATTACACTGCTAGAAAAATTTACAGCAGTTAGGGTAAAGAATCCAAAAACTTTCTTAAAGCAATGTGTTTCATTCATATGAGAACCAAGAAAGTAAAGTATATACTAAATTCAAAAGGAAAAAAAGAAGACCCAATCTTTCAAAAATCAATAAAATCTCTACTAGAATTAACAGAGAAAATATATCTAACATGTAATGAAAAACCTAATTAATATCTAAAATGGAAGATGCGTATTGCTTCTTATACCAGGAAATCAAAAGAAAATAATGTCATTCTATGGACAGTACTATGTAAATGAACTGTCTCTTTGAAACATACTATCTTTAAGAGTTACTTTTACATGTTTTGTTTATTATTAGATGGCCACATTAAACATTATTTTCAAGTGTAACTGTCAAGGATTTTCTAGATATTATTAACATTTAACAGGTAGACTCAGTCAAACTGAATTTCTTTTTCATCAGTTTACTTGGTAGGGTAAATAGAAGAAAGGACAGTAGGAATAATTCTTTCTTTCACTTGATGACAAAGCTAAACATTAATCTATGTGATATCACTGTGTTTCCTTGTTTGGAGGCTACTGAAATCAAACTAAAATAAGGCATACCAATGAATATCATCCAGATCATAGGCTCTAGGATTACATGAGCCAAGTTCCAATCACTATCTGTCTGTCTGTCTGTCTGTCTGTCTGTCTATCTATCTATCTAGGTAAAAAAAACAATTATAAGGATTAAAAGGTAGCTTAGTAGTTAAGAGCCCTTGTGGCTCCTGTAGGAGCATCCACATGATGACTCACAATCATTTGGAGCTAAAATTCCAAGGTTCTAATGCTCTCTTTGGACACCCAATGTCACCAGTTACTCATGTGATACACATACATAAATGTAAGTAAAACACTCATAGATGTAGAAAATAAATCATAAAGGACAAAAAGAAACAGAACTAAATCAGTATTCAATGCTATTCTGACCTTATTTAGCTATACTAACAAAAATTATAGTCTATACTCAAAGGCTCCTTGTTTCTGTTAATTTGAATATATACATTTATGAGCATTCATAGCTCCCCCATATTTTACCTATATGCCAAAAATATGATATTTTTGCATGTTTTGCCTTAATATCTGAAATGTGTAGAAAATTCTCTTAACAAATTTTTTTATTATTATTATTATTAATTTATTCTTGTTACATCTCAATGTTTATCCCATCCCTTGTATCCTCTCATTCCTCCCCCCCCCATTTTCCCATTATTCCCCTCCCCTATGACTGTTCCTGAGGGGGATTACCTCCCCCTATATATTCTCATAGGGTATCAAGTCTCTTCTTGGCTACCTGCTGTCCTTCCTCTGAGTGCCACCAGGTCTCCCTCTCCAGGGGACATGGTCAAATGTGAGGCACCATAGTACGTGAGAAAGTCATATCCCACTCTCCACTCAACTGTGGAGAATATTCTGACCATTGGCTAGATCTGGAAAGGGGTTTAAAGTTTACCTCCTGTATTGTCCTTGTCTGGTGCCTTAGTTTGAGCGGGACCCCTGGGCCCAAATCTGCCTATCATATTGTTCTACCTGTAGATTTCTAGGGCCCTCTGTATCCTTTTATTTTGCTATTCTCCCATGCGTCTCTCATTTAGAGTCCCAATAGGATGCCTTCCCCTCTCATAATGAGTGAGTTAACCCAGAAGCAGAAAGAATCAAATGGCATATACTCACTTATATCTGCATACTAGCCCAAGGGGCATGTACCACGAAAGCCTTCACTTACCAGGAAACTGGGACAGAGGGGAAGGCATCCTATTGGGACTCTAAACAAATTTTTTTCACTTAGAAATTATATGAGGAAATTCAAATGACTTAGGATTCAAACCCAAAGTACCATATGAACATGTGTTCACCCTACATTTTATTCTCTTTGTATATAGACACCTAAAAAAGCATACATACAATCAGGGCTAAAGAGATTGTTAAGCAGCTAAGAGCACCTGACTACTCTTCCAGATGTCCTGAGTTTAATTACCAGCTACCATATGATGGATCCCAAACATCTGTAATGGGATCTGATGCCCTCTTTTGATGTGCACGAAAGACAGAATACACCTATACAATACGTGAATAAATAATTCTTAAAAACACATCCATGAAGTCATGTTTCAAGTTACTATAACACTATTTCTTAACATTGTATCATTATTCTGAATTTAAGTAATTATTCACATTTTTCTTTTGCATAAAGGAAGATATTTATGAGGCACAGAACACCTGTATAAGACAGAGGAGGCCTCAGGGACTTGGTTCCCTCATGCCAACATTGGCTTCTGTAGATGTAACCCAGGTTATCAGCTTCCACAACAAGCACATTGACTCAATGAGTCCTACCACCTCTAATGTCACCATTTTTAATAACTATGGTTTTAATATATTGGAATAAACTTTTTAAATTATGCTTACAATTTCCTAAAAACAAAGTATTTTGTCTATCCTGAGTCCTATTGCAAAACATATCCTTAAAATAGATATCAAGGTCTTTTAATTATAATTTTATATGACATGCTACATTAAAATAAGATGAAACATGAACTATTAAAAGGCTATCTGTTTTGTTTATCTAACAATTTGCTTTTTCTATTTTTCCTGATTATGAAAAGCAAAACTGATGGATTATATTTAAAATTCACAGTTAAACAACAAACTCCATATGTGACTTTTAATAACTGTAGAATATCATAAACTAGAAAAATACCATAGCTGATGAGGGAGAATAAAGGTCTTAAGGTAAGGTCAAATACAAATAATATGAAGGAACTAAGAAGAAAGGAGAATAGATACTAAATTTAGAAGAAGAGTAGGAGGTCAAGGAAAGAAAAGTAAAGAGAGAAAAAACTCTAACTGTATTTGTAAGAGACACATAGAAACACATTATTTTATAAGCTCAGTTTATGTATGTATATACATATGAAAAAGTTTGATTGGATTCACCCTGCACAGCATATAATTCTACTTTAAGAAGGCATATTTTGCCAAATAAAAACCCCAACGCTACATATGAATCAGCCCTAGAGACTCTAAAGTAAAATGGCTTACCAGGACATGTTGAAATTCTACTGCTAAAGATACTCCAGGACATAGAGAAACAAGTTGGTACTAAGAGGAAGCTTCCTCTCTGATGTTTGACTTTCATACTGGTAGAGGCCATGAATGTATGGTTGGGGAGCTAATAAGCCACAGGGATATACCTGCTTTTTATTATTCTAGCAAATGGATACGATATCAAACTGCCATTTATATCTGTGTCTGTAAGTCCATAGATTGGTGAACCTCTCATATCTCTTTAAAGCTGAGTCTTTTTCAAGTGGAGAGTGGTCAATATAGGAACTCTCATCTCAGCAAAGTTAGCAGGCAAACTGTCAATGGAGCACTCAGCCACAGATATCATCTCCCCGATGTTTAAGAAAACATTTCAAAAGAGGAGATCAATTTCCCTTAAGAGAATCCAGACATTGGTGAGGACCAGAAACAAAGTGGTGTCTTCAGGACATGACAGGATAGCTATATTCATCAACTCACTGGCCAAAATCAAGCAAATCAAAATTTTAGCATGGAACAGAATGGACTTAGGGGCATCCACACATAACAGAAGCTATGGGACTTTTAAGCTTGTGGGAAGCAGCCAGTTTTCTTTGAGGGTTTAGATCCCTGGCTGCTCAAAAAAGGTCCATGGGTTAACCCCATGCCCATAAGTACAAATTGGACTTAGTAAGTTATTAAAGAAAGAAAAGATGAAAGACTATCAGGGTGGGAACAGAGATGGAGGTAGGAATTCAGGAATCGAGGGAGGGGTTGGATTTAATGAAAGTACAACCTATGAAATTCTTACAGAGTTATATAATACAAGGATTTTCAAAGTAAACTGCAATTAAGAAAGAAGAGTGACTGATGTGGCATTTCAGAATAGAGTAGTGATGGCTCTTTCATTTACAGCTCTAAAAGCATTGTCTGTTTCTTTAGTAAATTTGTGTTCCCACATAAGAGTATAAGAGAGGGCAAGCAGACCTAAATACCCTACACATACTATAAGCTTTCCAGTGAGTCTTCCGTGCTCACTAAAGGTGAAGACAGAGATACTCTTCCCTATAAAGGAATATTCTTTTGAAAGAATGGAGAATACAAAGAATGCAGAATCACAACTTCTTTACCCTTTTTTTTCATGTTTCTTTTTAAATTAATTTATTCTTGTTACATCTCAATGGTTATCCCATCCCTTGTATCCTCCCATTCTTCCCTCCCTCCCATTTTCCCATTATTCCCCTCCCCTATGACTGTTCCTGAGGGGGATTTCCTCCCCCTGTATATGCTCATAGGGTATCAAGTCTCTTCTTGGCTACCTGCTGTCCTTCCTCCGAGGCCACCAGGTCTCCCCCTCCAGGGGACATGGTCAAATGTGAGGCACCAGAATACGTGAGAAAGTCATGTCCCACTCTCCACTCAACTGTAGAGAATGTCACAACTTTTTTTTTTCACACAAACATTTAACGTTATTCTTGCTATATGTGTGAATTTGTAGATATACAACTTTTTTTTCACACAAACATTTAACGTTATTCTTGCTATATGTGTGAATTTGTAGATATACAATTACATATATTCATTTTTTTCTCAATGCTGCACCACAAAGTCATATCTTCCTACTGAGGCTAGGAGTGAAAATCATGAATTTATTGCTGTTCCCATCAAAGTGTGATGCTATGATCATTTACTTTTCAGAATCAGTTTGTTTTCATATCGGAAGATATTGTTTTCCATCAAAGAAAGTAAATATTTACTTTAAATAACCATTACAAAATCCATGTTCACTCATATTAATGTAGATGATTCTCATTATAATCATACATTCTATTTTGAATCTACATTTTTATTTTTAGATTATTTGACATTTAACTGCCATTTCTTCAATTACAAATTTAAATTAGAGCATAATGTTCCCCCATTAATGTTGGAAATTAAAATACCGGGTAAAATAGATTGTTTTCAGATGTGAAAATATCAGTCCTTGCTGGAACGCTAGGTAATTTCTATTTATATGCATGATTACAGTTTTTGATGATAATTTCCTAATGACAATCTTAGATTCCTTATAACTTTATTTCAATTTACTTAAGGTGATTCTCAAGAAAAGTAGGAATTTTGATTAAGGTGCTTTATAACCTTAGAAAAAGAAAACAAAAATTTACTAGCAATAATCATCCTATAAAGTCATCAAGTTAAAGTCTAGGAAGTTTCGTTGTTGTTTTTTAATTTTTTATTATTAATTTATTCTTATTACATCTCAGTGGTTATCCCATCCCTTGTGTCCTCCCATTCTTCCCTCCCTCCCCCTTTCCCCTTATTCCCCTCCCCTATGACTGTTCCTGAGGGGGATTACCTTCCCCTGTATATGCTCATAGGGTATCAAGTCTCTTCTTGGTAACCTGCTGTCCTTCCTCTGAGTGCCACTAGGTCTCCCCCTCCAGGGGACATAGTCAAATGTGAGGCACCAGAGTACGTGAGAAAGTCATATCCCACTCTCCACTCAAGTGTGGAGACTGTTCTGACCATTGGCTAGTTCTGTAGGGGTTTAAAGTTTACCGCCTGTTTTGTCCTTGTCTGGTGCCTTAGTTTGAGTGGGACCCCTGGGCCCAAATCTGCCTATCACAATGTTCTACTTGTAGGTTTCTAGGACCCTCTGGATCCTTCTACTTTGCTATTCTCCCATGCTTCTCTTATCTAGAGTCCCAATAGGATGTCCTCCCCTCTGTCCCAGTTTCCTGGTAAGTGAAGGCTTTCGTGGTACATGCCCCTTGGGCTAGTATGCAGATATAAGTGAGTATATGCCATTTAAGTCTTTCTGCTTCTGGGTTAACTCACTCATTATGATCATTTCTAGCTCAATCCATTTATCCACAAATTTCGGGAATGAAAACTGGGAATAGGGCTTCCTCAAGACCCAGCTATTCCACTCCTTGGAATATACCCAGAAGATGCTCCAACACACAATAAGAAAATTTGCTCAACCATGTTCATAGCAGCCTTATTCATAATAGCCAGATCATGGAAACAGCCTAACTGTCCATCAGTAGAAGAATGGATAAAGAAACTGTGGTACATATACACTATGGAATACTACTCAACTATTAAAAGCAAGGAAGTTTCGTTTTTTGAAAAATGTAGTAGTTTTTTTTTTTTTTTTTACAGACTGCATGAAGAAACTTTCACTAATGATCCTTTCCATTAGAAAACAGGGCCTGAAAAGCAGCTTCTAATACTCAGCTTAGGGACTGAATTTCTTCTTGCCTTCACAGTGAGCTAAAAAAAGGTCTTTTCTCTCTTTGATTAGCTTATACCACCATTGCTTGATGGCACCATTAGCCTCCTTGTTTTGTACTGTAGAAAAAATTTCATTGAAATCTTCGCACTCTATCTTTCATTCTCCTTTAGCCCAGGAGGGACCAATTCCTCATGGACATTTTATCCATATTTTTTTCTTAAGTATGGCATCAGCAATGAGGTGGATTCTTATAGGGCTGTTCAGCACTTTGGAATATCATCTGAAAATCAAGGGCAGTGGCTCTCAACCTCCCTAATTTTGCAACCCTTTAATCTAGTATCTCATGTTGTGGGGACACCCACCCCCAACCACAAAATCATTTCACTGATACTTAATAACTGTAATTTTGCTACTGTTATGAATCTTAATGTAACTATCTATGTTTTCTGATGGTCTTAGGCAGCCACTGTGAAAGGGTCATTCAAGCCCAAAGGGGCATGACCCACAGGTTGAGAACACTGATCCAAACTAATCCTGAGCATTTTCTGCACGTCAAGGAAATGTATAGCTGTAGAGCTGGTGAGGCATCTTTGTGAGATGAAGAAGACTGGAACAAGTCCAGAGCCCAGGCCACCCACAGTGGAGGAAATCTGTCAAGGAGACTTATTAGTAAAGCTCCTGGGCTGCCAGAGGACACAACAGTGCCCACTGCCCCACAGCAGTGGCCTTATCCACTTCCTGGGCTCATTTCATGACACTTTCACTTCTTTACTTGCAAATTTTAGGAAAATAAATTCCTTTATCAGCATTTTTTTACTCGAACAGTCAGTAGCTAAATTCATGGAAGATTTACAGAGTCATCATTCTAGATGTCAGCTCACACCTTGGGGTTCTGCAGAAGAGATAGGGAGTAAATCAGTCTGGTCTTCACAACTGAACCAAATCTAAATCATACAGTCTCATGAAGAGCGTTACCTATTTGGCTGTGGGAGTAGCTCTGCAAAGTTTTCTCATCCCTCTTCACTTCAGAATGAAAAATATACTTGAAGGCAGTAATTGAGTTTCAACTGTAATATCAAATTGCCATCTCCTTTTTTTTTTTTTACACTATCTTCATTTTATTTTTAATTGTGCATCAACTGAAATAAGGGACTCACTGGAGTTTCGCATAACAGAGCAGTACATTGATTTATTTTTGTTCATTTATTTTAGTTTTAAACCTAGGCAAATTCAAAAGTCGTATTTATGGCTGAATATGAAGGTATAGTCTCTCATTCCAACACAGGAAAGGCAAACCCATGATTATAAAGAGGATTTATTGTTGCTTTGGTTAAAAATATAAAGTTAAATGACCAAAAAGCAATATAGAGGGATAATGGCATTTTCACTGTTGTTGTTGTTATCTGTTTCTTCATTTTGCTTTTTTTTTTTTTTGAATGATTTTTTGGCTTATACTTCTACAGGGCAGAAGCTCAAGTAAGGGACCTGGCAGCAGAATGGGCCAGGAGTTGAAGGAGAAACAGTGGAGGAAGTCTGCTTACAAAATTGCTCCCTGTGGCCTGTTTAACTCACTTTCTTATAAAACCCACACCTATCTGGCCAGATATGACACCACCTACAATGTACCAGAACCTCTCATATCAATTTTCAGTCAAATAAAAGGGCCCATAGAAGTGTTCCCAGGCCTTATTGATGGAGCCATTTGCCAAATATAAGTTCTTACATTCCAGGTGATTCTAGTTTGTATTATTATGATTAAAAACTAACCAATACAATGCTATATAGTCAAACACTGTCTCAATAGAAAGGAAAATAAAACACCAAAGAGCATTCCCATAGGTAGCAACCATACAATGTTCAACACTTGTGTTTGTAAATATATACCAGCTTAATATTTATATTAGGTTAATTATATTTATCTTTCAAATAATTACATTTCTTCATTGTAAAATGTTTCAAAGTCTTTCATCTAACTTTAAAGAGATACAGAATATTACCAGGTTCTCTATTCATCTTGCTGTTCTATAACATAACATCTATTTGTAAAACTTACATCACCCCTCATTCTCTTCATTGCAATCTCCAAATTCTGGTAACTATAATTTTACAGTCAACTTCCACACAAGCACTCCTTTTATTTCAATATTGGAAGTGATTCTTTAATATCAGATTGGCCTTAATAATATAAACGCTGACAAAGGCAACGTTTAAATAAATAATTCTGTATTTTTGTTTCATTTAACCTTCTTCATTTTTAAGTTTTATTTCTTCGAGAAATTAATATTGAGTACTGTATTTGCATAGATTCTCCATCTCTCTCTCTCTCCTTTACAGCTCTTCCATTCAAATACGTGACCTCTTTGTTGTTTTAATCGAAAATACCAGGTCTTTCTATTTTACCAATAAAGACTTACAAGCCAGATATTGTGGTGGAAAACCTGCTAGCTCAGAGAGGCAGAGAAAGCACCCAGCTGACCTTCCTACTCAGCATTCTTCCCAATGGTAAAGCCCCAAAAGGCTCAACTAGTTCAGCTGACTAGCCCAGAAAGAAAAGACCAAAAATCCCATGACCAAAGGCTTGCTAGCTCAAAGCCCAAAAAGCCAAAGTTCAAGGAGCTGAGGAGCTCAAGAGCTAGATAGCTAAAGCTAAAATTCCAAGAACTAAAGCACTAAAGAGTCCTACTATTTCTACACGCTGTCTTAAATACTCCTCAACTCAAAGTCCCTCCTACACTTTTATCCCTATCACCTGGTTTCTTGCTTTGCCTGTTGACCTAGGGTTAACTTTATTAATCCTGTGTACATATTGCTCTTGGATTAAAGGTGTGTGTTAGGGCTGGCTCAATCACACCCTAATCACCTGTTTACAATAAACAGAAAATTATTGGGTTAAAGGTGTGTTAGGTCTCAACCAGAAGAAACAGGGATTTACAGTTCAATCTCAGGGATCACTATGGGATCAAAGCCAGGTTTCTACAGTTAACAATCTCATGGATTACATTGAGGTCAAATAAATTGAAACAGCTCTTCTTTGTTTATTATATACTTGTGCAGCTATAGATAATGTATTTGAGACTATAACACATATTTGTATGTGTATATGAGTATATGTAAAGAAAACATGGTAAGTTCATTTGGTGTTGTTCATATGTATTTGGGTATAAGCTAACCGGTTGGGATTAGATACCCTATCAGGAAAATCGCCATGGAGAAAACAGTATTTGTTGCTCACTTTAAGTTAATGTGCAATTGACTTGGTCATCTTTTTGCTTTCTGCATGTGAACTTTCAGTTTTCCAATTACCATCTATTGAAAAAAGTATCTTTTTTTGATGTATACTCTCAATAATACTGTCAAAAATTGTTGGGTATAGATGTTTTTATTTTCATTGGTTTATATGATTGCTGTTGTTGAGTTCCTTAAAATGCTACCCATTCTTAGAAGTAAATTTATTACCACATTTATTAAATAGCTAATATTATTTTCCCTCTGGGAACATAGAGATTGTCCAGTGTCCAAAAGTTAGTAATGTTACAACAACTTAATCATACATATTGTTCATATGAAAAAATTAATGTAGAATCAGAGTCATAAATTCTCAGTGGACAATCAACATCTTTTGTTAGGTCTTTCCATTGTGTCCATACTAGAAAGGTTGTGACTTTACAATCAAAGGAATTCACTTATTTCTCTTTCCTGTGTAATGTTGGATAATTGAAAGTATTAAGTACTGTTTATATGAATTATCCTAGATACCCTTCCTACCACCCTTTACATATCTATATTTGGCATAAAGATAAAAATTCATGGTTGATATCTTTGTAAGTCTGCAGGTATTCTATTTAGATTTCTGCTTGACATTCAGCCCAGGTTACCAAACAGCTGTTGGTGAGACAGATTATTCTGACATCCATACTGTGGTTTTCACTGAGGTCTTGCTAATATGAACCTGTCGGGGTTTTTTTTTTTTCAATGCTTCTAAGATGAATATTAAGCCATTTACCTCTAGTCCTTAGAATTCCTACTGGCCCCATAATATTCAAGTGCAATTTTTTCAATGTTCACAGTATTTTTTTCCTTTACCATAAAGTGTGCTGAAATGTTCCTGAAATATATTTCATTATTTCAATTCCATGCAACAAGGAATATTTATTTGTATTGTACCAGGTGTGATTGAGTTAAGGACTTTGAAATTTTTAACCTGGAATATCTGGGTAATAATTAAAAACAGTCACATGGGTTCTTACAAGACACTGGTCAAAGTTCTTTACAACAAAGATACATATAGGAAAGTATGAATAAAAAAAGAATGTCAAAGAAAGATGATAACTACAAGACAGGCAGATAAAAAGTTTGGAATATACGAGACACTAAAAGAAAGGTGGATCTGACCCTCTCTAGCAAGTAGAGGAACTCTGATATCATTTGGCTCCTGCCCTCTGAAATATCAATGAATATATTTATGCTTTTATATAACATTAAGAAAATAAAAGAAACTAATTCTTATTAAAAGATATGCTTCTTTATACCAGGGTTTGTCTGTAATACTATTATAATCAATGTCAGTGCAATCTTTATTATCTGATTTTTGGGTCAATCCATCCTCAGGATCTTATTTTCATGAATACTGTGACACAATTCTTCTCATTCTGAGAAGAATTATGAGACTAATTATCTACAATTAACTCATCTTTACTTGTTGAAAGTTAATTATCACAATATTTGTAATTCACAGACTGGCATTTCTGAAGATGTTTCCCATATCTTCATGGTTTTTGTTCCTTCTCTCTCTTCTAGTCTGCAATGGCACCTGGCCACTAGAAGTACATGTCATATTTAGTACCGAGTACTCATTTGGTACTATTTCTCACAATATTGTGTGGGCATGCACTTTTGCATTCACAGTGTTCACTGGAAAGATAAGCCCCACCCCATGATTGGGGCTGGGGGGCTGGAAGTCATAATTGCTCATATCCATAAATAGGTGTATTCAGAAGGCTGTTCAGTGCTACTCCAATTTGGGAAAACAAAAGAATTAAGTTTTGTTCTTGTGACCATGACTTCATCCGTAATGGGTTTTTAAATACTTTATGATACCAGGTCTAGATTTCCTATTGTGGAATAGGCCTCAAGTCCAACAAAATTCAGTTGGTTAACCCATGCCACAATTGTATCAGTGGTCACATTTTTCCCCACATGTTGGCAACATAGTTTATAGTTTCATGTTGAGGTTTAATAAGTGATGATTATTTTATTCTGATACTTAGTAGGCACTCATAAAATTATTAAAAGCATCTATCTTATGGAAGCATTTTCAATGAAAAGACAGTGTAGAAAATGGACTAAATCTCATTCTCTGAAATGTCACAAAATAGAAGTTGTGAAAGAAAGCATGCAATAGAATCTACAAAAGCAACCTTTTTACTTTGTTAATATTTTTGACAATTGTATAAAAACTAAAAGAACACTTGTCATAAGTATAGTTGTCTTTTTCTACATCTGTTGCATGTACATCCTTCAGGAAGCATCTACAGTGTCTAAATAGACAGCTCAGTATTTATAATAATATTGTTCTATTAAAGGACTGGAGTTTGATTCTAAGCACCTCCATCAAGGGCATTCCAATCTTTACCTCCAACTTCATGAGGTTTGATATCATCTTTTTGCCAGTGGCTATCCATATTCATGTACACGTACATATAAACACACATAAATACATAGACAGATACATGCATACATACCTATATACATACCTACATATGTGAATTTGCTATGAATCTTTTTTGTCTCCTTACCTAAAGGGCTCATCACGTTACTGTCTAAACATGAGAGGAAAAATGATAGCAGAAGTATACATGTTAGCATTGACCCAGCAAACCCAGGACACTAAAACCCTATACAAAGAACTACACACACACACACACACACACACACACAAATGATAAAAAAGACCATGAATTTAAAACATGTTCAGAAGAAGTATGTGGGAGGGTGTGAAGGGAAGAAAAATATAGAAGATCATGTAATTATATTATCATGTCAAAAATATAAAAATTAAAAAATAAGAGTAAAAATAATTCTAAAAATCAAATAGGCTATTATTTACTACTATTATATTACTTTATATCACAATAATTTTTGTTTATTATTTTTTTAAAGCAAGGGCCTAGATCTTGGCAAAGCTTTAGATAGAAGCACGGTTTGAATATAATCAGAATGAATTGTATTAATGTATGAAAATATCAAAGGATTAAGGTGTTGAAAAAGTTCAAGAAAACATTATTTTATTTGGATTACTTGCAGAAGCATTGATGACTCAAAGGCAGCTGCATCATCACAAAGCCCAAGACTGTTAAGAGTGAGGTCATTAATTCTCCCAGCAGCTGACATAGAGCCTTATAGCTCTATGAAAGCTAGGTGGCATGAAGGAATTTTCCAGTTCTATGTATATTTCTCTTCTACTGCTAGTGTCTGATCACCAGAGTTTTAGGAGCAACTAAGATTGGTGTCAAGAACCTGTAGTGTTTGGTAGACTAATAAGCCCTCCCATTTACCAGTAACTTACGTTCAGGCTACCTTCCTTCCAACTTTTTCTTTGTGAGATATAATTTTAATTTATTTACCAGATAGAAGGATTTTGGGTTTTTTGTTTTTGTTTTTGTTTTTTGTTTTTTGTTTGTTTGTTTGTTTGCTGGTTTTGTTTTTGAGATAGGCTTATTCTGGACCAGATTTGTATTTTCTTTTTATATTATGTATGGTTTTGCTAGTGCAGTTCTGAACATACTAATCTCTCCCTATCACAACACCTCCTTTTCAGATTAGACCTCTTGAAATTGGGTATTACCTAGCTTCATTTTTATATTATGTTTTGCTCTTCTCCCTTCTTTACAGCATCTCACTCCCAATGGCCTCTGTCTAATTTTCTGGCCCCCACAAGAATTCCTAACTGAACACATTAAGATGAGTTATTCAACATTAGGGTGTACAGATGAAGGAAAACACACATGTTTATTTTTACTTCTATTGGTTACCTTCAGTCAGCTAATTTCCTATGAGTTTCAGCCATTGGTGGGCAGATTTCTCAATTAGATTTTTATAGCTAAATAAAATTCCATTGGGTATATGAGCTGCATTTTAAATTTCAATTTTCATTTGCTATGTGTTCAAGCTCTTTATATTTCCTCCTACGGATAGTAGAAACTGAATAGTAAGCATGGGTGACCAAATAGGTCTGTAGTGGGGTATTAAGTCCATTCAATATATGCCCAAGAAAGGTATACCTGGCTCACATGGCATTTCAAATTATAGCATTTTAGTATTTAATTAACTCCCACTCCAACTGATGGTGAATAAGGGCTCCTCTTTCCCACATCCTCACCAACACTTACTGTGAGTGCTGTCATTTGATTTCTTGATGATAGCCATTATGGTGGGGGTGAGGTAGAGTCTCAAAATAGTCTTAATTTGCATTGCCCTGTTGGCTAAGGATATGGAACATCATCACGTTGACCTCGCTCAATGACTTTTTATTTTAAACTATTTACTATTATTCTTTTGTGTGAAAATAAGATAAAATCATGTGTCATTTTCTCAAATTATTCTTTATAAGTTCAAGTTGGCTTGTATTCATGAAAATACACTTTTTTAAATAAAAATGTATCATGGAATTAGCAAACATTTCAATAAGTCAGTAAGTAAGAGGTCTATAAAGATGAAGCACAACAATTGTGATTATTAATTTAATATAAATGCATTCTTTATAATTGATATAAAATGGAACCATTTATATACTTAATCTCATGCCAGAAGTTTAATGAAGCTACTCATTCTAATTATACATATGTGTGTATTACTTAATTACATATAAAATTAAAATTGTAAAAATGTTAATAGTCATCATTTTTTCACAAAATTTATGCATGTCATAGAAGTTTCAGAAGTATGTGACCACTAGATGTATAAATAAAGCATTTCATAAAATAATTTAAACATAATTATAGAATACTGTTAAATAGCTTAACTCAGTTTCATGAGCTCCTTATCCTTTTATGCTTCATGATGTTTCTGCAGATCCTCATCTTCTTAGTTCTACATGTCCCCCATTCTCTCTGCTCTCTCATTCCTTTTTCTTTCTACTAACAATGGTAAAACCTTTTAATCTTCAAGCAATATGGTTCTTTTTATTTTATCTGCTACAAATCAGTCATAATACCTGAAGAATTAGTCTTTCTTAATGTTTGTATGTTACCCACACATGATGAGGTATGTCACTGTCTCTTGCTAATTATAATAAAATGTATCAAATGCCCATATCTTACGTAATTCACTCACTACTGAATGCATTTATCCTATCTGAGTGCAGAAAGAATCACTAGTATAGAATCTCTTTGATTTCCTTACAATTTAAAATAGACCTAAAATAAAAAATAAATTAAAAACTGAGTTTTGGGGCACAACCGTGCAGTTCCTGCAACAGGAATCTGATGCATGAGGTCTGAAGTTTAATGTCACAAAACATTACCAAAAAGGGACGGCAGAGAGAGAGAGAGAGAGAGAGAGAGAGAGAGAGAGAGAGAGAGAGAGAGAGAGAGAGAGAGAGAGGGAGAGAGAGAGAGAGAGAAGGAGAGGGAGGAAGAAATATTTTTAGAACATAAAATATAGGTAGGTTAGTGATGATGGTTAGGATAGGAAAGGGAGGTTCATTACTCAACAACCTGTCATCTCTGAAAGAATCATCACTCAAAACTCCACAGTGATTTCTCCTGGGTATCTTTAACCTGCATTCTTTCCTCCAACCTTTATTTCTCTTTCATATCTCACTTCTTGGAAAGGCTACGGCTCTGTAGATTTGCAGCCTTCCTAATTTCCATCCTCAGCATTCTGCTAGATCACTGAGTCTATAGGGACTGCCTTTTCTACCCACTTTTCTTTTCCAACTGCAATACAACCTTCTGAATTACTGAGTTTTTTACTCGTAAATGAAGTTCACTCAGCTCAAGCTCAGACAGTGATAAACTGAAACCTAGTAGGCACAAACTGGAAAACATAAGAGACCACTGACATTATTTAAGTCATTTGAAAACTCTATCAGAATATCTCTCCTGTATGAAAGTCAGTATCTAGGAAGTAAAAGTAAAATGCAAAAATACATAGACACATAAAAGAGCAAAATGAACTCAGGGAAATAGCACAAAACAGGGCGGAAAAAGCATGGCTTATGTGGTCCTAATACCCAGCATTCTGCCGTTGTTGTAAAAGTTTAGTCCTAGACAAAGCACTGGTGCTGACACATCAGTTTCTGACTCTTCTTCTGTTTGTCACTTGTCACAAAGCTAGAATAAAACCACATTACTGTGCCTGAAGTATATAATGTGTGATAGCAAAGTATACTAACAACAAAATAAATAAATTATCATCAATCCTCTGATTATGCCAAAACTTTCCCAGGGAAAAGATAGCATATTTGTATTTTATTCTTAAATGTAGGAAAAACTGAAGAAAACTGTACATTTCTTCACGGTGTGGCAAGAGTACCCATTTATGAACATAGGATGTTGCCCAGCAACATTTTGTTGATATTTCCTGAGTTTTCCAACAATAAGTTCTTTTTGTGGATTTGTAAGTTGTATACTCACATATAAGTTTTCAAAGCACAGAATATATGTATATCAAGTGGTTTATTGAATTGATATTACAGTTCTCTCTCTTATGATCCAGGTAGGAGACAGGAGCGAAAAGTACAAAGCATGTCATTAAAGGAAACTGGAATGGGAAGTGCTGAGAATTTTTTTATTAATCTCAGTGAATTGATATACTTACTGTGTTTCAAATTATATGTTTTATTTCTTCAGTGGGTATGTGTATAATATATATAACTATATTTTGCTCTTCATGGATTTATTTATTTTTTCACTTTTACTTCATAGCTACTAAGTTTCCTACAATAGAGAAATTTTTAAACAGAGTTTTTAAATTACTTAAATATAGCACATGTGTGCATGTGTGTGTACATTCATCTCTCTCTCTCTCTCTCTCTCTCTCTCTCTCTCTCTCTGTGTGTGTGTGTGTGTGTGTGTCTCTCTCTCTCTGTGTGTGTGTGTGTGTGTGTGTGTGTGTGTATGTGTGTGTGTATGTGTGTGTGTGTGTGTATGTGTGCGTGTGTGTATGTGTGTGTATGTGTGTGTGTGTATGTGTGTGTGTGTGTATGTGTGTGTGTGTGTATGTGTGTGTGTGTGTATGTGTGTGTGTGTGTGTGTGTGTGTGTGTGTGTGTGTGTACGCCTGCCTGCCTGCCTGCCTGAAAGAATAACATGAGTATGTGTGCCTGTCGTGAAGTAGGGTAGAATAGTCATACACATGCATAGGTCTCAGTGGTGGAATTATTTTTTGATAAGAAACTGCACATATGAGCACTATTTACACATATAATCAAGTATGTACTTCTTAGGAATAAAGAGCTTAGCAACAGTCCAAAGCTAAAAATAGACGATCCAAATCAACTACTCAAATAAGTTGTGGTCCTGGAAAACTGAGAACTCAAAACAGTCACAAGGCAGGAGGCCTGTTTCAACCTACAATTGCTCTGGAGTGAGAGCCAGAGAGTCCTGTGAGAGAGTCCCGTGAGGAAGTGGACCTGATAGTTCTGCCTGAGGGAGTCTTGGCAGTAGGCAGTGAAGATTTTTTGGAAAGATTATGGTAACCTTGATACCTTGGATCTTCAGCAGATTAATGGCTCTTAATCAAGAGACAGGCAGAGGTCATCTGCTGAGTAATAGCTTAGAGACAGCCTGGATCCTCACAGGAGTAGTAGTGTAGAGCGAGACAGCTCCAAGCCTGTGGTCAGCAGTCCCAATCCAGGAAGAAGCCACCATGGCACTTAAATTATTTTTATCTATGTTTTTGTTTCACTCTTGTATTTCCATTTTATTCTTAATACTATACTTTAAGTTAGATTTTAATTATACTTAAAAAGAACATTTATGAATTTAATTTTTAATATAATTTTGAAGTTTTATGCATTTTATAACTTAGTAATATGTTTCTTTTCTCTCCTGCAGTTAATTTTAATGCCATTGTTCCTCTTGTTTTATTGTTATACTGCCCTATTAGTTTTTCAACTTTTAAAATTTTTTCAGAAGTCCAATGCCCTGTGTGTTGCACCACAGAGCATTTATCTTAATTATTTTAAAAGCTTATGTATTTTATTTCTTTTTAAAATTAATTTATTTATTTGCTTTACATCCCAACTGTACATAGTCACTCCTTCCTCTCATACCAGTCCTGCCCTCCCATTTCCCCCATCCCCCGTCATCTATACCTCAGAAAAGGGGAACTCCTCCACCTACCCATCCCAGAACATCAAGTTTGATCAGGACTGAGTGCTTCCTCTTCAACAGTGGCCAGGCGAGGCAGCCTCTCCAGGAGGAAATGATAGAAAAGGATGCAACAAAGTTCTATTCAGAGACAGACTACACTCTCCTTCCTAGGAGACCTACATGAAGGCCAAGCTGCCTATAGAGTAGCTAGGTCCAGTCCATATATGCTCATTGATGTGTGAGTCTCTGCCAGCTCCACTGGGCCGAGATTAGTTGGCTCTGTTGGTCTTCTTGTGGCGTTCCGATCCCCTCCAAGCCCTTCTATCCCACCCCACTCCACATTCCACCCCCACCCACTCTTCCACAAAACTCCCTCTCAATGTTTGTCTCTGAGTCTCTGCATCTGTTTCAATCCATTTCTGGTTGCAGACTCTCAGAAGACAGCTATGCTAGGCTCCAGACTGCAGGCATAGCAGAGTATTATTAATAGTGTCGTGGTTGGCACTCTCCCATGGTGTGGTCGGACATTAGTTGGGCATTCCTTTAGTCTCTGCTGTATTTTTATCCCTGCACATCTATTAGGTAAGATACATTTGGGGTCGTAGTTTTTAATGGATGAGTTGATGTTCCCCTGCCTACACTAAGAATTTTGTTTCATTAGAGGGGGCCTCTTCAGTCCCCATAAATACTAGAGGTCTCAGCTAGAGTAACTCCCATATCTTCCCTGGATCTGACCCAGTAGTAGATCTCAAACTTGTCTCAGAGATGCTACTGCCTAGGATTTCTCTTCTGCCCTCCTCTCCACCCCCACATTTGATCCCCATCCTCATTTCCCTCAGCACTGCCTCACCTATCCTATTCTCTGTCTTCGAGCACTTCCTCTGTCTATTCTATTTCCCTTTTTCAGTGAGTTCCAAGAGTCCTCTCTTAGACCATCCCTGTTGCTTAGCTTCTTTTGGTCTGTGAATTCTAGTATTGTTATCTTGTGCTATATGACTAATGTATGCTTATTAATGATTGCAGACCAGGTGTGTATTTCTGGGTCTGGATTATCTCACTCAGGATGATCATGTCTATCTCTGTTTTCCTAAAAATTTCAATATGCCTTTGTTTTTAATAGCTGAGTATTATTCCATTGTGCAATAGGACCACAGTTTCTTTATCCATTCTTCACTTGAGCGACATCTGGGTTGTTTCCAATTTCTACCTATTATGAATAAAGCTGCCATGAATATAGTTGAGCAAATGTTCTTGTTGTATGGTAAAGCATCTTTTGGGTATATGCTTAGAAGTGGTATATCTGGGTCTTGTACAAGAGTTATTCCCATTTTTTTCTAAGAAACCTCCAGATTGATTGCAAAAGATGTTGTACAAGATCTCACTCCCATCAGCAATGGAGGAGTACTCTCCTTCCTTCACGTCATTGGCAGTATGTACTGCCACTTCAGTTTTTTAACTTAGCCATTCTGGTGGGTGTAAGATAGAATCAGTGTCATTTTAATTTGCATTTCCCTGGTGGCTAATGACATTGAGCATTATTTTAATTGCTTCTCAGAGTGATGTTTGTCCACTTGTTGGGGCATGGGCTTTGCCATTTGGAAAACATCCTATATAGTCTATGGGGGTATAAATAACACAAGAAAGTTGATGAGAGATCACTTTTTGCATCACTTTTCATCTCTTGGCTTCTTCACTTCACATATATTTGCTTGAAGACACTCCTAGAGAGAAACACTTCAGAGAACACTCTGAGATTCCTGCTGCTGTAGTTGCTTTCGATTTTGCTGGATGCATGTTTGCTGTTTAACAAATGGATGGGTCTGCAGGAATTCTGAGGATGAAGAGTGGAATTTCCTCCAAGGGACTGAATCTAAAATATTCTACCTCTCCTGTCTCTATTAATCTTCTTTCCTCCTACCTAGGGCCAGTGGGTTGGAAGGGATGGATATGCATTAAAGAACCCCCAATACAGTAGATTTAAAAAATGTCAAAGCCTACAGGTGCACCCAAGTAGGGCACCAAAATGTGACGATTAGTTTTATAAAACCATGTTTGTCCCTCAATATCCCTCTTTATCCAGCTATCACACAAACAATTGAGACTCTGTAATAATAAGCTACACAACACTACAACAGAGCAGTTTTTACTCTATTCTTAACTCTCTAAACTAACCTGGTTTCCTCCCAGTATACATCATAGATATACTTTCATTTTGTAGCTCTCCCTGTTCTAGCTCCTTCCTGATGTCTCTTTAACCTCTTCCATAGTTCAATGTCCTGGCTGAATCTCCAACTTACTCCTCTAACTCTTCCTCTCCTGGCAGACAGGAAGTCTGTCTCTATTCTCTCCCTGCTCAGGGATTGCCTGAAGCTGTTTTATTGGCATACAAGGGGACAATTGAGGAGTATTGTTTACACAACACACAACGTTGAGACAAGAGACTCTCACAACCAGATATGGGGAGTGGGTATAGAAATCAGCATTTGAATTACACAGTAACCTTATGCCTACAGGCCCCTCCCCCATTACATTTCTAATTTTATTAATTTGGATACTGTTGCTCTGCCTTTTAGTTGATATAGCTAATGGTTTTTCCAGATTTTTTTTTCTTTTCTCAAAGAACCAGCTTCTGGTTTTGTTCTTTCTTTGTATTTTCTTTTTTATTTCTACTTTATTCATTTCAGCCCTGAGTTTGACTCTTTCCTTCCATCTACTCTTCCTGGTTTTTTTTTTTTTTTTTTTTGCTTATTTTTTTCTTGGGATTTCAGATGTGCTTTTAATGTTAGTATGAAATCTCTCCAATGTCTTTATGAAGGCAATTAGTGCTATGAACTTTCCCCTTAGCACTGCTTTCATTGTGTCTCATAAGTTTGTGTATGTTGCCTTTCATTTTCATTGAATTCTAGAAATCCTTTAATTTCTTTCTTTTTTCCTCCCAGACTCAGTGGTCTTTGAGTACAGAGTTGTTCAGTTTCCATGAGTTTCTAGACATTCTGTTGTTTCTGTTGTTGCTGAAATCCAGCCTTAATCCATGATGGTCTGATAGGATACAGGATGTTAATTTCAACTTTCTTGTATTTGTTGAGGATGTAGATGGTAAAATTCGGAGAATGTTCCTGAGGTGCTGAGAAGAAAGTATATTCTTTTGTGCTTGGATACAATGATCTATAGATAACTATTATGCCCAATTGACTCTGTATTTTTAAGTGATTTATTGATTTCTTCTTTAAAGGCCTCTACCTGCTTGGTTGTATTTTCCTTTATTCTTTATGGGATTTATTCATTCTTTAATTAAAGCCTCCAGCATCTTCAGGAGACTGGATTTAAAGTAATTTTCTTGTTCCTCAGCTGTGTTAAGATACCCAGGACTTGCTGTAGTACGATACATGGGTTCGGGTATTGCGATATTGCCCACGCTCTTGTTATTTGTGCTCTTGTATTGACCCTTAGCCATCTGATTTTCTTTAGTATTGCCTGGCCGACTGTGAGAGCAGTAGGCCTTGAGGAATGCATGTGGGGTTGTGGTCCAGTAGATGGAGGGCTTTTTGCCCAGCACCCTATGCAAGGAGGGGCTGTCACTTAGAGATCCCAACTGTTTTCTCAGGGGACTACCCGTGGACTCCACTGATGGGGCGCTCAACTAGGAATGGTGTACACAGGAGGTATTTTTACTTCTTATATTCACATTTTAAATTATTTAATTTTTATCCTTGATTTTCTCAATAGTAGAACATATTTTTAAATCATAGGAGACAAAATAGATATAGGAACTAAGAGAATATGGCCCTTTGACTCATACAAACTGGGCTCATTTGGCTTACAGGTACTCAGGTGGCAAGCATGGGCCCTGCATTGATCTGCACAAGTTCCCCTGTATATGTCATGGCTATTAGCTTGGTGTTTTTGTGAGAATCCTATCACTGTAAACAAATACCTCTGACTATTTTTTCCTGCTCATGGGACTCTTTTCCTCCTACTGGGCTGCCTTTTTCAGCCTCAATATGAGTATTTTGCATTATTTTATTGTAACTTGATTTGTCATATTTGGATGTTGTCTCTTGGAAACCTGCTTGTCTGTAAAGCAAAACAGAAAAGGAGTAAATCTAGAAGAAAAGTCAGGGAGATGGAAGGAGTGGATGGATAGTAAATTGTGGTGGAATGTATTCCACTCCTTGGAATATACCCAGAAAATGCTCCACCACCCAACAGGGACATATGCTCAACCACGTTCATAGCTGCCTTATTCATAATATCCAGAACATGGAAACAGCCTAAATGTCCATCAGTACAAGAATGGATAAAGAAACTGTGATACATTTATACTATGGAATACTACTCAGCTATTAAAAACAAGGAATTTCTGAAATTCTTGGACAAATGGTTTGAACTTGAAATGATCATAATGAGTGAGTTAACCCAGAAGCAGGAAGACTCACATGGTATATACTCACTTATATCTGGACACTAGCCCAAGGGGCATGTCCAATGAAAGTCTTCACTTATCAGGAAAAGTGGAACAGAGGGGAGAACATCCTATTGGGACTTTAGGTGAGAGAAGCATGGGAGAATGGGGAAATAGAAGGATCCAGAGGGTCATAGACGCCTACAAGAAGAACATTATGGCTTGCAGTTCTGGGCCCAGGGGTCCTGCCCAAACTATGGCACCAGCCAAGGACTATACATGTAGTAAACATTGAACCTCGACCATGATCTAGCCAATGAACAGGACATTCTCCACAGCTGGGGTCTGACTTTCACATGAACTCTGGTGCCCCATATTTGACCACATCCCCTTGAAGAGGGGCCCGGTGGCACTCAAAGGAAGGATAACAGGTTACCAACAAGACTCTTGGTACCCTATGAGCATATACAGGGGGAGGAGGCGCCCTCAGTCACAGTCATAGAGGAGGGGAGTAGGGGGAAAGCAAGAGTGACGGAGGAATGGGAGGATACAAGCGATGGGATAACTATTGAGATGTAATATGAATGAATTAGTAAAAAAAAAAGTGAAAAAAAAAGAAGTGGCTATATAAACTAAACAGGGAAAATGGCAAAATCCATTGTACATGTTGACATGAAAGGTGAAATTTTTGCAAGGTTCTGTCACTAGGCGAAGAATTACAGGCCTCTAATTACTACTAGGAAAAGGGGAATTAACCCCTCCAGAGATGAGCCCTCTTAATGGTTGTCCAAATTACAGTGGTCAGTCCTAAAATTGTACATACAGACAAATAAACTTAGACTCGACAAGCTGTATTTATTTGTGAACACATAGTGCTACAATAGTAATAATAATCAACAAAGAGTCTAGAAACATGAGAGTGTGGTTGAACAAGAGAAAGGGTTAAGAAAGAGTGCCTATGAGAAGCTACAGGGAAGGAAGGGAGGAAGGAAATAATATAACTGTATTTCAACTACAACATATTTTAAAATATGAATAATACGTTCTTAAACATACACCATCTCAAATTATTATAAATGTCATATTATAAATATCATATTATTTGTTTATATAATTACAAAATGTATCAACAAGTAGAAGACTAGGAATTTAGCATGTAAGAACAAATACCAAGCCTGCGTTAATTTCACTTCAAACCCTGTAATCTCTTTTCATGATGTGTATTTGACACTACAGGGCTTGAACACTTCTGAGATTGCCAGCATAGGTTTACTGAAGATCAATCTAATGATTGGTTGCCATGAACTGATACTATAAAAACATCATCTAGAAATGGCTGCTCAAACAAGACAGGAAAAATGGCAAAATCAATGGGCACATTAATGTGGAATGTGGAAAATTTGCAAGGCCCCAGCCCTAGACAAGGAACTCAAGGCTGCTTGGCAAAGGAAAATTATCTTCCCCCAGAGATGAACCTCAATTTTGATGTTGCTAATTATTGCTTCTGGGTTTGCAATGGATTTCCATGCTGGCTTGGATTCTCTTTGTAGTGAGATACTGACCTAAACAGTGAGCATCTCTCCTAACCCTGTAATCCAGTTGCTTTTTCCCCATTTGTAAATTATGTTTCTCTTTAAACATATACATTTATATTATTACACATTAATAAAATAAGCTACATACAACAGGAGGAAACACGAGACAATCAGGAGTTACATAAATGTTACGTTGATAGTGATTTGGCTATTTCTTTGGCAAACTTGAAGTAAACATCTCTCCTATCTTGCTGGGTCTAAATTTCTGAATGGAAATCAATATCTACCATATCTCATATCTATTAATTTAAAATATCTATCTTGATCTAAAATCTTCTTAACCCCTAAAAAACTAAGCTTTGAATTGTAAAATTAAACTATCTGGTCTTCAATCCCATCAGAGACTTAAAGAGGAATAAAATCGATTATTTGAGTAAACAAGGAGTACAAGTTAGCAAAATAAGAAAATGACAGAGACAGTTTGCTGCCTGAACAGTCACCCAAAACTCTCTATAACTTTGGAACATCATCTCCAGCTTTCTGGCTCAATATACCTCACAGACATATTTGGGAAGCATGAACTATTGAGGTCTTACTTACCCTGTCTTGGCAGACTTTGTCCATCAACTCAGCCTGTATCCAAGCTTGCCCACTTTTAGACCCAATTCTGTCTGTGGCTGAAATGAGGACATTTTTACCAGTGGCCTGTTTGCCACATTTGTAGCCATCTCTATAAGGAGGTTCATTGATGCTCATCTTCTTCTTTGAGGTAGGCTGGGTGTTGCCAGGAGTTAAGCTCTCTTATTGTCAAAGGATCCTTAAGATCATACAAACATCTTTAAATGCCATATTCTGTAGGTATCTGAGGATTTTGTAAACCTTATGTAACTATTTTACCTTATTTATCTATAGAATCATATCTATCTGTTAAACTCAGGATGTATATTCTTGTGATGAAAATAGACTAGTAATTGGTATAGAATTCAAATTCAAGACTGTTCTACACACACATTAAATATATTTTGGTACCCAAAAAACTCAATTATAGCACAAGGTTTACTTCCAATACTTTGAAGGTGCTATTGCAGGTTGTTTAGGATAAGCAGGTGATACAAGTTAATTGTTAGTTAACCCACGCACTGTCATATCAATTATTACATACCTGAGTTTGTTATGAGATTGTATCTCCTAAAGATGTTAGAAGCTAAATCCATAAAGCACCACTATCTTGACAGCTTAAACATGAGTATACAAGGACAAAAACAGACACATAGGTTTGGACCTTGAAAGCAACCATACACCGTGAACTCTACCCACCAGAACCCAAGGAATATGGAGAGTAAGAAAAATAGTCTTCCAATTGTTTATATAACATCATAGGCCAGCCATAAAATCATACATACAAATAGCATTATACAGTCTGAGAAGATTGAACATATGCGCGCACACACACACACACACACACACACACACACACACACACACACACACACAAAATGAAAAAAGAGACTATAAAGGTGAAACAGAGCCAGGAGGCCTATATGGGAGGGCTTAGAGGGAAAATAGGGAAGGGGAAAACAATGCAAATATATTATAATCTCAAAAATAAATGAAATAATTTAAAAAATATTTAAAAAGTAAAACTATACCTCAAAATCAATTATCCAATTATTTTCTGATAACATATCAGTTTACCTCAAAATAATTTATGATCTATCAATCTGAAAACAAGGCAGTTGTTTTACATAACTCTAATACAAAATCATATGCAGAAATTATATTATCTCTTTCATAGTAATTGCTGAATATAATTTCTGTGAAACTGGGTCATAATCCTATATGTATTCCCTATGTCAATTAGTTCAAGGGTGTTCTATGCTTTCAGATTCAGGGTATCAAGTCTTATGCTGAGGTTTATGATAAACTCCAAGTTGAGGTGTGTCCAGGGCAATAGGTAGAGATCTATTTTCATTCTTTTGCATGAAGCTGTACAGTCTGAGTAGCAACACATTTGGAAGCCACTGTATTTTCTCCAATGGGAATTTTTGGCTTCTTTGTCAAATATCAGATACATTTTGCACCTTATTTTTGGGAACTTCATCTCATGTATGCCCACTGGAAATCTTGTAGATTTGCCTATTTTCAGAGCTGTAACTGTGGACTGGCTCTAATGGAAAGTCTATGGCAAATCTGTGTCTGTACTTACAATCCTACTTGGCATTTTTTTTTTATTCAATAACATCTCTCTGTAAGGCCGGGTCACTGAAACAAATTTCTGAGTATTCCTCTATGAAACTAGTCTATCATTTCTTGAAATTTAGGTGGAGACTGGCCATGGCTCTTAGATATTGAACTTTTATGATAAAGCATTAGAAGCTTATGGACACCACCGTATCCTGAAATTGCACATTCAGAGGCACAGGGAAAGACACACCTAGGCATGCCTGAGCTTTGTTTGGGATGGTAGAATGCATTGTACCCAAAAGTGAGGAGTAGATACTGGGGTGGCAGTGAAACCTTAGGCTTTAGAATTAAAGTTAGAATGTAAGTCAGTATTTTCTCATGAACAGGTTCTTAAGCATACATGATCTCTGATACTTCCTGTCTCATTCATCACTCTCTTGGCAATGCTATTAAGTGCTCTGTGTTGTTCTCTTTCATGAGAGGGTGAAACTTCTGATCCCATGATATTAGAACACAAACTAACAAACGAAAATCTCATGTTGTGTTAAAATGACTCTGTACAATGATTCAAGTATCACAATGAAAAAACAAACAAACAAACAAATAACTCTGAAATACATTAAGACACAGTCTCATGCTGTCTAATTAAGAAAGTCACACCTGGGTCCATTCAATCCTCATACACTGATTTACTCACAGGGCTACACCATTAATATTCTTCACTAAGAACGTTTTTTTTCTGGTTATATAGCAAGGCTGAACTCTCCATTTGATCTCTTCTGTGTTTCATCCCTTTAAGTCATTTCTTTGCTCTTGTGTCTGGTTCTATTTGGTAAAAAGTATTCAGGCAACAGGCAGATACAGGACTCATATGATATTTATTCTTTCAGTTACTCTAATTGAGGAAACTTAATTTCCAAAATCCTGGGGCATGTGTGAATATATAATCTTTATAATTACAAGACAAGGATGGCCTTCACTCACTACTCTGTTCCCATCCTTGAGATATGTCTGAGCTCTCATTAAAATGACCTTAACTGGCACTCTGGTCATGAACACTTATAAAATCTTGAAGATATGAACTCTCTAGCCTTATTATCTTCAGTGCCATCAACTGAATTGCCTGTAGCATCCCTTTAATAACAAACGGAAGCACAATTAATTCAGTAATCACTTCCAAACTGATGTGAGTTCTACCATTATTTAGATCCATAGTCAGTCCCCCATCTCATACCATTATGTGTACAGTAATAGTTACATGTTTTGGTACCAACTTATCATTCTAGTCTACTTCTATTGTTATGATAACACAAAGAGAGCAAGGGTGAAGAAGAGATGTTGATATGCTTCATGACTCTGAAATCTGCGACATCTCATACCAAAGGGGCCAAATCCACCGAGGACCTCCATAGTGCATAAGTATTGAAAGGTGAGTGAGTGACAAGATGGCGAAAGGGTGGGAGTTGAACTCCCTTTTTCATTTCTAACACATACCTTACAATAAGAGCATTAAGATAGTAATGAGGGCAGTGTTATTATGACCTTATCATATCTGAAAAGTCTCCCATTCTAATATTCATTACATTTCAAAATGAAGTTCGGGAAAGACATTCAAGTCAAAACAATTCCAGAAAGCTCTTGCAATTATTTTTCATCAAGATCATTTCTTTTGCATGATAATATCATTGCTCAAGGAAAAATATAATGCTTGTTCAAATAAATTATACTTTATGTGTGTGACAAAGAGATAACCTAAAGCAAATTATTAAAAAAACTATATCTGCTGGTGATAATGTGGATATCCCATTATTTAAATTATTTACAATAATTAAAAATAGTAATCTTTTTGATGGAGAAATGATTCATCAGGTACAAGCTCATGTACCTCTTCCCAAAAATCCAGGGTTCTGTTCCTAGCATGCATGGGTAGCTCACAGTTACGTGTAAATCTAGCTCCAGGGCATAGATTCTTTCCTCAGGGTTCCATTAACACCAGCTCACATGTTCAGAGACTCACAAGCAAACACACAGGCACATATAAGAAGAATTTCTTTGAAAAGTAAAATGATAAAAAGAAACAAAATCTTGAGAATGGTATTATAATCAGGTAACTCGATTTCTCAATTACCAATAATGCACCTGAGACATTTGGACTTCATTTTTCCCTTATAATAAAACATATATCAGCTAACTCTCCTAAGTCACTGATAAAAAATTTTATGGCACTCAGAGGAAGGATAGCAGGCTACCAAGAAGAGACTTGATACCCTATGAGCATATACAGGGGGAGGAAGTCCCCCTCAGTCACAGTCATAGGGAAGAGGAGTAAGGAGAAAATAGGAGGGAGGGAGGAATGGGAGGATACAAGGGAGGGGATAACCATTGAGATGTAATATGAATAAATTAATAAAATAAAATTTAAAAAAATTTTATGGCGAATTTTGTAATTACATCTTTAAAAGTTCCAAATCTTTTTTAAAACAACATAATTATTACTCAAAAGAGCAGAGGGGGAAAGGTGTCACCTTGGATACTAATAGTTTGGAAACTAAATTATGCAAATGCTAAACAATTCATATTAGATGTGCCTTAATTCTTCCTTGCGTCTTTGTGTTTGGTTTCCTTTCTCATTTATAAAATTTACTTATATGGTGAACCTACCATAATAGTGTCTCCATTTTATGACATATAACTTATGACCCTGAAGGAAATTTAACTTGATTTCACTCTATTTCCTAAATAATAGGTGGCCAATACTAATTAGGTAACTAGGTCATGCAATGATATCAACCTTCTTCTCATAATAATTTTTCAGAATCATCTTCATGTCAGATACTAAAATATATACCAAGATAATTAAAAGTTCCCAAATTACAGGCAAAGGGACAAAAAAAAGCAGTATAAATATTGTAGAATAAGGTATCATAATATTATTTGGACATCTACCAGTACCTAAGTTATAAAATTAGTATGTACTAAAAATGTTTCCTAGATATATTAATCCAATAGAATCATTTTTGCTGCATTTAATAATTATTAATTCTTTGGTTTCAGAAATGGAATTAATATATTTAAAAGGCTGCAGACATTTTAGTTTAACTGCAAAACATAAAATTTGGTAAAATAGTCATGTTAATGCCTTACATCTTTTCGATGAATGAGGATTATGCAATGAATAAGAAATTATATTATGAAAAGTCAATCTTTGTCAGATTAATATGTCTCTGTGCCTGGAGGTCTCTAGACACTTATTAACTGAGGCCTAACAATAAATCATGAGAGTAATTACCAGACCCAAACTGTGGTATTGAGTCAATTTATCTCAAAACCTATTTTCCACTGTTTGCATACCCTTTAGCATTAGTCTTCTGGGGCCGTTGGTCCCCTGATTCGTTAAGGATGAGAGTTCAAGAACTGCTTTGGTTAGAAATATCTTTATTCCTCAGCACAGACCTGGACGTAATAGCTTTCATCTCTGGTTGGGGTAGATTGCACAGGTAGCTGATCCTCCACATTTTGCTCCGCAGCCAAACACAGAGGTTATCATGACTGATACCGTAGTGATACAAGAAGTTGTGTATAAAATAAGAGACTAAGGGAGTCAGCACAAAATTTTCACCTTCCACTCACTGTTGATATCATTTATAATTTAAGGAAAGATTTTCATGCATTATAAAGTAGGGTATAAATGTAGCAAACTAATTTTAAGAGATATGAGATTTACTGATCTCATAAAAATCATATAATATCACTGACTCTTCCATTGTGTAAATTTACCACGTTTTATTGATATATTCTTTGTTTCAGGTATATCCAGGTGTTTCCAGTTTCTGGGTATGACAAATAAAGCTGCTATGAACATAGTTGAACTAGTGTCCTTGTGATATTTTGGAGCATCTTTTGGGTTTATGCCCAAGAATGATGAGTCTGGGTCTTGAGATAGAACTATGCCCAATTTTCAGAGAACCTGCCAGAATGATTTCCACAGGGGTTATACAACTTTGCACTCCCACCAGCAATGGAGCAGTGTCTTGCTCCACATCTCTGCCAGCATGTGCTGTCTCTTGAGGCTTTTTTTAATCTTAGCCATTCTAACAGGTGTAAAATGGAATCCTAGAATCATTTTGATTTGCATTTCTCTGATAACTAAAGACCTAGGACGTTTCTTTAAGTGCTTTCGGCCATTTACGATTCCTCTGTTGAAAATTCTCTGTTTAGCTTTGTACTCCATTTTTAATTGGGTTATTTGGTTTGTTGGTCTATCATGAAATTGGCAGGCTGATGGATTGAACTAAAAAATGTCATCCTGAGTGAGAAAACTGAGACCCAGAAAGATACACATGGTATGTATTCACTTATAAGTGGATATTACTCATAAATTTCAAAATAACCAGGCTACAATCTACAGAATCAAGTACGCTAAGCAAAGAAGCCCCAAGGGAGGTTTCTTGACTCTCACTCAGAAGGGGAAATAAAACAGACATCTGAAATAGAAGGAGGGAAGGACATGTTTGGGAGAGGAATAGGAAGGGAGGGGAACACAGGTGAGAATCAAGATGGGGTGTGCTCGAAAAGAGAATGGAAATCAGTGGTGGCATCTCTGGGACAGGGAAGGCTTACTGAAGTCTATGGAGTGTGATCCTAGCTAAGACTTCTACCAGTAGGAGATATAAGGACTGATGAGGCCACCTCCTGTAGCCAGGCAGGACTTCCAGAGGAAGGAGGGGGACATCAACTCATGCACAAAACCTTCGAACCAAAATTTGTTCTGCCTACAAGTAGTGAATAGATAAAGATGGAGCAGAGATTGACTGAGTGGCCAATAAATAATTGTCTTACCCCAACGAAGACAGTGTCGATCCTTGACACTATTAATGTTACTCTGCTGTGATTGCAGAGGATATTAGCATTATTGTCTTCTGAGAGGCTTCATCCAGCAGCTGATGGAAACAGATGCAGAGAGCCAAACAATAAATGGAACTCAGGGAATCTTTTTTTAAAAAAATTTATTTAGATTACATCCAGACTTTTATCCCCTTACTTGTATCTTCTCATCACCCTCTCCCTCCCTTCTTCAGCCTATTCCCCTCTACTAGACCTGGGACTGAAAGGGACCTTCTCCTCCACGTTATGATCACACCCTATCAGGTTTCATCTAGATAGCCTGCTTCCCCTTCCTCTGAGTGCCACCAGGCCTCCCCACCAAGAGGAAGTGGTGGGAGCACCTGAGTTCATATCAGAGGCAGTCCCTGCTCTCCACAAAACTGTGGAGAATGCGGAGGAAGGACTGAGGGAGCCAAAGTGGTCAAGAACACAAGATAGTAAACTAACCTGGGCCCATAGGGGCTCACAGAGACTGATCCACCAATCAAAGAGCATGCATGGGCTAGGCCTAGGCCTCCCACACATATGTAGGAAAATGTGCAACATGTTCCTCATGTAGGTCCCCTAAGCAGAGTGGTGACTGTCTCTGACTCTGTTGCCTGCCTTTGTATTGTTTTCCCCTAGCTGGGCTGCCTTGTCTGGCCTCAGTGGGATAGATAAGCATAGTTGTCCTGAGATTTGATATAAGAGGGTGGGTTGGTACACCTCGGGGGATCTCCCCTTCTCTGAGATAAAGGAACTGCAGAATGAGGAGAGGGGTGAGAGGATGAGACCAGGAGGTAAGGGGTAAGTGCGGCTGATATCAACTTGTACAGTGAATTTTAAAAATAAGTGATTAATTTTTAAAAAAAAATTCCACTGACTCTTTTTCCATCTTCCACTCCTCCTGGATCCTCTCCTGCCTCTCTGTTACCCACTTTTATGTTCTCCCTTCTCTCTTAAGTAGAAAAAGACACACACACATAGCATCAAAAACAAAACAAAAACTATGGAGTCCAGTTTGTGCTAGTGATTATTCCTGGGCTTAAGACCTGCACTTGCATGTGGCTGACCCATTCTGTGCCATTACAATGGGCAGCAAACAAAAACAAACAAAACCCTGATTTTCTTCTCTCCTAACAGTTATCAATGGCAAATAACACTTTGACACATTACCTTGTCACAAAATGTTGCTTTACAATGATTTTCCAATCGCTTACTTATCTCCTGTACAAAATCTTTTTTCTATGAGAAATAGTTTACATAACTGAAATCATAATATAGGCATAGCTTTAGTTTATCAAAAATAAATGAATTTCTATAGTATCTTTGAATGATGTTGCCTAAATTGTGATATCAAAAACAAATCCAAGCCAGGTTTGTGGTAAGTAACTGAAAATACAACATTCAGGAAACTGAGGCCACTCTGGTCAGCAAGACCCAGAGAACAAACACAACTAAAGTAAAACTATATAATGAATTTTAAATCAGTAGCACTTTTCAGCACTTATAGCTTTGATAATTTTACTGCATTGAGAGTAAAACCACATTTACCCTGGTGAACACAGTTTCAACAGCTTATCCACTAGAGAGCTCACAGGGGTGTTTGCATTTATCTTGGCCATCAAATGTCTCTCTTACTTCAGTTTCATACACACACAAGATTCACTTGCTTCAATGTTTTCAATCATGTTGAACCAAAAAGTCTGGATTTCCTTCTATTTATAGTCATGTGAAATGCTGATACCAGCATGTTCTGGACAAAATAGGGCCCTCACTATTCTATTTTTAATGAAGCAGAAGTCCAAAAAAAGTCAATTATATGTTAAATATTCAACAAATTTTTAAAGGGGGAGATATGGGTGATATAAGAAACCAGTTTTAATAAATTAGAGTTCTAAACATAAACATTGGTATTTTCATAATATATGCTGATGTATGAATGTCTTGATCATTGTTTTCCTAACAAAGTCACATATGCCATAATCATTGCCCTTTAATTGTTAGTTAGGAAGCATGAGTCGTAATAATGCTCATAGTTAACAATTCAAAGTTAAACTTTTTAAATTGTGTTTCTTAGTGGATATCCCAACATAGATGTCCTCTGAGAGACTCCACTCAGAAGAGCATGAGGACAGATTCTGGAACTAGCTGCTGGCCTCCAGGTAAGAGTGGTATGGAAGAATGGAGGAATAGAAGGACCAGAGGGTCCAAGAGCCACATAAGTAGGACCGTAAAGACTGGCAGTTCCTGTGCCCAAGATGGACCTCCATGAACTGATGTACCTACCAAGGACAATGCATGCAGTAAACCTAGACCGCCCTCCGCCCTGTTCAGATCTAGCCAATAGACAGCTCATGTTCCACAGTTGTAGGGAGAGCATGGACTGCCTCTGACATAAACTCTGGTGACCCTGACTTCATCACTTCCCCTTGGTGGATGGCCTGACAACATACAGAGGAAGAGAAAATATGATGATAGGCTGTAGTCGCATGGTAGGATAGGAGGTCCCCTTCTGTCAGAGGTCTAGGGGAGGAGAACAGGATGAAAGAGTGAGAAGGCAGGACATACAAGTGATGGAATAACAATCTAGATGTAATCTGAATAAATTATAATTTAAAAAAGGAAAAAAAAATGTGTTTCTTACCAGGTGTTTTATTCTTGAAATTCAATGGAATTGTAACAACTATTTAAATTCATAGTCTTCAAAACAAAGCATGATAGCCATAAGTAATTGAATTTAATTGTAAGCATGGCAATTTTAAAGCAAGCACCTAATTCTCTTTTTATGTATTAGGTCACAATCTTCTTGTGAAACCCTCTAAATCATCTCTTAGAGCCCTCAGAGAATACTCCCCAGCAGGCTCAGACCCTTAAATCATGTTCAATCTAGTGGTATGCTTAAACAGTATTTTGGTTCTTAATGTTAATAGATGAGAGGAGTGAACCCAAGTTGAAATATTGAAGTTCAAAATCATTTATAAAATGTCATCACCCAGAGCATTTACTTATCCATTATATCAAAAGCCATTAACATTCAGAGTTCAAACATCAAAGGATAAACTGTTTTCACTCCCACTAGAAAAAGCTAGGAGAGATCAGCATCCCTCCAAAGGCTTATGCAATTCTCCAAAGGCTTCCATGGATTTGGGACTATTGGACACACTTAACCATGTTCAAATCCTCTTAAAATTTTTCACACTTTTCTTTCAGGTTTAACAGTCATATTTTGTGCAGTAATAATTCTTCAGTTTGCTCATCATTTATTGTACTTAATAGCGATGATGTGGGCAATGATATTTTTTCATCTAATAAATACAATACAATTACTTTAAAGTCTATTTAGTATAATCACTCTAGGTAAAATTGAAATTTTATTAATACATTTTAGAGTCACAGAATGATTAAATACCAAGATAAAAACTAAGATTTCTCCATTAGAAAAATGGAGAAAACAGCAGACAGTATGGATGAGTGGGAACCTGTATGAATTACAACTGCAAAGACTTCTGCTGTCCTTGGCTGCTAATTACCGAGAAGCAACAGAAGATTGGCAGAGCTCCACCCAGACTTTCCCCTAATACCATATCCTCTCATTTCTTGTGCCTGTCCCTGCTTTCCTTCCCTTTCTGTCTCAGATCTTCCCAGCACAGCCAGGACTCTTCTACAGACCTCTATTTCTCAAATGCCCCCCTTTCTGCCCAAAATTTCCCATCCCACACATTCTCTGGAAGCCATTTTATCTACAACCCGTCTGTCTTTGTTTTTGTTCTTCTTGTCTTTAATGTTTTCAGGAAGAGACTGAGTGGAGACCTTGGACACTGATATAGCTAGATGGAGTTTCAGCTGAACTAGAGACCACAGAGACCAGTGTGATTAATACTAAGCATTCTTTTTTATCTCACTTTATGCCTGATGAATAATAAATATGTTTTTATATGTTTTTCTTAATATAAAAGTATATGAAGAATTGTATCAACGAACAAATACATTTTAATTGATAGATAACATTTTAGGTTTGATTATTATTTTTCTACTGGGAGGGTAAATGCAGTCCCTGTATATTGACAGAGATTATTAGAAAAAAAAAAGCTGTTAAAATTACCATAATATCTTATTGTGAACTACGAGGAAGGGTACTTCCATATTTTTAGTACTAGACATATGTATAATTTTTATGATAAAAATATTATTCTTGTAACTAAAGGTGGGACAAAATATTATAAATGATATTTGCAACAAATAAATAATTCAGCATGTGATATGGGAAATATTTATATATAATATTTACAAGTATTCAACCCTGGAAATCAAATTAAATAATTGTTTATAAAATGGTAGAAGACATCAATAAATATATTTTTAAAAATTTTAAAAATATTTTCTGTAAGAGAATCTTTAGAAAATAAGTTCAAAAAATTAGTACAGATTTTTTATTTTCTTTCTTTCGTTTCTTTAATGGTTTTGTTGTTGTTGTTGTTGTTGTTTTGCTCTATTTTGAGATGGGGTTTTCTTTGTGTAACCCTGGCTATCCATCTAGCTCCATAGACCTTGAGTTGCTGGCCTTGAGTTAACAGAGATCCACCTTCCTGCACCTCTTGTGTGCTGGGATTTAAAGCATACACCACCACTGCCCAGCAATTCTGCCATTTCTTTTCCTTTTTTTCAATGTTTTATTGTAATTTATTCACATTACATCCAGATTATAATCCCCTCATTTTATCTTCCTTTTACCACCTTCCCGTAGACCTCTGACAGGTGGGGTCCTCCTCCTCCGTCTGACCACAGCCTAATAGGTCTCATCTGGATAGCCTGCATCCACTTCTTCTGTGTTCCAACAGGGCCTCTCTGCCAAGATGCAGTGATCAAATCTCAGGTGCCAGAGAATGGTATGGAAAAAGGACTGAGGTGGGGAGGGAGAAATTAAATTACCGTATTACTCTGTATGAAAAATAATTTCAAGTCTCATCCTGGTAGCTTGCTTATTCTTTCTTTGAGTGTCCTCAGGCCTCCTCACCCAGAGGACATGGTGAAATGTGGGACACAAGAGTTCATGTCAGAGTGAGTCCACTCTCTCCACATTACTGTGGAAAATGTCCTGACCATTGGCTAGATCAGAGTAGGGGTTCGATGTTTACTACTTGTATTGTCCTTGGTTAGTGCAATAGTTTGAGCAGACCCTCCTGGGCCCTGATCCACGCATCATGATGTTCTTCTTGTAGGACCCTCTGGGTCCTTCTATTTCCCCATCTCCTTCATTTGTCCTACCTAGAGTCCCAGTGGGATATCCTCACATCTGTCCCAATCTCCTGGTAAGTGAAGATTTTCATGGAATATAGAGGAGGAGGAGGTCCCCCTCAGTCATAGACCTAGGGGAGGGGAATAGGTTGAAAATAGGAGGGAGGGAGGAACTGGAGGATACAAGTGATGGGATAACAATTGAGTTTTAATCTGAATAAATTAATAAAATTAATGAAGGAGAAAAAAGAAAAGTAATTTCAATAAAAATTAAAAAATCATACACCTAGAAGAGGAGAGCAGAGTTTCGACCTTTTCAGAATGAAAAACAAGCTATGCATTATCATAGAAATACTCTTATTTACAATAAATAAAGGTAAGGGATTGAAATCTTTAAATAATGTGTGCTTTCTAGTTTCGTTTGACTAAAATAACAACGGCATATTATGCGTTTAAAATGCTGGAAGAATGTTGTAGAAATATTTAACTATAAAGACATAATAAACATTAGAGAGGATAGACGATTAACTTAATAATAAATACATTTTATGACTTTTGTGTTAATCAAAATTTGGATAAAAACCTAGCTGCAACCTTTTATCAATCAAAAAAGTAAAATTACCTATGAATTTTATTGCTCAATATCACAACAGAATGTTTTACTTATTAAAAAAACCTGTGTATGTTTTTAAACTGCAGAAGAACATCCTAAGGAGAAGGGAAGCAGGCTGAAGGATGGTACGACACAGTGGACATGAAGGGAAAGACAGCGGATTTCAGACAACAGCCAGACTTTGCACTAGATTTATTTGTGCTACAGAATTAGTTCTAGAGGTTTGACATATGATATAAATTTGTCTCATATTGAGACTGTGGTAACTCAGAATTGCTGGCTGCGTGTTATTGTTAAGAAGCTTTGAGGATTATTTCAGCCTTCTGAAATCTGTTCTTACCTTCCCACGGAGGTGGGAGAGAGAGCTGGGGCGATCCTGATTGAAGGCGATGCTCCGTATGCTTTCCAGGTTCATTTTAGAGTTTATAGGTCTCTGCACTGAGGTGACACGCTTCTCAGTGTTTGTCAATTACCCGGAGGCTGCAGATTCATTGGTAATATGCCCCAACAGAAGTGCTTGAACACGCTGAGATGACGAAAGTTTAGAGTTGGGACTGGAAGGTTCCTTGAAACCTTCACGACGGCAGCAGTCTGGGAATTTCAAGCACTGAAAAAAAGATCTTCAAGACAATAATTACAGAGCCCTGCTATCTCCTGTTCACTGAAGCATTTCTGAGCTTCCCACATCAGAGTGAATTGCTTCGTTCCCTTAGCCTCAAGAGCACATTGCACATTTCCATCTGTTACATGCTTGATCCTTAGTTGCAAATATTTCTGTTTATTTCAACAGATTGAATATTTTTAGTGTGGATAACTTTGCTCATGTCTGTAATTACTACACCTAGGTAAATGCATAGTTTCCAAAAGTTCTGTAAATATTGTCTTCAAATGATTGTTTTTGTCTTCAAATAAATTTTATGAAGTGTTGTGAGAAAGGTAAAAATCACAATTTGTGTTACCAAGAGTAACTTAAGAGGTGATAGTTTATCGAAGAAAAGGAATAAATAAGGAAACATAATACATTAAGGAATGGGTGGCTAATAGGATGTATCAGTGAGAAAAACATTGGCCAGCAAGTGTGAGGACCAGAGTTTAAATCATTAGAACACATGGGAAAAGCCTGGTATATGTAAAAGCCCATGTGAAATTACAGCCCACAGAAGGCAGAGACGGGTTTTCTGGAGCACACTGACTAGCAGGAACAGCCTGAACATTGAGTTCCAGGCTTAGAAGTGACTGTATTCAAAGCGCAACGTAGAGAGTAACATAGTTAGACACACCATGACAACCTCACACCTCTGCACTCATGTAAACACACATATTTTCACACATACACACGCATTTGTCAAAAAACACTAAGACACCTGTGTGCATGTGCAAAAACAGAGGGAGAGATGTGTAGACTAAGGGACATGTGACTCTAATAAAATGAATCTTCCAAAATATATATGATCTGTTCAACCAGCCTGGAGTTAATCCAAATAAATCAGATCAGGGAGAAGTGATGAGATCATCTAGTTGGTATAGAATATTTTAAAATCAGGGTAACGCCAAGAGATTATGCTTCTGCCAATCAAATTTAAAATAAATCCAAGCCTTTATTTTTTTCTTCTTAAGAGTACTAGAGAGAATCTGTACTCTCACAGTGAAAGTTTCCTCATCTCCAACTCCTTACTCAGAACCGAAAACTGGATATTGAATAAATTAAAACCAGAGTTTATCACAAAACATATTTTTAGTGTCTTGAATCTGAACCTAGAGTTATTGTATATCAAGCAAAAGTACTGCAATAAGTCAATGTAAGAACACAGAAATTCCTTTCCGAGACATAATATACTAATATAATGTAAAGTGCACAAATTTCAGACACCTGTTCTCCCCCAAAATGGTTTCTAATAAAGGCCAAAGGTACATGCCACTTCCAGATGCAGTCACAGTAGGAGGTACATGAACTGCATCAGAAGAAAGAAAACAAACAAAAGATTAACTTGAAAAGGACAAAGTTAAAATACAACAAAACATGTCCAAAGATAAAACACTTTTAAACGAAGTTAAAAAATTGAAGATAAGTGAGTCAATTCTTCCACAAATATAAAAATAAAAACAATTATATAAAATTATAAAATACACATGTTCACATTTTTAACTGATTAGCAAACAATGGAAACTAGAAAAGCTTATTTCAGAAATACTCAATATGAAAACAAACTAAAACATGTTTGGGTGAATTAACTTCAACACTAAGGGATAGGATACACCAACAAATTGAACACAAAGAAAAAGGCAAAATTAGAATCTCATCTTCAGTTAAAGGAGCACCTGTGAAATTACCTAAAAATCCATGTAGATCATCATGAAACACCCTGTATTTTTTAAAATAAAACAATTTACTTGCAATTATAACATCTCAATCATAAAAACAAGAGAGTAACTATATGATTCATAGACAATCTCAATGAGATTTTGAGACAAAATCTCAAAATCTGCTGAGATTTTGAGAAAATGAACAAAGTTTAATCAGATCTGGCCCTTGTTGGTTTGTTGATTTTACGAGTTAGTATCCACTACATGTCAGCTGAAGCAACTGTTTTCAGGTAGTCAGCTCAGAGCGAAGTGGCATGTGAAGAGAAATTAGATGTAGGCCATGTCAGTCATTTAATCCTGTTTTCCAGCCTCATACACAGTGTCTGATGTACATGACTGGGAAAGGCAATGCTGTGTGTTACCTGCTAAAGTAAGAGAGGGTGGGATGGATGGAGCGATGGAGGGAGGGAGGGAGGAAGGGAGGGAGAAGCAGAGGGAGAGAGAGAGAGAGAGAGAGAGAGAGAGAGAGAGAGAGAGAGAGAGAGAGAGAGAGAGAGAAAAGAAGAAGAAGAAGAAGAAAGTAATCCATGATCATAGATAAATTAACCACTTCTTACAATCCAAAACGTATGCACACTACCACAAGTTTGAAGATTTGAATTAGATGGCTCAAAAGCTCAGCAAAGTTGCTAACATATACTCAAGATACAAAATACACATGGATGATCACGCTCAATATTTAACCAAATTTGAAATTTCTCAGAGCGTAAATTAAGCTGTGACAAATGACAAATGACAGGAGTCTGAATTATCATAGAATGTGCTCCCTGTCGCCAGTGGAAATGAGGTTGAAATTACTAGCAAAGAGTCAGCTGACAATTACTCATGTTTGCCAATAACAGCAGAATAACACTGAAAATATGATATATTAATAATAGGTATGAAGCCACAGCAATTATACTGTGTGTTATGAAAAGACTAGATGAAGTATAACAGAATACACATTCCATAAGCAAACAATAATATTGTGTAACTCAGATTATAATGAAACGTCATCACAGATGGTAAAAAGGGAACAGCTCCTAAGTAATACATTTATTCAAAAAACTCAGTCTTCTCTCTGCATCACACCTATGCAATACAGAGAGAAAAAAGTCAAAATCAGACACAATTCCAAATGAACAAACATCTTTGTGAGAGTTATAGTGAATACTATTTTCAAAACTGTATATATAAAATTTAGCATAGAGTTTATTAATTTTAAATAACTAAAATTTTCAATGATTTCTGCTTTTCTTATTAATAATATTTGACAGTAAATATAAAATATATATCACTTCCTGGTTAATATTATTTACCAAATATAACTAATAAAGGACTCTTGTCTTTTGAGCTTAAAAAAAAAAACTAATAAAGAAAAGTAGCACAATTAGGCCACCTGAAAAAGGAAAAGGAAGATAATTAAGAAATGGTTCTTTGAGATTCGGCATTACCTGATAACTTTAAACATGAGTTTTACTTATTTATTTTTCTAACTCTAGGTATATAGATGTACCCTTCTGAATTTGATGAAAGAAGAGGTAATGTACGGCTGTTCTAAAGGAATCATTAATTGTTAAGATTGTCCATTTTCCCTTAGGAGGCCTCATAAAAAAATCTATGTAGGGCTGGCACAATCTCTCAGTAGTGAAGCTACCTGCTGCCAAGTCTGACAGCCTGATCTTGATTGTCAGGATCCACACTCTATAAAGAGATAACCAAATTCTACAAATTATAGGATTGACTGTCACATCCAAGCCTTCTCAAGTGCAAAAAGACACACACACATACATGCAACACACACACATGCACACATACACACAAGAATGAATGCATACGTATATAAAAAAGTAAGCATAAAAATATAAAATGAATAATTCTGTCTTTCTTAATGTGGCTGCTGTTAGGCCTGGGGTTAGACTGCCAGCCATCAACAATAAGTATTTTTGTGTTAGAGTGAAAAATGAAATTGCCAAAAGCAAAAACAAAAGTCCCCAAGCCTTAAAAGCAAACACAGAGAACATCAAGTATACATAAAATTTTAAGTGTGTAATGTTAATCAAAGCAATCTCAGTACTAAGTGTGGAGTGGAGGAAGAGCTCATTGCCAGTCCCCCAATATTCACAAACACAGTCTAGAATTCCAAATAGCAGAAGCTGAAAATCAGCTTCAACTATTCCCAACAGTATACTGAAATATGTATTTCTTATGTTCTTCTTAATGTTATGTATACATCTCTTGAGATGAACTTTTTGCTAAGACTATATGGACAAAAACATTCTGAAAAGTGACTCCTGGGTATCTAATTAAGAAAATACTAAATCACCATAAGTTTATTTGTTTATTTTGTTTTTGTTGTCCTGAAAATACAGAATGCTTATCAAAGCAGTATTAGCCCACACCCGTATTCCCATAATTCTGGAGGCAGAGGCAGGAATCTCTGTGAATTCCAAGCTAGTCTCATCTACAAAGTGGTTCCAGACAAGCCAAGGCTAAGTTTGTGAAATCTGTATCAAAAACCAAACAATCACCAAAAAGAATATTCACAGCAGAATTCTCTGTAAAGTTCATAAAGTGAAATGATTGCAAATGCTTAGCAGTAAAAATAGATAACATTCATATATATCATGAATATAAAGTGTATGATGAAACCATTTCTTGATAAAAATGAGTTGGTTCCCTGAAAATAATTACATATGTAAACCTGTATGTTAAATAACAGAAATCAGAAATCTATTGAACACATTTCCAGAAGCTGTACAAATAACAAATGTGAATGTCAGAAATAAGATTATCTTGCGCCTATAAGGAGGGCACACAGAAAAGAACAAGGTGGGTGGGAAGCCTGTGACATGTGCACAGATTGTTTTCTCCGTGAAAAGTTGCTTTTCTTTCTTTCTTTTTTTTCTTTTCAGACAAGATTTCTCTGTCTAGCCTAGGCTGTCCTGGACTCGCTTTGTAGACCAGGCTGGCCTCGAACTCACAGCGATCCTCCTGCCTCTACCTCCCAAGTGCTGGGATTAAAGGCGTGCGCCACCACACCTGGCGAAAAGTTGATTTTCATAGAAGTTCTACATGTTGTACGTGCATACACCTTAACTGAATCAATATAACAGTAAGGTTTCTTGTATATAATGAATGTGAAGATGAAATTTTAAAACAAATACAATTATTTGGCAGCTCCCACATTGAGCAATTGCAAGGAAACCTGAATAGAGATTAGGAAACAGAGAGTGGAGGAAACCTATATCCTGTGTCTATAAGATGTTCCACAATAATAAAATAGAATGTCAGAAAGGAAGAATCTTCCAGATTGGACACTAAGGTGAGTCTTTGTCCAATAAATAAAATAAGTCCCTTACACAACTTGCCATCACAAAGCAGAAAACATCCATAGCAAATAGTAGCTGTTTACAGAAATTGATTCGATTTAAAAGAATGTAAAGGGTGCTGAATTGAACAGTTACTTGGGTGTGCTATATATAGAGACATTTGACAATTTATTACTTGAGAATATGTTAGGCAAACTTCACCCATAACTTTTTCTGTGGTTGTATTTGTTTTAGCTTTGTTTTTATACCTAGAAGATGATTTGCTCAGTTAAAATGATTTACGCAAATATAAGGCCTTTGAGAAAAGAATGACATCAGAGTGATAAAACTTGTGTTTTTTTTTTTTTACTAATTTATTCTTGTTACATCTCAATGGTTATCCCATCCCTTGTATCTTTCCATTCTTCCCTCCCTCCCATATTCCCCTTATTCCCCTCCCCTAACTGTGACTGAGGGGGATTACCTCCCCCTGTATATGCTTATAGGGTATCAAATCTCTTCTTGGTAACCTGCTGTCCTTCCTCTGAGTGCCACCAGGTCTCCCCCTCCAGGGGACATGGTCAAATATGAGGCACCAGAGTCTGTGTGAAAGTCATACCCCACTCTCCACTCAACTGTGGAGAATGTTCTTTTTGAAGTACTTCTGACAATGAATTTTTAAAAAGTTTGGACATTCAGAGATTATTCAGGGGAGATCCTAGGAAGACAGAAAAAATCAAGTCCCTCCCAGTCACTCCTCACAAAAGGCAATGGTGACCTCTCTTAGCTGAGAGTGATTCTTTGGCAATGAGCATCTCACATGGCAGACTTCACTAGAAATGCCTGCACTGGGGTAACTTGAATGTGGGGATACAGTTCCAATTTCCAATTCTAAACGGGATGCATAAGAGACTTTTGAGATGCTTTCTAATTGGCAGAGCTTCTAGCCAATAAGTGACATCCCAAAAGCCCTGTTTTTTGCATAGCACCATAAAGAAAACCACATTTGTAAGAATTTCTAGCAACTTACCAAATTTGATTGTTATAGATGAAAAAAATGACTCAGGGGAAGCTTTTTACATATTTTGGCTGTCATATTTTGTGTTAGGAGTATTTATGACAGGATATGTAGAAAGTTCCAAAAAATTCTCTATAAGTATGTAAAACTATAGGGACAGTTATATGTCACTTCCACCAAATATAAAGACAAGATCATCTTTAAGTTCTGAAAACATGTAATGTGACAAACTGAAAATAGACACTTCCAGTAATGCTTCCAACTTCCAGTGATTATTTATAAGTTTAATGTATGTTTTTTAATTAATTGATAACTTTATACATTGTACTTTGTTTTTTATTATTATTAATTTATTCTTGTTACATCTCAATGGTTATCCCATTCCATGTGTCCTCCCATTCTTCCCTCCCTCCCCATTTCCCCTTATTCCCCTCTCCTATGACTGTTCCTGAGGGGGATTACCTCCCCCTGTATATGCTCATAGGGTATCAAGTCTCTTCTTGGTAACCTGCTATCCTTCCTCTGAGTGCCACCAGGTCTCCCCCTCCGGGGCATGGTCAAATGTGAGGCACCACATGCTGGCGAGGATGTGGGGAGAGAGAAACACTCCTTCATTGCTGGTGGGAATGCAAACTAGTCCAGCCACTTTGGAAATCTATCTGGTGCTATCTCAGAAAACTGGGAATAGGGCTTCCTTAAGACCCAGGTATTCCACTCCTTGGAACATACCCAGAAGATGCTCCAGCACACAACAAGAAAATTTGCTCAACCATGTTCATAGCAGCCTTATTAATAATAGCCAGAACATGAAAACAGCCTAATTGTCCCTCAGTAGAAGAATGGATAAAGAAACTGTGGTACATATACACTATGGAATACATTGTACTTTGATCATGTTCTTCTTTCTATCAATTCCTCTCAGGTCTACCCTATATCCCATACCCACTCAAATTTGGGTACTCTTTTTTTTTCAACCCATCAACTTCAACTAGTTTTTGTCATGTGCCCTTGTGTTGTGACCATTTATAAAATATGTTCCACCTACCACACTAAATAAAACTCTGCTGACTCAGGCATCTATCAATTACCAATAACTCCTCAGTTAGATGGGAGTTGCTAAACAATCTGCTTGCTCTTCTTGGCTTATGTTCTCTACCTCTAGATGTGTGCAACTCTTTAACCTCCAAAGAGGAGATATTCTTCACAGTAATTGATGATTATCAGAGACCCACAGCCCTTAAGATGTACAGAATAAAGTACGGAGAGATGAATGAGGTATCTGTAATGCACCCTGTCCTCTCAAGTCTCCGGGAATCATTGGAATAGAGTGATAAAGATTATAAGAAGCATTCGTGGTGGATGACGACGAGGGAGGTGTTTATGGCCAAACAGGATGTTAGCAAGGAGCTGATTGAGGTTGTGACAGCATGTACAAGATCATCCCAAGCTCATTTATTTATAATTTTAGGAGTAATGCACAAATAGCACTAAACTTCTAAAAGCCTCTACGAAATTTGGATACATAATACTTAATTCACACTTGCTTAGCTATTAGTAACTCTCTCTACATTTATGTTTCCAATCTATTGTACTCATTTCTAGGGCTCCTATCACAGGGTTACATAAACTTGGTGGGTTCTTTATTTCACCTATTTGAAGACTGGAAGTCTCCAACTAAGGTATTATTTTGACATTTTTAGTAGGCATGGGTCTGGGCAGGATCTCTATCACCTTTCCATGACATTCCTCCATGTCTTCTTATTGTCCTCACCTTTCTGTAACTCTGTTCGTATTTACTTTGTTCCAGTAAAAAGTTCAGATTCTTATAGACATGCCGACATCCTTGAGAGTTAGCACTTTTTACAATAGATTTATAAAAATAAAAAAAAAATAAGATTAAATCATAAGCTGCTTAAAATATTACTACATAATAAATGCAAATGAATTGTCTAGATCCCCAAGCAGAAAGGAGCAGGTAGCTATCACGCAACTATCAAGTTTTGGAGAAGATATTCAGATGACTTTCACAAATTATAGAACATTGATCCCTATTCAGGAACCAGGTAACCTTGTGAATTATGGTTAGCAATGTGGCACTCCAAGTTCCCCTTCTCAGCCCTTCACATCCAACATTACTGTGTGTGTCTTTTTGGACTTCATCATTTAAGGTTTACCTCCCTGTAATAAGTTTTACTTTCTGGCCTGTCAGAACATATGGGCATACCTCTGTTTCTGTACAGATCAAACCTGTCTTTCATAACCCTGGGGCTAGATTATGTACCCATTTCTCTTTATTCTCTCTTCTAGGTTACATGAAATGAGCTCATAGTTTAGGTTTTAATGGGAGTGCATTGGTTTTGGAAATGCCTCAAGAAGAATAATTGGGGTCCTAAGAGACCAAAATTTTTTTTCCTTTTTTTTTTATTAATTTATTCATATTACATCTCGATTGTTAGCCCTTCCCCTGTTTCCTCCCATTCTTTTCTCCCTCCCACTTCCCCCTTCTTCCCTCCCCTATGTCTGTGATTGAGGGAGATCTCCTCCCCCTATATATGCTCTTAGAGACCATAAATTTTTAAATTACATGTATACAGTACTGTGGCTTTTATGCCTGAATAGACTTGAAAGCTGAAGAAAATCTTCAATGTAACTCATGAATGGGCAAGATGTGAATTCTAAGGGACACATCTATGGCCCTCCAAATCTGACCTGCCTTACCCTTGAAGGTATTACATTGGATATTGTTCCTGTACCTTAGCAATAGCATGTGCCGTTCATCCCCATGTGTAACCAGATTATTGCTCAAGATAATTTTGAGATTGCTGGCTGAATTCAGTCCTTTAGGTAGCATATAGAATAGACATGGCCTGATATGTATAAGGATGATCTCTGTTAGTGAAGAAGCAAAGGATTCAATGGGATTCCTAATGATCCAAAACAGACTTGCTCAAGTTGTACAATGTTGAACCATGGTAAACTTGATTGGTGATGATGGTGTTAGGCACAACACCTCTGTGAGATCACCTTCTGTCCTTAAAATTACACCAGCCAGTGAGATAGTTTAGAGAGTAGAGAGTAAAGGCAATCACTGCTGATCTTAGAGACTGAAGCTCACATATTAGAAAAAAAAATTCCTGAAGGTTAACCTATGACCTCCACAGATAATAATTGAGCCCACACCCACACATACAATAAAAACTAATTAGCAAAGTAGCAAAATGGTCATATTTGGCAGACACTCACCCTAAGAACTTCATTTGACTCATTTATCAAATTGGATCAGCTCACATTCTAAGGTAATGGAACTTAGAACTTGAACATAAAAATTGAAATAGAATAGCACAACCTATAAGAAATAGAGCGTCAAGAAGTGTGTTCTACACATACATTTCCTCATTCATCTTTGTTACTGATATGGACCATGCAGATACATGAGGTAATGATGAGTGTGAACTGAATAGAATAGATGAGATCTTTGAACAGTAGTGCATATTGATAAATATGGAACACATTTATTTGTGTTTGTTACAAATAAATTAATGGTAGAAAAGTAAATCAAAGAGAGGGAGATGAATGAAGGGAGAGAAGAATAAGGAAAGAAAAAAGGGCAGAAGAAATAGAAGGGTAGAGGAAGAGAATAACGGCATAGGAAAGGATGGAGAAAGAAAGAGAAGGCCTAAAGGTAAATAATATCTGCTGTTACACCTCTGGTCAACTGACATGTAGAAGCTCAGGAGAAAGTACAAATTTCTCTTCCCACTTGACTCACCTGGATTTGTTCCCTTAGCCAGATAACCCTCCTCACCAGGGGACTAAGTGTTGCTCTTAATTATCTCTGAGCCATGAGTTTTTGTTCGAATAGCCAATCTTTAAGTGAAAACCAGAGGTACACATTATCCTCTTGACACTATCAGAAGGGTTTTATATTCTCTGTGGATTTTCATTGTGTTCTGAATATGACCCTGAAGGGGAACTCTTTATTCTCTCAGACTGTGAATATTTGTGACTATGCCTTCTGGTCTTCTATGTCATTCCTCTCATCCAAGGGCAAGGATATTTCCTTAACTGATTTGATAAATGCAGGCACTTTAGATGATTGGCATCATAGGCAGGATTGTTTAACTATGGCCTAGTGTAAGTCTAAACTAAAAGTTTAATGATTGATTCAATGTTTCCTAGCTTACACTCAGTCACTGCTTCTTGCATAACATGGTATTGTTTACAACTATCTTACACAGACATTCACTGGACATCTTGTTCTTTGTCCCACAATGTGCTCAAATCATTACTAAATACTGTTGCCCTTTTCCAGGCTAAAATGCTCTTATGAGAATATGATGAATGTTAAGTAATTGGGGTGCAACATGGTATGCTAGAATGTTGGACTTGGATTTATAAGATGTCTGTGTGGCTCTCAGGTAAAAGAATGGTGACAGCACAGCTACCCAACTTGTCAGTGATTAGATTCCACTTATCTGAAGTAAGGAAGACCTCTATAGTCACTGTTTCTACTTGGTGACAATTAGTGTTACCTTGGATGGTCATACTTTCTGAGTGTGTACTCTTGAGATAGACTAGGATGTTCTACTTGAGATTTGTACACACCATACTGAGTTGAATTTAGATGGGATATAAGTTACCTAGAAAGTACAAAGGCCTGTGCCACTGTAGTAGTCCCATTTTCATTCGGTGGGTGAGTGTGAAAAGAACACACTCCCATGTCCCACTCTGATAAACTGCATTGCTGCACTCCTGAAGCCTTGGAATTTCCACATCTCATGTTCACTCCTGGAAGCAGGCACAACAGAAATGTGAAATGTGCTTCTCATAGATTCTTATTTATATCAACAGTGACAAACATATCATGCTGTGGTGTTATTTTTGTCACAATACTGATGTTAATAGTGTAATTCACAGCCTCATGGTTCCCAGGATCATGCAGAGCACATACCAATGTCATATAAGACCCTTAAATAATATTTTGGCAATAAAATCACAATGATTTTTATTTCCTGACAACTTCATCATGTAGTTCTCCTTATTCTGGTCTCTTCCAAGTTTTGCTTCCTAAAAAGGTACATTCTCATTTGATAAAATACTCAGGCATCAGCAAAATTTAAGTTCATACTAAGTCATCAGGAAATAAATGTGATATAAGGATTGAAATTAAGGATCAATATATCATGTTTTTTATACCTTGAGAATCAAAGGTCCTCAAATGAACTAAATTCATTTTTTGAAATGAGGAGAAATTTTCAAATGTTTTTGACCAACCTAGCTATTTACTTTTCCTCTACAAAGTGCAGAGATCAGTCTATGATGACAGGAAATAGTGTGAGCCAGTCTTTGTTTTTATTCTCACCCCAAATTAGAATGGTCTGAAATATTTGACTTCACTGATCCAGGTCATATACAAAGTGTCAGGCACAGCAAGACAGCTAAATAACGTGGACCACATGCATATTATGGTCCATATAACTTGGACAATATTTTTGATGGTTAGTATTTTGGTTATCGTTAAATTCTAGATTTCTCCTGATTGTCTCTGTCTATTTGGAGAAACAGAGATAGATGGATGCATTATATGTGCATTGTCACTCACTCCATCAGAAATTACATCTTTTTCACCTCTGCCCACTTAACTCCTAAATATAACCTCATGGAACCCAAATCTAGCCTTGAGAAGATGGGAAGGCTTACTCCAGAAGAATGGATACCAGCTCCATGCCTGACAATAGTTTTGATCAAATAAGACAAACACATATTCATTTTAGAAATGACATTCTATACTATTGGTAATGAAAATCCTATTTCTGACAGCCCTATAAGCTCCTCTTTTCCCAATGAGAAAAGGTGGAAAAGAAGGTGAAATTGAGAAAGCACAAAAAGAGTTAGGTATTGAGGACTAAAATATATAGGGTCTGAAATATAAGAGAAAATGTAACACATACACACACACATACATATACAACTGGCTAAAAAATATGTATTACAAATATTTGCTATTACATCTTTGGTCACAGAGAAAATTTGTGGTTAGTTAGATTTTGCTGTTCTCCTTTTGGTTTATTCCTGTCCCTCATCTCTATATTAGAGGTTTTTCTGGTTTGAGCTTGCACAAAATTTGAGCATATTCTCATAATTGTTGTGTGTTTATATGTGTAAGCACCCTGTGGTACCGGAAAGTGCAGTTTTTTATAGTCTTCTACTTCCGCTGGCTGTCACAATTTTTCTGTTCCTGTTTCACAATGATCCTTTAATCGTTGGAAAAAGGAGGAAAAAGAGGAGAAAGAGGAGGAGGAAAAGGAGGAGGAGGGAGGAAGAAGAGGAGAAAGAGGTTAGAGATCTCACACATTGTCTCTTGTTCTCTCAACCTTGACATTTTGTAGTTTTCTGGGTTATTCTCCATCTATTGTAAAAAGCAGATTCTCTGATTAAGGCTCAGAGATGCATTAACTTGCAGATGATAATAATGTATTAGGAGTTGGTTTAAGTCTATTCTCACTTAACAAAATCATAGTAGTAGATCTGTGGCCTATGAATTGTCTAACCATAGGTTCTTGGCATAATATACATGCCAAGTATGTGTTTCATCTTGTGGAGCAGGCCTTACTGCAAATCAGTAAGTGACTGGTTATGTTGTGGGGTCATAGTAATAACTGTGGAAGACCGATGCCTCTGATAGCATGCATAGCACCTTCCAGCAATTTGAAACAGGAGGAAGAAAGAATGTGAGAGCCAGAGAGATTGGAGGACTCTAAAGAATCAAAACCTTCTAGAACAAAGTAGGCTGGCCCACATATGATATTCACAGAGAAACTGTGGCAATATACATAGGACCTACATGGGTCTTCACCAGATGGGGTCCTAGAGTTGAAAAAACAAAGTGGACAAATGCTTCCAACCCTCTCTTAGAATCCATCTGCAATTGATATCTACATGCAAATAAAAAAATGAATATTCTCCAACAGAGTCTCTGGGGAAACAAATCATGCCCAGAAACTAATGACAAACACAAAAAATTCAGTATCTTTGATCTTTGGAGATTCTTCGTCTCATAATAGTCAATTGAGGTGATGTTTTCTAATCTTACAGGTCCTTAGAAAACACACACATATGAATAAATATTGTGTGTATGTATATATAGTTTCTGGTTTTATATTTCTATGGAATTCTGTTTGCTTGAACATGTGTGTCTCTGCATCTATGTGTATTCTTTGTGCTTCTTTGGCTCCTTTTCTTGTCTTAGATATTGTATTCTATTGTGATTTTTTAATTTTTGTGTTATATTATTTTATAATATTATTATTATTAACTTTATTCCATAAATGCTTGTTTGCATTCTTAGAAGAAAAAGAAAGGGTGTGAATATAGATGGGAGTAGTACTGGGAATAGAGGGAAGCAGAACCATAATTAGAATATATTGTATTAAAAACCCTATTTTGAATAAAAGAAAAATAATACAATAAAAATAAAGAGAATGAAAGGTAGCTGGTAGGGTTGAAGCATCCAGAATATTACACGTTTAATTTCTCCCTTTTCTAAAACTTAAGTATATCCTGTTTCCAGCAATAGGGAAGTCAAGTTGGAGAGGGCAGACAAAAGCATTGGTAATACCCTGTATTTTGGAGGACTCTTATGAATCTCACTGGCCAACTTCTCCGAGAGACATAGGTTCCTGACATTGTAATCCTTATATTTTAAGCTCTGGGATCTAGTAAGGGCCTTGTTGCCTTGTTATAAGGTGATTCCTTTCAAGCTGTTTAAAAAATACCTTTTAAAATTAAAGTAAAACTACAAAATTTCTTGCTTCCCCAACTTCTCCCAAGTACCCACACTTACTCTTCTTGGAATTATTGTCTCCTTTTCTTTAAGTATAATTGTTACATACACACAAGCATACACACACTTACATATATAAAGCCTGCTCATTCAGTTTAGTGTGTATGTGTGTGTGTGTGTGTGTGTGTGTGTGTGTGTGATTTAAGGACGTATCACCATGAGGTATTAAATAACCTGGAAGAAGCTGGGGTTTTCTCCATTTCTCAGCATTCCTTTGTTGACTTGTATGTAGCTTAGCTCTTTATCTGTTGCTGGGTCCCAGGGAAATTCCCCCTTCTTTTATCAGTTGATGGACATCTAATCTGTTTTCATTTCCTGACCACTATAAATTCAGCAGCAGCAAACATGGATAAATAGGTATCTTTTTAATAGGATATACACAATTTAGGGTATATTCCCAAGATTGGCATAACTGGATCACTTAATAGATTTATTCCCAGCTCTTTGAAGAGCTTGCTAAGGGACTCATGTGAAGGCCGAACTGTCAGTCCTCTGAGAAACTCCACCTAGCAGCTGATCAAAACAGACGCTGAGACCCACACCCAATCATTAAATGGAGATCTGGGAATCATATGGAAGAGCTGGGGCAAGGATAGAGGGACCTGAAGCGGACAAGCACTCCACAAGAAGACCAACAGAGTCAACTAACCTAGATTCATGGGGGTTCACAAAGACTGAACCTCCCACCTGAGTGCATGCATGGACGGGACTTAAGTCCGCTACACTTGTGGAGCTGATGGACAGCAAAATGTATTTCTTCTTTTGTTTTGTTTTGTTTTGTTTTGCTTTGCTTTGCTTTGTTTTGTTTTCAAGACAGGGTTTCTCTGTGCAGCCTTGGCTGTCCTGGAGTCTCTTTGTAGATCAGGCTGGACTTGAACTCACATCAATCCTCGTGCCTCTGCCTACTGAGTGCTGGGATTAAAGAGATGTGCCACCACACCCTGCTCCTCATTTTTAAAATAATGAATCTTTAATTTTGAAGATTTATTTATTATTTATACAGTATTCTGCACACATGTTTGCCTGAATGACAAAAGTGGGCACCAGATTTCATTATAGAAGGCTGTGAACCACCATGTGGTGGCTGGGAATTGAACTCAGAACCTTTGGATGAAGAGTCAGTGCTCTTATCCTCTGAGCTATCTCTCCAGCTCAACAAAGTGTATTTCTTAATAGTCAAATTATTTTGTTTTCCTACCACCAATGAATAAATGTATTTTTTTCCACACACTCACGCCAGCACTTCTTGGCAGTTTTTGTTTTGTTTGTTTGTTTTGCTTTTGTTGTTGTTATTGGTTGTTTTTCCTAATCTTAGCCATTCAGCCTGGGGTAAGATTAATATCATAATAAATTTAATTTGCACTTTCCAAAAAGCTAAGGAAGCTAAACTTTTTTTTTGAATGAAAATGAATTTTTTTAATTTATTTTTTTTTGAATTTATTCTTGTTACATCTCAATGGTTATCCCATCCCTTGTATCCTCCCATTCTTCCCTCCTTCCCATTTTCCCCTTATTCCCCTCCCCTATGTTCCACTCCTTGGAATATACCCAGAAGATGCTCCAGCACACAACAAGAAAATTTGCTAAACTTTTTTTTTAAAAATCTCCAATTTGTTTTTCAACTTTTCAGAAGTATCCATTTAGTTATGTTTTCTATTTTTTTAAAATTAGGTTGTTTGTTTTCTTGATGTATTGGTTTTTAATTTTTTTTTTGTGTATTCTGCAAAACAACTCTTTTTCAGATATATAATTGGTAGATATTTTCCCCACCTCTCTTTGCTATACAAAAGCTTTTCAGTGTAATGGGGTCCCATTTATTAATTGTTGGTCTTAGTTCCTGAGCTACCAGAGTCCTGTTCAGAAAATCTTTATCTGTACCAGTGAGGTCAGCTGTATCTCCAGCTTTGTCCTCCATCAGATTCAGGGTGTAAGTTCTTATGACACAGATTTTATTTTTATTTATTTTGAAATGTTTGTTATTTTCAGTTCTCAAAGGAAGAAAACAAGAAGTGAGAAAAAGATGCTGCTTGTAAGTCACGGTGATATGAGCTACGTTAAGCTGAAGGAGGCAAGTTACAGGTAATCCTACAAAACTTTACCTGTAATTGGAATTTTGGTCATGTATTTGTTCTTTGGTGGATTTGGTGTATTTTTCCACTACTGAAAAAAAAAAGTAGACTTGAGAATACATGAAAAATTATACATAAGATAAAAGCAAGCTACATTTTTAAGTTAATTTTCTGTAGCAATAATCAAACACCATGAACAAGGCAAGAAATGGAAGAGGGAGTTTATACGGCATTATGGTTCCAGAGGTGGGTCAGAAGCTATGGTGTTGGCAGCGTGAACTACAAGCACAGAGAAAGCAGATCAATTGCAAGTAAAGAGAAGCCTTAAGCTCTCAAAGTCCGTCCCAAATGGCATACTTCCTCAAGGTAGGCCACATCTCCTAAAATATCTCAAAAACCAATTTGGAACCAAGTCTTCAAATTCCTGAGTCTTATGGGGCCAATTCTCATTTAAATCCCCACAGTTTTTGTTTTTATCTGAATATCCAGCATAAAATGTAAATTTGTGCCAAAATAATAGAGTGACAGAAGAAAGAATTCTTCTAGGGTGATATAAACAAACATTTCTTCATCATAAAAAGTGATTCTTAACTAGTTTTCAAACAGTGTATTTGGATGGGTAGGTGATGTTCCAATTTCATGAATGTTACGAACAAAAGCTTTAGGTGAACTATAAGGATTTTCTGTAACTGTAAAAATTTTCATGTTAACATATGGTTTTTTAAAATGTTATAGAAACACCGGAGCCTTAAACATGAATAATTGTAAAATGGATAAGAAATTAAAATGGAAGAATTAGAGGAATTGGTTATACAAACACCCTAGCACTTTGATGCTATGCATGTTAAGAAAGATGCTAGAGAAAATGAACTTATTTGCCTTCACATGCTATGAGCGTAACCAGCAGTGAAACTAGGTGAAAATGGTAATATCATGGTATTCCATGTATATCCCTTCATTTTAAGTGTTGCTAAGAAGAGAAGTGGGTGGTTTTAATGTGTTAGTTTTATGTATTCAGCTGCACACTGCAATCTGGTCTAGCTCAGCAGGCACTGGGTCGGTGATAATAATTCATTATATATCCTTATGATTTTATGACCTGTAAGATAATAGGATGCATTGCTTCAAGAACAGAATATATTGTAATAACACACCATTACTAAACTCATTAATAAATACTTAAGAAGGACTTAGAGATTTATATAACAGTGAGTTATGAAAGTTTTGGACTTTCTTAAAGAATGTAAGACTGATGTCAATATTTGAACATAATCTAGAAAGCAAGAATAACATTTTGGTGAGTAAAATTCACAGACATACTGATAACGGCAGAGCATTATTTTGACATCCTGAAACCAAAGAAAGAAGGGGAAAATTGAACAAAATGTGGTAACATTGAGCAGGGACATTTGCATGCTATGTAAAAGGCTCACGAACCATGTAAACACTAAGGTGGTTGTTTTGCTGTCACAGTGTAGAAGAGCAATACTAAGCCATGATTGGCCTACCTGCTGGGATCACTGCATGAAATAAAACAACAGAAAAGCAACCAAATAACAGAAAACAACCTGTGGAATTGCTGAGGTGTGAGTTACTGTTAGTATTCTTAGGGCCCACTAGAATTCAGGTAGTTATGACATTTGTTATCCAATCCAGCCTCTCTTGTTCTGAGAAAGAGAGTTAGAAACCAGTAAGTTCGGGAAAGGAATGTCCCTCATTCACTATTCTATCTACATTATATGCTAGCTCCTACTTTTAATACTGTCCAACTATTTATAAAAGATAATTGCTAATTTTAAAAAAAAAAAAAAACACTGTATTCATGTTTTAAAACCTTGTCCACAAACTCCAAATCAAAATGTTAAGGGGATAATATAATCACGAAAAAAAAAAAGACTGAATATATTTTGCATAAGTCCACTGAAATGACTGTTCTGACATAAACACATACAAAAATAAACATATAAGCCCTGATGTGTTTGCTATGAAAACGGTCTCATTAACAAATATATGTGAATCTATTTTCACACCTCATATACCTCTGAATTCAAATAATAAAACTACGTGTTTCAATTAATGAAAGGTAGATTACAAAGGGAAAGAGGAGCACCCAGAGAATTATATTAAGACAACAAAGCTATTAGTAACTGTGCACAGAAGCACTGGGGTGTTTTAAATAAGAATCTCTGTTTGCTTTCCTAGTCCACATTCTAGAGACAAATGAAACTCTAGGCATATTTGCATATATTACTGCCAGAAAAGGTTTTAGAGAGAAGTAAAGTAAATATCAACTCTAATATATAATCTTCCTCATCTTCAGTTACCTCTCCAGTGCTTAATAAGCTTGGTGTTGATTGCACTAAGAAAACAATTTAAGAAATAGCCTTTGGCCAACAAGCTATTATTCGGTGAAATGAGATCATCTGACCCTACTTTTGTTAATTATATTGTTTGACATTTTATCTCATAAAATCGACTCCACCCTCTTCTTAAATATCTGGACTATGTTTTTATTCACTTAAGCTTACTTAGGTGACTCACTTCTTTCTAGATTAGATATTAAAACCATCAACACTTTAATTTCCCCTAGACTCCTATTCATGAATGTGCAGTGTTCAAAAAAAAAAAAAAAAAAAAAAAAAAAAAACATGCTTCATTACCCAAGATAAAGAACCTCCCAGTGTGTCTCAAACCTGAAGGCTTTGATATACAGCACTTCTTTGGAGATCCAGGTAATGAAAGTAATTCTGGGGTGCACTGGTTTCTTAGAGACGGTCATCTCTAAGGAGTTCAGTTTAGAATGCAACCGTATGGGGGCTGGAGAGATGGCTCAGAGGTTAAGAGCACTTGTCCACTTTTCCAGTGGTCCTGAGTTCAATTCCCAGGAACCACCTATAATGAGATCTGGTGGGCAGTCACCCATGCAGACAGAATATTATATACATAATAGAATGCAACCATACATGCTATGGACAATCCAAATTATTTCAGCTGGCAAATAAAAAGCAAGATCAATTAAAGGTATGCCTTTAAGGGTCGATGTAAGGCCACATATGTCTGGAAGGAAGTATAAATTAAAAAACAGCAATTAAATATCTTTAGTATGTTACTGCAAACATTCTTCAATCAATTCTACATAAAGTTACAGTTCAAAAAGGAGAGGAGAATTTAATTATTTGTGTTAGTAAGGTTTTCAAAAATAAATATTGTTTAGATTGGAGTCCAGAGTTAAATCTGGCTATATATTTGAAAGTTCACATCATCAGCTATATGACAGAAATTACAGAGATTATTGCAGCTATTACTAAAGAAATACGTTATTTCTGATACCTAGTAATCTGAGATGTATCGCAACAGCATATACACATATATAAATATTTTGCCTGGTGAGGAACTGATCTAAAAGATACATTTTACTGCATATATGTTTTCATGCAGTGAGTGATGGCAGGAAGAAAGAACACAGCAGCCTTATAAAGTTCACTTTTCATTCTGAACACATATAAAGAGGACTCTTTTCTGAAAAATGATCAGCCTTCAACAAATTAGTGTCAGATGGCCCAAAGTACCCACTTCAGCATGGTATATAGCTGCAGGCTTCCAATAGTGATGAAGTAATGCCTTAGTTTCTCTAAATAATTCAATTAGCCAAGTAATCAAAGAAAATTATTTAATCTTTTTACAAAAACAGCTATATTTGCAGTGCTCATATTAAAATTGGTTTACTCTATTTGCATTACTCATATTAAATACAGTTTAAATTAAATCATATGATTTCTTACCTCATTGGCCAGGTTTAACCAGCAATTCTTATTATTGGAAGCTGCTCTCAAGTTCAAATACACATTGTATTTAAAGTGTATTACAGCATGTACTTAATTTCATTTCAGAATATTGTGTGAGTTTATTTTAATATTTGGCTTACCTAATATTGACTATATTATCATTTGTTGGCTTATATATCATTAAAAGAAAAACTAGAAGCTTTAGTGCAATTTAATAATCTCCACAGTATTAAATTTTATTCTATAATATATTGAAAATAATCATTGCTTTTGGAAGTAGCGAACATTTAACATATGAAGATACAAATGACCATATAAACTCAGGGCCAGAGAGCTAGCTCAGTGGACAAAGATATCTATTACCAAGCTTGAACATCTGACTTCCATCCCTGGGTCCCACATGGTAGAAGAAGATAATTAAGCCTCATCAGTTATCTTCTTGATATTGGTATACAGGTCACAAAGAGAGAGAGAGAGAGAGAGAGAGAGAGAGAGAGAGAGAGAGAGAGAGAGAGAGAGAGAGAGAGAGAGAGAGAAATTTAAAAGTGGGTGTAATAATGCTTGTAAGTATTCCGAAGAAAAGGTGAGTAAATTTTAACAAACTGTGTAGGTTATGTGTACTAATATTAAGTTCCTTTCAAAGAAATAAAATATTTAAATGGATATAAAGATATGTTTCATGTATTAAAATAATGCTAAGCCATAGTCTAACTTTCATAGTTAATGCAAGTCTTACCAAAGGCTTAGAAAGTGTTTGCAAGTTAGAAACCAACTCTAATTTAGATTAAAAAATAAAAGCATAGGTTATAACTTTCTAAAACAATTATTCAGTAAAAGGAAGGGATAATTCTGTGAAAGGCAAAAGCTTATCATCTAGCCATAGTAACCAATATAACACATATGGACATTGCGATTAATGCATATGTCAGTTAAACAGATTACAGATGTGTCTGTGTAATGATGACTGTATATCCAATTGAACTGTTCTAAAGGAGAGAATCAATTACTTCGAGGAAGGAGAGTCATTTCAACACTTAAAAAATGAGTAAATGCCACAGAAGTGGAATACAAACAAAGCCTAACTAACATGTTTTCAAAAATTAATTCAAACATTGGACTATAAGTTTAAAGATTGAATGCAAAACTAAAAGAACAGAAATATGATGAAGACTTATATTTAGGCAGAGTCTACAGAGATATAAAAATGCTATCTAATTAGTGGGTATGAAAAATAATTGTGGCCTGGGAGAGAATATCTGTAAACTATAGACATGACAAAAGGTGAGATAAAAAACAGATGTAAGCACTTAAAATTCACCATTAAAAGGAAAATTCTCATTAAGAACAGACAGATAGCAAAGCCTAATATTTCCTCTAAGAGTATTCAAATGTGACAAAAAACTGCATGAAAAGATATCTGACATCATTGAACATCATTAAAACAAAACTATAATAAAATAGTAGCTACATTAATTTTTTATCATTTGGTCTACACAATAACTGACACCGTGAGACTGAAGCGTATATTTAGTCTGTCAGCTCTAAACTGGGCAGAAATCTAAACTGATGCAAATCACTCATATACTAAACAAACTACTCTAAACCCCATAACATACTTATACCCCAAGTGCTTGCCGCTATGGTAATCCTAGGGTCATTTCTCTCCCTGTCCTAGATGTTCCTCCATCCTCTCCCAAACATCAAACCTTCTCCCTCTTCCAGGAAGTCCCCCCTTCCACTTCCTGTCCTTCTGCCCAGCTGATTGGTTAAACAGCGCTTTAGTAATGGTTGATACATTCACACAGCATTCCTCCACATAGTACTACATACAAAACAGGGCTATAAGAATGCAAACAATAAAATGATGAGTGGCATAAAGAACAAATAAATCTGTAATTTACTGGGGATCAGCATTTATATTGATACAAATACATAGGACACAATAGTTTTGTTTCATATTTAAAAACTATAAGTGATGCCACACTACACAGAACTATATTTTTGTCATTTGTCTCAGAAAAATACAAATTCATATTTAACCAAAAATTCTCCATCTGAATGTTCATAGAACATTGTTTATGGCTTTCTAACTCTAGAAAAAGTTCAAACATGCATGCTAGTCCAAATGCTTAAATAGTTAGTGTTCTACACACACCATAAACCACTAAGAAAGAAGTGTAATAAATTATAGTACACACCATAGGTAGAAGAAAAAACCAAAACCAAAACGAACAATCCAAAACAACAACAAATCAATCAGACAGACAAACAAAACTAAAACAACAGCAAAGCTTGCCAATTTCTCAATACAAAGTTTCACAAAAATCACAGAACACACCATCAAAATATATTATAATTTATAATTAAGATGAGAGAAGCAGAAATAAAGAAGACAGTATTGCCCATCTGGGCTGAAAGAGGCAGGTGTAGTCAGTAAGAGCAACACTGAAGTTCACAATGGAGGCCCTATTCTATAGTACATCTGCGTGGTGCATATGGGTACCAACACATCTGAGAAAATTGACTAAGTTCACACATAATTGATTAATAGGAGAAAAGAAAACGAATACATTTGGCAGACTGAATCAATGTCACTTTACATTAGCCATACTATATCCTGGGGAAATCATTGATGTTGGCTGAAACAGATAGTAGGCATGGTGTTTTTCTTTTCTTTCTTAAAAATTTTTATTTCTTACACCTGTATGGTAATCTCAAATTTTTCAAATTAAAAGTTGAATTAAAAAATATGTAATCTATTTCATTTTTCATCAATACAATGCAGTTAAAATAACCATTTTGCCATATTTATGTTTATTGATATGAACCTCATTTTACTATATTAAATCAGAGACTAGTTCTTCACATAAAGAAAGACATTACATCTTTTTCCTGGTAATTAAACATCTGCTTCATTCAGCGATGACACTGAGAAATGAGTGTGTAGCACACTGGTGCACTCACAAAGGGCAGATAACATTTCAGAGGACATATAAATACAACCTTAGGTCTTTAGACTGGAGCAGATAAAAGAAGATTTCTGAACTAAAAACTATTTGAAATCTGGAACACATCAAGTGTTGTAACCACTACAGTGATAGCACGTGCATTTTAACAATGACTTTATTTCTTAAATTTACAAAAAACTAATATATAAATGTGTGTGTGTGTGTGTGTGTGTGCCTAGTCTTAGCTTCTTTTCTTTCATTATATTTATTTTGTCCAATTATAATGTGTTAAATTTTGGGTTTTTTATTTTGTATTAAATATATTACCACTTAGAAGCCTGTTTATTTCTAATGAGAAACAGATGGTTAATCCAGATGGAGGGGGCATGGAAATATCCTGGGATGAGTAGAGGGACGGGAAACGATAATCAGGAAAAAATGTTATAAAAAATATTTTCAATAAAAACTGGTGAAAATCAGAACATATATAAAATTATAATTAACTCTCCTTTAAAAATAATTGCTCCAAGATATTTCTTTCTTATTTAATTAATTTATTCAGGTTACAACTCAACTATTATCCTATCACTTGTATCCTCCCATTCCTTCCTCCCTTCCACTTTCACCCTATTCTCCTCCCTTAGGTCTAAGATGGAGGGGGACCTCCTCCCCCACGATATGGGCATAGGCTATCAAGTCTCATCTTGGACACCTCCTCTTAGGAGGTGGTCAAATATGAGGCACCAGAGTTAATGTCAGAATCATTCCCCACTATAATTGTGGAAAGTGTCCTGTCCATTGGGTAGATCAGAGTAGGGGTTCTATGTTTACTACATGTATTGTCTTGGTCAGTGTGACAGTTTGAGCAGACCCCCCTGTACCCTGATCCACACATCAAGATGTTCTTCTTGTAGGTTTCTAAGACCCTCTAGATCCTTCTATTTCCCCATCCCAGGAGGATGTCCTCACATCTATCCCAATCTCCTTGTAAGTGAAGACTTTCATGGGACATGCCTTTTGGGTTAGTGTCCAGTTATAAGTGAGCATATACCATGTGAGTCGTTCTGCTTCTGGGTTAACTCACTCGGTATGATCATTTCTAGTTCTATCCTTTTGTCAACAAATTTTGGGATTTCCTTGTTTTTAATAGTTGAGTAGTATTCCATGGTGTAAATATACCATAGTTTCTTTATCCGTTCTTCAGTGGAGGGACATTTGGGCTGTTTCCAGGTTCTGGCTATTATGAATAAGGCTCATAACAACATGGTTGAGCATATGTCCTTGTTATGTGGTGAAACACTCTCTGGGTATATTACAAGGAGTGGAATAGCTGGGTTTTGAGGAATCCCTAGTCCCAGTTTTCTGAGAAAGTGCCAGATAGATTTCCAAAGTGGTTGTACAAGTTTGCATTCCCACCAGCAATGAAGGAGTGTTCCTCTCTCTCCACATCCTCACCAGCATGTTGTGTCACAAGATATCTCATTATTGTAGAGAAGGTAAATAAAGGGAACAGGCCAGAACAATCTAGATGACTAAATAATAAGGAAAAAATGTAGAGGGAAATTTATAAATACACAGAATACAAACCCATGATATGATATTAAGAACAGAAAATAGAATTACAATATGTAAATTATATAGCAAATTAATGTATGTAGGAAAATAGTAAATATAAAATGGAAATAGTTGAAAATACCTGATAAAATATATGGGGTCAAGTAAAAATGTCTAGTAGATATGAAGAAGGAATGATCTTGGTATTTAATAATTTCATATTAAAGAGATTATTTATACATTATAAAGTACACTGAAAGTCCACAAGTTGCACAATATATGTCAATATATTGTGTGCATATGTGTATCTGTGGATATAACAGTATATTATATATAAGTGTATACATGTATTCATGACTTATAATTGCTATGAGTGTGTGTAGTACCATGCCAGGCCTGATGGTCCTGGATGCTATGAATGGAAAGCCGGATGAGCACGATATGAATAACAGGGCCCTCCTACTTGGCTTTGACTTCAGATACTGCATCCAGGTTTCTGTCCTGACTTAGGTCCCATATTGAACACCCTTAATGAGGGACTGTGATGTGGAGTTGTAAGCTGAAATAAGTCCTTTTTTCCAAGTTGCATTTGGTCATGGCATTTTATTATAGCAACAACAGCTTTACTAAGGCATCCATTATATTTTCAACTTCTCTAATTACTTTTTGTAGTGGTTCTATAGAATTTTTAGATATTATGTTACTCTTGTGGGGATAAAAACCGGGTTACGTATTGAGAATAGGTGATAGACCTTACAAACATTTCAACAGTTGCCTGAAGATCACCAAGAGAATTAGATCCTGGGTACTTTTATCATTGAGAAATAGAATGTGCAGTTTGTAATTAAAAGTATATGGGAAGTGAATCTCTTACAGGTATTGTAACACAAAGCACTAATGCATCACAAAGCTATTTAAATGTGCCCTATGGCACCAAGTGCACAGTATTAATGTCATCAAGCTTAGAAGGACGCCAGACAGACAGCTTTTTTCCATTTCAGCTGACAGCAAGGGTACCAATGTACCTCCATTACATCAATATTTTATTTCTAGGAAAAAATATCCCTTCCTTCCAAGTTTCTTGCTGAAAAAACAATACTGACAAGAACACAGCCCAGAGAAGGTTCTTGGTATTGCATGTGCTAAGAATACCACTTATATGAGTCCATAGAGAAGAAATCATCACACACATCAAGAAAGTCAAGTTTCCCACTCACAAATATTAAGAAAGATCAGAAACCTAGGATATTATCTTACTGACCATGTCAGATACATATCAGAGTTTTATCTACATATGCATCACTTATAACCAAAGGGAAGACCCTAAAGTCTTTTTCTTATATTTATACACCCAACAAACCATCAAGCTTGCTGAGACTGAGAGTTATGGCACACTGTTTTTAGAGGAATGAGGAATCAAGTCAAGTCATTCTGAACATGTCCTACTTACTAAGGTTGTCTCATTATCAATATTTATAGCAAGCACTACAAGCAGAGTGGGAGAGTCAAGGGTGGTCAAGACCATCTAAAGAGCTTATCCTTAAGAAGGCAAGTTTTGGTATCTATTTTGCTTTCTTAACTATAATTCAGATATTGTCTCTCAAGGTACATATTAGTCATGAGATTCTGAAACAAGTGTCATAAGTTATATGACTTGAATGTTATAAATCAATTTTCTAACCATTCTGAATATCCAGGAATTTGTCGACAGATTGTCACACTAGTGAAAACTCTCTTCCTGACATCTCAAAGTACTCTCTTCTTCATGTGTCACACCATAGTGTTGAAATAGTTGGAAATATGGTATCTTTTTCCTATAAAGCCCATAATCCCATCAGGTGAGCCCATAGTCATGATGTTGTGTAATAATTATTACCCAACTAAAGTTCCTTCTCTAATAACCGTAACACTTGTTGTTAAGGGGTAAGTGCATATGTAATATGCATATGCTTCATTGTAGAATGAAATCCAGGGCACAAGAAGAATTACAGAAGATTGTTCAAGTGTTGGGTGTTATACAAAATTATAATTGGATTTTAGAAGCTCTAAGGCAGTAGTAAAGTCTTAATTAGTTTTAGTTTTAGTGCTGCATTGTAAACAGAAGCTGAATTGGAATGGAACTGGATGTAAGAAATTAGCAGATTATAATTTACATTAAATAATTCTTTCTACATGTTAAGTCCTGGTCTAGACTTAAGGGAAATATTTTTTGTTTTTTGTTATCTGATAAGCATATAAAACACTTGGAATGGCTGATATTAGGCACATTTAATCAATAGAAAAGCATCATGTATATGATGTTTTCTCCATATTAGGCCAACACTAATTTTGACAAAATTTTAAATAGTTTACTAAAAAGTGTCTGAATCTAGCCTTAGATATCAGGCTTTCCTCTTGAGCTTTCTATTTCTTTTTGTTTTCTAAAACTCTGATGTGCCACAAATACCCTTTAATAATGAAAATGCTGTTGACTGATCAATAACCAATCAACATAATATTATACATGAAAATTATGAACCATTATGTAAAGGTCTGAATATGAAATGCCAGGACTTCTATTTTAGTTAAGAGATCCATTGCAAGAGCTGTGGATAATAATCAGCAAAATGATTAGTCAATATAGTAATATGAATAAAATTATTTTTTCACACAGACATTCTCTCAATGCTGATAGAATAGCAGCATGTAAAAAGACCTTTTCTTCAGTATCATACTTATGCCTACTATCAAGAGATACAATGGAAGGGTTGGATTCTTTCTCATATAGTATTATTCTATCTATCTCTGGAGAAATCTTTCAGATGTTGAAAAACAACTTCTTATACACTGAATTGGTGACAAGTCTAGTGAAGTACTGAGCATTCATGGTGTGGAGTGCTCTAGCTAGTATCTGAGGTAGAAGCTTTTGAGTTACAGGTTCTCATCCTCTAAACTATGTAGCACTTCAAAATGATGCAATGTTCCAACACTCGTGCCCTCCTTGCTTCTGTATGTACAACAGTCACTAGCATTTATAATTAGGAGAATGTAGCAATTACCATGATTAATAAAAATTAAAATTGCTACAAAAAAGTCTCTCTTGATTTTAACCAGCATCAATTTCAACGTTTCTCCTTGGTATCGATAAGAAAGCTGAGAGAGTAGCCTAGATCCAGTCCTGGGATGACCCGTGCCTCCTGCAGAGTGAAAATTGCAACCACCGAATAAGAAAAATATTAAACACTAGAGAACAAGACCCATCACTAGACAACACTATTGCCTTTAAACTTCCTTGTTAGAATATCCCCAGAAAAAAAATCAGGGTGTTATTTAAAGAGAAATGTGTCCTTTAGAGGTCTCAACTTGAAAGAGTCAAATCAGTAGGCCTGACGTTTTTTAACTTGAATAATGATTTGCTTTATGTTATCCTCTGAGCAGTATCTGGAGGATATGAAAACCACACCTTGGTTTTCTTTTTCATTAAACAGTCCATGTGGTGAACTTAAAACCTGAGAATAAATGTTAGAATAAAGGTTTCTTTTTCTACACATTTTTACTTCTAATTGAACAGAATTTAAAATTATCTCAGGTATTTTGAAACCAGGCTGGTATTTGTAAAATAGTGCTTTGCATTACTCTCATACAGAGTTTGTTATTCCATACTAATGTAAATCTCCTGGGATCTAGGTTACAACACCCAGCCCTCCATTTCTCAGCCTTGTGGTATTCTCTTTTACAAAGTTGTGTGATGCCTATAAATTAGAAATATTAATTTCTGGATTATCTGCTTTTGAATGTAGCCAAGGAGCTATACATACCCTCTAGTATTGAAATGCTCTAGCCAACTAATGTCAGGAAAAGCACATGTTGATAGAAAAATCTCTTAATGATTTGGCAAGACCTTTTATTCTTTCTTAATCTGTATTAGCATACTAAAGAAGTAATGCTTTATGCTTGTGTGTATAATTTTCTACCTTAGGCTACTTTGAATGACTGAAACTCCAACATGTATGAGCAAACAGGCTGAGGGCTTCAAGCTTAAACTGCATACACAGCTATTGTTCAGTTTCATCCACCTTTAAGAACTAAGGAGAAAAATAAATCAACTTGAAAAATATGAGCAAAAGGCAGGTGGATCGCTGTGAGTTCGAGGCCAGCCAGGTCTACAAAGTGAGTCCAGGATGGCCAAGGCTACACAGAGAAACCCTGTCTCGAAAAACAAAACAAAACAAAAAAACAAAAAAACAAAAAAAAAAAAAAAAAAAGAAAGAAAAATATGAGGAAAGGGATGGGCAAAACTGAGAAGCTGGTAGGTTTTGACTACAGTAACAAACAGATACACACACAGGCTCAGAGGACACACGAAGCACTCAAGAGAACTGATCTTTCTGCAGAGAGCCGAAGTGACTACAAATCAGAGCTCAGCAAGTACATTTGGTCTTTTAAGAATGTGGGACAAGAAACTGCTAAGGTCCTCCTCTGGGGAATGTCTACAGATTAGCTTTGCCGCCTGACATCCTGTCTACCCATGCATGGAATTTACTTCCAGGCAAAAATCATTTGCTTTGTCTGATCTTCTCAATTGTAACACAATATACTTCTAGATAGCAGAGGCTTGCTCTGGGTGTTTTTACTTCACAGACCCATGTATTCCTGCAGGATGAATGATTCTCAATTAATAACCATTGATTAATTTATCCTTTCCACAAATATTTGTGCAGATAATTTCCTAGTTAATGAAAGCATTAAAATGCAGCAAACGGGCAGACCACTGATGGATTGTGAAGGACATATTCAAGAGAAAGGGAAAGATGAGAAAACAAAAACACATGCATGGCGAGCTCCTTGGCCTCATATTCTACACATAGAAAGCTTCTCTAGAGCAATGAATCCAGAAAAGAGGGGAAGAGAAGAGGCAAAGGCTGGGCATAGTGTTTAAAATAGTACAACTACAAGCCAAATGCTCCGGCCAAATGTAAGCCTAATTCAAAACACAGAACTCTATCCCATCATCTACCACAGTTACAAAAGAAAAAGCATAGGGGCTTCTTTGTTTTGTTTTGTTTTGAGGGGGTTGCTTGTTTATCTGCTTTGGTTTTTTTGAGAGAGGGTTTCTCTGTGTAGCCTTGGGTCCTGAACTCACTTTGTAGACTAGGCTGGCCATGAACTCACAGAGATCTGCCTGCCTAAGTGATGGGATTACAAGGATGTGCCATTGTGCCTGGCTGCATAAGGTTTTGTTTCATAATTTATTCATATTACATCCTGGTTGTTATCCTCTTGCTCCTATCTTCCCATTCCCACCCTCCCTCTCTCTCTCTCTGGCTCTTTCCCCCTCCCCTAGACCTCTGATGAGGGGTGCTTCTCTCTCACTGTCTGAACAAGGTTTTGAAGCGTACAAAATACATAGGAATAGAGTAACAAATAAAAGATTTTGCATAACAAAGAAAATTACAGTTAGTTATGCATGTATAATGATTATTTATATTATTACTAACTTGGGTTCAAAGCAACCTGGCCATGCTGATGCATTTTACCTTGAGGACCAAGAACATGCTCAATGGGAGAATTAAATAAACAAGCCCATGGTAACGATCTGAGGATGCTATAGGAAAGCAAAATGCATTTACCTCTCAAGAGAATGTCGGCTAAGTTTGGTTAAGGACATGAGATGACATAAAAAAAAAAAAAAAAAACTTCTGAACACAGAATTTTATGCGTATCCAAGTTTAATTAATGAAACATACTAATTGCATATATATTTTCTAAAACACCAAATTGTTTTTAATGCAGTGTTCATTCCACAAAAAAAAGATAGAAAAAGAAATCAATCAGTCAATCAATCAATCTATGCTAAGAAAAAGCAACACCATGGCATGGATGCAAGAATGTGAAGTAAAGAAGCTCCCTGTGACAGCTGTGCCTTGTTGAAGAGCAGGAGTTCAGAGGCCTCAAGCCTCACTAGGCTACCTCAGTATGTAACCTGTCCCACATGGTCCCTCAGCTCTCCTTTGCCCATTCTCACCTAAGATGTGATCCATCATTTTTGTTGCTTAATAGATCCCTGTGGCTTTGCTAAGATACGACCTATGAGCAGAAGATTTTCCTCATTAACAATGCTTGATGATAAAGGGTTCAGATGTTGATCCAAAAATATTTTCAAAGTATAGTATCATTTAAAAAAATTTATATATATATATATATATATATATATATATATATATATATATATATATACACACACACATATATATTTATATATATATGGTTTTTTGGAGTGATTGAGGCTAAGAAAGAGTAATGCAAGTACACAGTGCTTCTTTTCACTCCAGCCACCCTCTTGTTTATAGGAAGCATGATTTTAGATGAGGCTCCCTGGCATCTTTCGTCATACCTGCATGTTGTTCTAAACTACCTCTTTGTAAACAGTAAGGCCATCTGAGTAGCTTCTTTAACTTAGCTTCTTTATTGGTAGTAATTGGTTTTGAGACAGAATCTCTCTCAGTAACCCAGGTTGTCTGACTCACTTTGTAGTTCAGGTTTGCTGTGGATGCTGCAGGTCTGCCTCAGCCTCTCCAGTGCTGGGGGTTCTATGTTAGCCACAGGAATGCATTGTCAGTTTCTCAGGGATGTGTACACTGAGATTCAGACTCTGCCATCTGTGACGTCAAGCACGGTGCTGTGGCAAACGAACGATAAAAAGAATGAAACCGTTTTTCGAACTCATCTCTGCCCCACTGACCTCCCCAACAAAGCAGTTAAAATGACTTAAAGTGTTGTTTTTATGTCAGGTAATATATATGTCAAATAATGATTTACTTAAATTTTTTTGTACATTTTCTATGTCTATGGGGATTGAAATAGCATGCACACTTAAAATAGCAGTTAAATAATTTTATATTAAATAATTTATTAATTCTGAAAATATTGCAGTCTTATCTCTTGAAAAGGTTGTGGTGTTTTTTTCACATTAGAGATTATATACACTTTTAAAAATATAGTGAGAGCTGTTTAGGCCAAGACAAATATCAGGTATGGTACGCATAAAATGAGTAAACAATATTCAATTTGTTATGGCCAAATCTAACTCTCATATATGAAGTTTTAAAAAGCATAAAGCTGTCAAAATATAATTAGCATTTTAATCACTCATGTTCTACAAGTTGTTTGATTCACTCCAATATATGGGCCAAAGTTATTCCTTTTGATTTAATGTGTATTAAAATAAAACTTCAAATGCTACCAGAAAAGAGAAGGAAAATTCTACTGATATGATGCTTATTTAACAGTAATTTAAATGATTTTGAAGTTGAGCAAATATTAAATTATACCAAATATTAATTTTTTTGTTATCTACTCTAAAAAGAAGCAATCAGCCATACTTTAAAATAGGCAAATATTCATAAGGATACTTCAACCAATGAACTATTATTACAAGACTTAGTTTAATGGAAATTCAAAAAAGAAAGCTTATTTCTTAGGTTTATGAATTGAATAAAGAGTAGTGATGAGAATTCATCACAACTATAGCCCTTGTCCCTCTCCTAGAAAACCCCACAGAAAGGGGAATACAAAGATTTTAAAAGTGGGAAGAGGAAGGTCTTGTCTGAAATGCTGCAGTTGCTGCCTGTGACATGGCTGTGACAATAATCATCTCACAGAAAAGATATCCGCTTAGGATGTGCATGAAATAAAGGTAGAAAAGTCAGAGGCTGGAGGTTGGGAGTAAAAAGGATGTCAGTAGGAGTAGTAAGGAAACATGGCACTATAGAGGATTAGGATGAAGTCATCACCACATGTGTGCACAAAAACTGAAAGAAATAAAGAATTTTAAAAGTTATCCTATATCTTAAAATTTTCTCAGGGTTTCCTTACCATTTAGTTTGGTTTTTTTAAAGACATAAATGTTTCATTCTTCTGAAAGGTTGGACAAATAAGTCTTTTCATTCCTGAGTTTCTTAACATGAAGTCTCTAGGTGTACTCTGGGAAACCATGTCTCTCAATCTTTTTAGGAGCAACTGTTATACGCACCTTCACCTTATTTTGCTCATTCATTTATGTTTGTCAGCAGCAGCTTTTCACAGCTGCAAGAGAAACAGGCTGTCATTTTTTTTCTAGAGTTGGCTACTTGTTCTGAAGTTCTTCTTAGGAAAATTTGCAACTTGTTATTGGATATCAACCCTGTATTCAAAGTTTTGATGCCACTGTACATGTTCCCTTTCTGCAAATTCCTTGCTATCTGAGTTCTAAACATCCTGGCTTGTAAAGTAAGAGTCTATTGATGTTTTAAATACTGAAACAGTCTTTGAGACACAAGCATCATCTCCTAATTTTACCTAATAATTGCACATATACAATAAAAAACAAACAAAACCATCTCTTAGTTTTTAACATTTTCCATAGTTGTAAATCCTACTTAATTTCATGGATTTTCTGGCAGGACATGTTTCTTTCTTTCTTTTCTTTTCTTTTCTTTTTTTTTTTTTTTTTTTTTTTTTTTTTTTGAGAACATAAATTATAATATTTGAACTCTCAGCCAAATGCATTTTGATTTTATCTTGAGAAAATAATTGAACAAAGTCAATTCAGATCTCAAGATATGCTGATCCCTGAACTACGCATACACATATATGAAATTCAAAGAATATAAAGAAAAATGACTTGTTCTCTTCAAAACTAAGATTCTAAACAGCTGAAATTATATATCATGTAGTCTTGTAAATTTAGTGCATTTATTGTGAGCTCATTATACAAGTCAAAATTCCAATAGCTGATCATTTCCTTTGTAATGCTACTTTCCCTTCTCCAATCCACTTCTCCTTTCAGTATAAACTAAATCGAATATTTTTTATAACTATCAACCAAATATCAATTAAACAAGACAATAAAATTGAGAAAATTTCTTTATATTTTCAAAATAAAGATTTGATGTATTTTAATTATATTTCCTATCAGGTAATAGCTTTGTACCCCAAAATACACTATATATTTCTAAAACAGAATTTAATAGGAAGAATTAATTACATAGATAGTAGTAGATCAAAGAACTGACAAGTTAAGTGGACTGAGCTCCAGATTGATAATATAAGAAGACAGCTTGAATCCCTGGAGCTGGGAAAATGCTAAGGAGCATGTGTGCTGTGTCCGAGATACTTTCCCTTTGGTCTAGTTTGCAAGAAGGAAGAATTTCAGACACCATCAAATATTTAATGGTTTAATCTGCCAGCAATCTTAAACAGCCAGCAAAGGTTGCCTGGTGGCATGGGCTCGTTACTGTCAGGAAAACCAAATAAATGACTAGGCCAGCGAATTTGCGTACTATGTGGAGGGCTATTCTTCCCGTGTTTGGCGTGTATTTACTTAAGCTATGCCTTTCGTAAAGACTACTTTAGCTTGTCTTGTGAAGGTATGCTTTCTGGTTTGGCTGAAACAGTTTTCAGCAATAGAAGCAACTAATAGAAGAAATGTCTTGCTTCCCAAGGTTAGACATCTTCAATTAAGTATCGCTAAGCGATACAGAGTGCCGGTTCTGAGGTTTGTGGTGCTTGCGTGAACGTGTGGGCGTGTGCGTGCGTGTGTGTGCGTGTGTGTGTGTGTGTGTGTGATATTGTGTACATATACAAGTTGATGGTGTGCACACCCAGGGACATGTATGTAGAAGCCAAGGAAGGACATTGAGTATTATCCTCCAATACTGTCTGATGCACTGCTTTGAGACAGAATGTCATATGGAACCAAAATTAATTTCTTCCCAGTAAGTTGGCTAAGCAGGAAGTTTTCAGGATCTCACTTTTACGGCACTCAATATTAGAACTGCTCATTCATTTAAAGCCATATTTATTTTTTGACGTGTGTGAGGAGGATTTGAACTTGTTAAGGTCCAGGTGATCTGCTGGAGAAGAACTCTAAAGCAGTATGCAAAAACAAAAATTGTCTCTCTCTTCCAGATGGTGACCTTGAAATGAGCACACAGGCTCAGTTTATAGAGAGTTGGAGCGATTTGTCAGAAACTTTAATTGATTGGTCAGAACTGAGTCAGCGTATAAGAGGGGATTCAGGATAGGCTGTTTGTTTGGTTACTGATACTTAAGACTTTTGAGTCATTAAGATTTGGCTCTTACTCAGAAGTTGGCCTTTAATTTTATTGGATAGGATCAGCTCTTTGTTTTGTTTTGTTTTGTTTTGTTTTTACCAAGGTCATGTATTAACAAAAATTTAATATCTGTTCATTTTGACCTGTAAGCTGATTGGCTTCCCATGAGCTGTCCATGAGTTGTGGGTTTTTCAGGAATTGCTGAGTGAAAACCAGAAGCCTGTCTTGGAGTTGGTCTGTTCAAGCAAACTGGGGTCTTTCCGGAGTCTGTGGTCCTTGGCAACGGTCCCGTCAAACTCAGGCCCTAATGCTTGAAGAGCAAGCAGTTTTAACCACTGATCCATATCCTCTGATCCCCCATATAGGATTTGTAATGTTTTCTTCATTATATATACGTGTATTACAAAATAGAAATATGTATATTATTTCTTTAATAATTTGATAATATAGTTTATATTGTACATAATAGCTCCTTCAAATAGCTTAGACATTTAAATTTGTATTTTCCAGAGAAGGATTGTTTTAATATTACTTTAATTCAAGAAATCAAGTATGTATTATTTTCTTAGTAATTCTACAAAACTTTTAGTAATTTCAGGGTAAAATTTTGTGTGGAAACATGTTTACGTATATTCCAACTGAACTTGTCTTTGAAAGAATCTCTTGTAAACTTCATTGTAGTAATTTTTCAAGTATTTCTTTTGAAAAATATCAAGTTGTGTTAGGCAAGCACTTCCACCAAATTAAGGATCAACTAAACCTTGTATTGTGATGGGGAGTTGTCAAGTTATAATGTGTTTCTCTCCCTACTGCCTTTACAGATCAGTGTGATAACACTACAGCATTCCTACCAGGCAACATCCAACAGATTAGCAGCTTACATAAAATAAAAATAGACTTTTATAAATATTCTAAACAGTTTGGCACTATTACTGGAAAAAGTACACAGCCTTGTGAGATCATGAGATTCTACTGCCCTCTTCTGATGAACAAATTTATGAAACAAACAATGTTTAGTAACGTCAAAGGACACTTATTACTTAAGATTTTCTTTGTGTTTGAGGACGGTGATTGGAGGAACATGTGCACCAGCTGATGTTAGTAACACACAGGAGTCTCACTGCATTATGGTCTCAAGTGTCTTTCTTGCATTGTTTCCCCTGTACTTCACTGTCATTTTTAATCAGGAGAGTTAATCATCCCTGTGATATGCATAATATAAGTAATTGATAATATTTACTTAGGCCTCACTTTGAGTTGATAAATTTAAAAGTTGAAACAGAATTATATAGAACTCAACGTTATTGTGTAGTTTATCAATGTATTTTAATCTCAAGAACTTGAAGCTTATGAAAAACATCTAACAGCAGTGCAGGGACATTATTTTAAACAAAAATATATACTTTAAAAATTCTCCTTGTTGCTGTTATTCCTTCTCAGATTTTTTTTTTTTTTTTTTTTTTTTTTTTTTTTTTTTGTGAATCAGAATTTTTCGTGTAACTAAAGCTACCCTTAACCACATGATGCCCCTATATCAGATTCCTACCATAAACAATACAAGTGCACATGACGGCAAGGAGTATGCATGATAGTTAAAATCTATGAGCAATGAACAAAGGCTAGTGAAATACCATCTCTAATTTTTAATAATCTAATTCTCATGGAGGTTTCGCTTCTGTCATGAGTTTACATTGTAGTTCTTGTCATACTTGGAATTTTTGAAATGAGTGATAGTATTCCCGATTATTATGTCTAGAAATCATGGCAATACACTTTCAAAACTTTCTCAGATGATACATTCTATATTTTTCCTATTTAGTAAAGGCTTACAGTAGTAGCTAGCACTGAGAGGGGGAGTTATATGACACAAATTAGTGAAAGGCCATAATAAAGCCAATGAAGTAAACAATGCATCGTTGAAGAAAAGTAATTTCTAACCTTTACTACGAAATCACATTTACCAAAAATAAGATATGAAATCAGTTTAGATGTCCATTAAAAAACAAGTAGTCAAGAAAAGATATAGAATATTTATAAGGTGAAGGTTTAGTTAGCTGCCCAACCCCATTTACGTGATGTGCAGTGTGAAGGTCGGGCTGCTTACGTTCCTGTCAAGGGAAACAAGGCAAGCTAACTTATATGGAATCGGGTATTTTATTATTTGAAGAATCTAGAATGTACAAATATATGTGTATATGCAGAGAATTAATGAGCAAAAGAAGGAAGGAGAAACGAAACATGAGAGGGTTAAGGAAGGAGAAAAGAGGGAAGGTAGGGAGAGAGGGAGATGGATAGATGGTTTCACTCTGTCTTCATTATCTTGACAAATTCAAATTTAGTCATTGAAATTATTCCAAAATTTTTGATTTACTTTTACTCAGCTTATTGCTTAGCAAATTATCCAAATAACTCTTTAAATTATCCGTATCTGCTAGTTATTAGAATGATACCATAATAATTCTCATGTTTTAGAATGACTAAAAGTTTATTTGTAGTAATTAAAATGTCACCCTTCTTTGATTAGTTTATTACTGAAAATTATATACCCTGACTGTGAGATAAGATATCTCTCTAATTAAGAAAACTCTTGATAGTGCAAATTAGTAAACCATCCACATTTCAGTAATAAGCTTTACAAAATTAGACTCAAATTCAGACAATAGAAATGGCAGGATATCTATAATATCCTGTGATTAGAGCTGAAATGTGTTTCTTTGGGAAATCTATTGCCAGTGGATTAAATTTTTTAATGTTTACTCATTATAATATAAACTTGTTCAAACATTAGAAAATGAGGCTGAGCCCTCTCAACAGAAAATGATAAACTTATGCAAATCAGTTGCATAATATTACACAGATTGAACTGTTTATTAAGAACTAAAAGCCTTAGCTATATCAGTGTTCACAATTGGATACCACTTTTGAGAGAAGATAGTTAACTAAAACTCTTAAATACACAAACACGATACAACTGAATGATCTTATTTTATATGTATTTTCTATCTGGTTAAATATCCTTCATTATGTTCGACTCTGCACAAGTAGATGAGGCAAAGCTGATGACATACATTTTAATCTTATTACCAAAAACTCTATCAAGCTTTTGTTTTTTTCTTGGAACATATGTGCTTAGCTTTATCATTAAAACATTAAATCATATTATAGCTGGTTATTAACAACAATTTAAGGGATTCATTTTGCACTTTGAATATATTACATTATCTGATTTATTTTTAATGTTTATTTACTTTAATTCAAACATATTTTATTCAAATGTACCTTGTGACTTTATGTGCACCCTATGTATGCAGAAGACATTGGATCCCTTGAAATTGATGTTAGAGGCAGTTGTGAGGCACCTGATGTGGAAGCTGGGAATTGGAACAGGGTTGTTTGGTTTGGTTTGGTTTTAATAGGTTCACTTTACATCCCAGATTGTAGTCCCCGCTCTCATTGCCAGTACTATGGTGTGATCACCAAGAACATCAGCAGCAGCAGTGGGGTGGAACCAGACAGAGCCTATAAAACAAGCTGATGCCCATTGGCTAAATCTGAATAGGGGATATAGGTTTACTACATGCATTGTCCTTGGATGTTACAGCAATTTGTACAGCCTCCCTAAGGCCAGATCCACCAGCCTTGATGGTCTCCTTGTAGAGTTTCTGGACCATCTGGGTCCTTCTATCTCCCAATTCTCCCATACTTCTTTCATCTGGAATCCCAATAACACTTCCCAGCATCTGTCCCAATCCCTCACTGAGTAGAGACTCTCAGAAGACACCCATGTTGAGCTAGTATCCAACTATAAGTGAGTATATATCAAGTATATCTTTCTGGGTCTGGGTTAACTCACTCAGGATGATCATTTCTAAGTCCATCCATTTGCCTGCAAAATTCAAGATTTCCATATTTTTAATAGCTGAGTGGTCTTCCATCATGTAAATGTACCACAGTTTTCTATCCTTTTTTCATTTGAGGGACATCTAGATTTTTTCCAGATTCTGACTTTTATGGATAAGGCTGCTATGGACATAGTTCAGCAAATGTCCTTGTTTTGGGCATATCCCAAAGAGTGGAATAGCTGGGTCTTGAGATAGCATGTAGAAAACCTCAATCCCCTATTCAGATCTAGCCAATGAACAGCATATTTCCCACAAATGTGTGTAGAGCAGGGACTGACTCTGACATGAAGTCTGATGCCCCCTATTTGACCACTTCCCCTTGGTGGGGAGGCCTGGTGGCACTCAGAAGAAGGGCAAGCAGGCTATCCAGATGAGACCTGAGAGGCTGTGATCATATTATGGGGGAAGAGGTCCCCTTCTTTCACAGGTCTTGGGGAGGAGAATAAGGTAAAAGAGGGAGAGAGGGGGGAATAGGAAGGTACAAGTGAGGGGATAACAATCGAGATGTAATCTGAACAATAAAATTTAATAAATAAAACAAAAAGCAAACTGTGTGTGCTTCAGAAGGTAGAGTCTGAGAAGTGACTCAAACACTTTGGGGGAACACGGAAAATTCTAAGTGAATCCGAGACATTGGACATTGAATTATGTATTTTATAATTTATTCACATTATATTCCAATTGTTATTCTCTTGTGCATGCTCCCACCTTCCCTCACTCTTCCACTCTTTTTCCCTCCCATAGGCCCCTCCCCCACCATCTGACCTCAGCTTATCAGGTTTCATTAGGATAGCCTGCATCCCCTTTTTCTGAGTGCCCTCAAGGTCACCCCAGCAAGGGACAGTAGGGATGAAGTTTCTAGCTGGAAACCAGCTCCACTCTTTTTTTTATATATTATCATATAAGTAAGTGATGCCCTCAGTAACCTGGCCTTAAGATCAGGTTGTTAAGGGTAAACAATAGCATTTTCAGTATCCTATTATTATTGTGTTGGGACTGTTAGACCACTTTGTTAAACAACTCAATAAGATGTAATCCATTTTGAGACTGTTTAACTTGATAGCATAAGATACTTATTGAACACATTATTTTCCATTAAATGGCAATTCCATTTAAATTTCTGTTATATGTGTGTATCTTACAAAGTCTCTACACAAATAGGTTTTCATATGTCTTTTCAAAAATCCCTTAACCTATATTGTCTCTCCTTATATTCTTTTCTTTATCAAGGCCTTCCTTCTCTCCAATAAATCCTCCTGTTTGAGTTATCCATTTATCCTTTGTAACACTATAAGTAAAGCATTCTTAAGTGTGGCAATTATCTGTTTAGTTATCTTCTTTTTTCAAATTGCAGTCCACATGTAAAAATTATTTTATTGTAGGTATAACATATATACATATACATATATAATACACTATAACCTGTTAAATCATATTTCTAATACTGTCTTTTCTTTTTTCAAAATGTTTTTAGTTATTGCAGTTTCTTCTTCTATTACAGCTAAGTTATTGTGGAAAGTTGGAATGAGATTTCTGCTTATACTGCCAAAGCAATTAGTGATGAAATTTTCCATGCATATTGCCAAAATTATTAGGGCAGAACTCAGAAAAGTTAAGAATAGAAGACTAAAATCAATTGTCAGTATCAGAGTAAAGTCTGCCATTATCTGTCTCCATTTTAATAACAATCTGGTTTATCCAGATGAAGACCTCAACATGTGAACTCACATTATTTTAGAATCTCAAGTATAAAACTGAAGATTTATCTCTTGCCTATCACTTGTGGGAGAATCAAACTCTATTCTCCTTACCATATGACCTGTAAGTCCAGCCTTGTACCCATAAAATAACTCATCAAGTTGGGTTTCAGGGTTTCAGGAGTCCTTCTAAATCTCCATAGCTTTAATTTAAGACTTGGAAGACCAAAAAGTTTCCTGGATCTATGTTTAATTAAAGTATAGAAATATACTTTATCAAGCTTGAAGAACAGGTTGGTATCTTAGACAATTTTCTGTTGCTGTGAAAATGCACAATGACTACAGCAGCTGATAGAAAATGAAAGCCTTTAACTGGGGCTGGCTTACATTAAGAGGTTTAGTCCATTATCATCTGGCAGCAAGCATGGAAGCACACAAGCAGACAAGGAGCTGGGTAGTAGCTGAGAATTCTACACCCCAATTTGCAGGCAACAAGGTAAGAGAGCCACTGACCCTGGCTTGGACCCTTGAAATCTCAAAGCCCCGCCCCCCCACAGTAACACACTTCCTACAATGCCACACCCACTCTAACAAGGCCACACCTCCAAATATCAGTCAAGTAGCATCATTTCCCAATTACCAAACCTTCAAATATATAATCCTATGAGTGCCATTCTATACAAACGGCCACAGTTCATTTTTAAAAATATAGTAAACTATTATTCCATTATTGTTTCAGTTTATCTTATGTGAACCCACCAGAAATTCAAAGCTTACAAAAGCTTTCTTTCTCAGTGACAATTTGTGGCCCATCTTACAACACCAACACCTAAACATATTTCTAAGAAAATGGACATTTTTTATCATTTCTTTTCTCTCATATGCATTTGCATTCATTATCTTAATTCTCTGAAGGAAAGTATAGATTTTTTATTGCCTAAAGAAGAGAAATGTATCTGGATGGTCTTTCTCCATAGTATATTATACAAGACGGTATGTAATTCCAGACTTGATTTTTAATTCTAGTAAATAAAATAAAAATATAAAAAATGGGGCAGGGTGTAACATAAAAAAAAATAAAACAGAAGATATTATTGTAGATATCAATTTGATCTTTGAATATGATCCGTTCTGGAGTCAAAATTTCCAGTGGTAGAACTTTTAAAGTTGAACTTCATATAGTGAAAATTTTGGAACAAGGAAGAACACATATAAATCATTAAAATGTGCTGCATTGTATAGCTATATAAACATTAAAACATTTAATTTTTTTAAGAATTCACAATCTGTGTGGATTCAAAATATTGAGCATAAATCAGTGTACTAAAGAGAAAAGGACTGTGTTCTTAAGTTTAGTAGGCAAGAAGCTGCTTTTCCAATTGCTGTGAGGAAATCCCAATAAAAACCAACGTAACCAAGGGCAAGTTTATTTTGGTTGTAAAGGTATAGTCTACCAGAGTATAAAGGTATATGGCAGTAATATGAAGATGTTCTGCCATCCACACTCAAAAAATTTCCCTTTCCTTTGTTTAAAGCACTTTGGAAAACACTCTACAGATATTCCCAGACATAGATAGAGGACTATAAGGAGTTCACTTCAAAGATTACATAAAATTACATAGCCAATGAAACTATCCTTCAAATATCTATATATTTATAAATACACATATATTCTTTTTGTTGTGATAAAACTAAGGATCTATTGTAATATGGAGCTGCACACTGGCCAGTAGTGAATACTGAAAGTATAATAAACTGAGAAAACATGCTTTATTTAATTATTGTTCATAGTTTATATTCTATGAAGATGTTTCCAAGCTACAGATAATACAAATAGAAAGTGATGGATGTTCTTCTTTTAACTCTTGCATGACAGAAAACAACTGTTAGATATTGTGAGCATAAAACACTTCAAAGAGTCACATGTAATTCTAAACATCCCAAGACAACATAATTTGAAAATATTCCTATATGTAACTAAATAGAACTAGAATCTTCACAAGAACTATTTCTTTCATTGATATGTCATTGAAAAAAAAATGCTGGCAAAGCAATACAAAAATTTTGCAGGATACTTGACCATATTACATTACATTTAAAAAATTTTAAATTTATTATAATTTATTCAGATTACATCACAATTGTTATCCCATTCCTTGTATTTTCCTGTACCCACTCTCCCTCCCTCCTCTTCCCTATTCCCCTCCGCTAGACCTCTGACAGAAGGGGACCAATCATCCTGAGTGAGGATACCAGACCCAGAAAGTCACCACATGTTATATACTCATAAGTGGATATTAGCCCAACATTACAAATTCTTAAGTGTGGATTATAACTTATCTATACTCTAAATTCTGTCACTTTATAACTAGTCATGGCTAAATGAGCTTTTCCATCATCTGACACCAAACTATTAACACTTGGTTTCAAGAAAGCGGCAATGTAATTTAACAGTTTCTTGGAAAGTGTAAGGCCCAAAACCAGACTCTGGGTTGCCACTATGACTAAAGTTAGACCTATCACAAAAACTCTACTGACTATTGCAAAAACCTAGGGGGGATCTTTTGATCCTTTTTTAAACTGTTACCTGAATTTGAAGATATACTCATGTATACTCTAGTGTTATTTTTACATACAGACTAATCTGATCATGAATCTTAAATAATCAAACAAAATTCATGACTATGCTTTGTTATTAAACCTTGCCATTTCATTAATGAGAAGAGCATGTATTACTGTACAATAAGTAAAACTTATCTCTGCAACAAGTAATGCTATATAAAACCACTGCAAAAACCTCACTTGACAGGGCCATTCTATCACCTACGCCATGGGATCTAATACAGAAACTGTACAAATAATCCTCAAACATTTTTGGTTATTCACCCATATAACTTGGGTTTCTTTCATTGCAAAAAAATATTCAAATTATAGATCATATTATTACCTAAAATAAACTCATTAATTTATTCTTGAACATTAGATAAAACAGAAAAGGCAAAGCACTTAAATAATTAAGTCCAGGATAGCATATTTGTCCACATCCAACTGTACTTTAATGCCATCATCTTAAAATTTGTTATATATTTTAAAGTTTTATTTGATAGTGAAGAATATTATCAAGCTGCCCTTTTAGTTCACTACATAAACATAATAAACAACAGAAACAACTTGTTCATGGTATTTTGAAAGAGAGTCGCCTTTATAAGCTCATTTTTGAATGTAGGATCTCAGGTGGTGGACTATTTAGTAAGGATTAGGAGGTGTGGCTTTGTTTGAGGAGATATTTCATTGGGGAAGGCCTTGGGGTTTCAGAAGCCTATGGCTGGCTCAGTCTCACTCTCTGCCTTCTGCTTTTGTAGCAAGTGAACAGCCTCATCTACTCTTTCAGTGACATTCTTACCTTCCTGTTGCCATGATCTCTCCCATGACAATCATGAATACACCCACTGAAACTGTAATCAAGACCCATTTAAGTACTTTATTTTAGAAGTTGCCTGAGTCATGGCACCTCAAGAAAGAAATAGTAAATAATTACAATAACTATATGAGTAGATACAGGGGAGACTTTTGATAAAATCCAAAATTCCTACATGATAAATGCCCTGGAGAGCTGAGGAATTTACAGAAAGCCCATAGCCAACAGTAACTTAAATGGAGAGAGACTAAAATCAATTCCACTAAAACGAGGAACAAGACAAGGTTGCACACTCTCTCCACACCCACTCAATACAATACAGCAGTTAATGTCTTAGCTAGAGCAATAAGACAGCTGAAAGAGATCGAGGGGATAAAAAAAATAAGGGAGGAAAAAGTCCAAACATATTTATTAGCAGATGATATGATAGTATACACGCAAACATTCAACAGAGAAACTCATAGAGATGATACATACTTTGCATAAAGTAGGCTGTGACAGCACGTATAAGATCGCACAGGTTCAAGTCAGACAGAATTCCAGTGCTCAAGGGAGACTGTTAATGTAAAATTCAACTACCATTGAAGGAATTATTTGCAATTGGCAACTGCTGGAAGGAGGAAATTCAGATTTCTCCAATAGAGAAACACCATGTATATCGCTACAAACATTACATTTTAAGATGATATTTTGTGTCTTCCTCTGAAATAAGCTATCAGGTCTCAACTTGTATCAAAACTTAGGATGCAATTTGTGTCAGCAGGCACCCTTACCTACTGATCCATCTTACTGGCACCTCAAGGCCACACTTAAGGAAGAGTACCCAAATTCTGACAAATCTTTACCTTTCTATATCTGCCAATGGTATGCTTAAAGGAACCTGTATGGTTAGTGCTCATTGTCAAGTATAGACGATCTTGAATCACCTAGGAAACATCTCTGGCAATGTTTCTGAAAGAATCTGTAAATTAGATGAATTGAGGTAGGAAGACATACCTTAAATCTGTGGAGCAGTACTCTATGGCTTGGGGCCTTATAAAGTACAAAAAGGAGAAATCTATTTGAACACCAGTGTTCCTTTTTCAGCTTCCTGAATGTATATGCAATACGTTCAGTGCTTCACAGTAGTTTACTTCTGAGCCAGAATAGACTGAACCCACAAACTGTGAGATTAAAAGCAAATCCATTCTCTCATTTAGTTGTTTATTTTTTTTAGTCATTTTGTAGCAGCAGTAATAAAGGTAAATAACATACATTTTCAACTGCTTTTCATTTATGAATGGTTTGTCTAGGAAGGGACCTCAATTTCACCTATATATTTAGAAACATGAAATATTTTTTGAAAACATAAGCCAACATTACAAACTGTGATGTCCTTTTTCTAGAAAAAAAAATGATTTTTTTTTACTCTATCCCCAGACAAACAACAACACAAAACATTTAGAAAACAAATCAATTATTTTCAATTTATCAAAGAGGATCGATAATTCTCTATAAGAGCCAGTCCTTTAATTTATAATTCAAATTAACAAATTTAACTATAGGCTGAAAGTTATAAAATATAATATAGAAGAAATTTCTACTTCTGTCTATGGATTGTTGTCTTATATGCATACTGTGTTTCTTTTAAGGAATTAAAGTTGAGATTACTCCACAGGTTCCTGCTACTTCTGTGGGAATGCTGCTGATGTAATAACTGCACTGGGCAATGTATTAATTATTCTGTTTGCTAATATCCTATTCATTTGGAAAATTTATTATTATTTTAAAGCATCAGTTATACTTCATTATAAGTCAAGCATATATCTGAAAAGATGTTATTATTTATATTCAGTAATGTAAATAAATAATAGCTATTCTTAATTTTTTAATTCTGCCAATAGGTGATTACTTATTTTGAACTCTCATATTCCTCCAAAAATATTCTCCATGTGCATGTATGGTGCTTTATTCTCAGATACTATTAAAATGAGATCACATTTAGTGTTTTAACTTCCAAATTAGTTTTTATAATTTGATGTTAACATTTCTGTTGGATGTCCTTACCAATTCTTATAGGACTCCTGATGAAGATCTGTATCATACCATGGGTATATTTGTCAATAAGATGGGATATTTTTCCATTTGAATTTCTTCTCAATGAATTTCAGGAGATTAATGTACTGTTCATTAATTCATATCAATTTGTTAGAATGTTATCTTTTCTTATTAAAATGTGATCAATATATATATATTCATATTACATATTGAGGTCCTAAGATAAATTATTATTGTTTTTTAAACTCTGTGGAGATAACCTCTGGTAAAAATTTACGGTGGTCTGACAGTTTTTCAGGTAAGAGGACTTGATGTGCAGGCAGGAAGATCCACGTTCTGAACTTTATCACACAGGCTAAAGGTGACTGGGCTATACCGGCCTGTTACCTCAGCTTTACTAGGTCTACAGGAGTACAACTAAATTCAGAAGACAGAAGGCCTGCGGTGGCTTTCCGAGAAGCCGACATAGCCAAAAACAAACAAACATAAGAAAACAAAGAACAAAACAAAACAAAACAAATAACCAGCGAGCTGCCTGTTCAGTTTCCATTTCAAGTCCATTTCAAGGGACTAAGACAGAGACTGAGCCAAAACACCTCTCATTGCTGTTTGGCTCTGCTTATAGATCAGTACACACAGACATAGGCATGTGCACCCATGTACACACACACACGCACATGCAGGCACGGGAAGGGGGAGAGAGAGAGAGAGAGAGAGAGAGAGAGAGAGAGAGAGAGAGAGAGAGAGAGAGAGAGAGAGAGAGGAAATAGAGGAAAGAAATAATTTTAAATTATATGGAAAATTTGTCTTACTAGTCATTGTCCTTTGAGCACAAATTATGTATTATTTGTTCAAACAAAAACCCCTTAAGTATTATATTACTGTCTCAAATATGAGTACATATCTTCATTACATAATACCGTCTTGAGGAAACTGAAGTGATCTTTAAAAATCTGAGCAATGTCATTTAACCATAAAAGCCTATGGTAGGACTGCCGGTCTAATAGATTCTTTAGTAAGGACTTCATAGTTTGTATTGATGAATGATGATTTGACTATTTTACTTTGGAGTATTATTTTATGTACGTCTAAAATTGCAGTAAGTGCATCTTTATGGGTCTGGGTTACCTCACTCCGAATGACCCTATCTAGACTATATTGGTTACTTTCTTGTGATCACTTCTCCCTAATGGGGCTTACTTGGCTGGCTTCAGTGCATGAGGATGAGCTCAGTCCTGATGTGAGGCAGCTGGATGTGCTGAGGTGAGTTGCTGGGAGGGGCTCCCCTTTTCTGAGGAGAAGCACAGGGAGGTTAAGGGGAGGCAGGTGGGAGGGAATGATCTAAAGGAGAAGAAGGAGGGGACTATGATCAGAATGCAATATATATATATATATATATATATATATATATATATACATATATATATATGTATATATATATATAAGAAATAGAATAAAAATAAATTTTCAGTAAGGCCATCACTGTTTCAGTTATTTGCTACTATGATCCAAATTGCAATCAAACCCTTTGCACTTGAACAAAATCCTAGTTTAAAGAGAAACAGAGTTGCCCTAAGCAAGCTAAAATGTATTTTCTTTTGCAAGAGTTTGATATTTCTGAAAAGTTAAAAATTCATCAAATTAACACCATACATGGGGACTGTTGCCAGTGTTTACCTGAAACATTTTATCTCCAAAACTTTGAAATTTGATAGAATAATAAATAAGCTAAAATATCTGGAAAACTAGTATTTTAGTCAACATACTAGAATCATTTTTGAGGCCAAATTCATCTGGGTAGCTGAGGTGATTGTGTGCAACCTAAAGCTCAGAAATATTCCTAGTGGTGATGACCAGCTGTTCCTGTCTGAAAGGAATCCTCTGACCAAATTAAATAAATAATTTGCCTTGTTTTTTCCCATCATACATGTCAATGTTATTACAACAACTACTGTGAAAGGTAAAAGAATATGCAAATAATATGAAGACTAGAGTCATATTTACCCATTATAATTTAGCAATTCATTAATCAAGAGAATTTTATGTTTTCCAGTGCACATATTTATTCAGTGATTATCTTGATACAGTTTAGGATTTAAATAATTTTATTGTTTGCTATTCATTTATGCGTACCACATACTGTTCTTATGAACAGCTGAAATATATTATGCTCTTATTTACACAAGATTAATAATTACTAGAGCACTTTTAATGTCATAAATGCAGACTTTTAAAATTTTGTGTCATGAACTGGAAACAAAAATAATTCTATTTTGAGCTATTTTATCAATGGTATACATTATATGTATATTTAATTATTCAAAGATGAATATTATATTTTAATCAAATCTGTTTTCAGAGTCAGGTGAGGGAAAATGAGGTTTACTCTGTAGAGCAAACAACCCATAACAGAGGACAGTCTGTGGCCTATGTCTCTATGCTCAGAGATCACTATAAAACAGAGATTGCTTTAATTATGTAAGCCAGAAATATGATCCAGTGCGATGGACAGAATCACAAGTCAGAATCTCTTTACCAAACATTGCTTCTTCTTGGAACAACTCCTGAAGTATGTTAGATCATGTCATTATTTTAGTTGCCAAAGCCGAAAATAAAACCAATGAATATAATCAGAGCTACATATAAATTTTTTGCGTGGTTTTAAAATTATAAATAGTAAAATAATGGATTCTGTTTATTTAATCTCATACGTACAATATTGAATTTTATAATTTTCCATTCAAAAAATAAGTGAGATGTCTATATTCTAAATGCCTCTATGAATGTCTGTATAAATATAATGTAATCAATATAAAGTAATTATGTAGATATTTTACACATTCTGCCTTGTTGTTTCATGGTCCACATAGCCATATAATGTTCAGTGACATCACATTTCAATTATAGTCTTAATTTTCATTGCTATTTTCTAATCGGTAAATAAAATTTTAAAATATTTATACTTATAATACAGATTCAGATGTATAATTTATCTTAAGATGTTAACAACTCATATTTGAGTACCTACAATTAATTTCCTACTCAGTCTGATAAATCTGGCTCAATGGTTTTAGAAGAATGGATGCAACTTTGGGGCAGAACTATATCATTTTGAACCTATAACTTTCTAACAACCCTTTTGGAAATTCAGTATTATTGGCACTCAATCGAAGGCAACTTAGTTAAATGTACACATTGAAATCTATATACAAGCTATATATAAGCTATTACCAGTTAAAGTTGTGTAATTTCAGTATTGCAAGTAAATGTGCAAATGTATGCAATTTTAAAAAACGAGTAAAAGCACTGTTGATTTATCTTTTCATTTCTGTATAAATTCACATATTGTCTAATTCCAAGTAGGCCTCTCTTTTGATATCATTTATATTCAAGGTGATGCTGATGAGAAAAAAAATAATAACCACAGAGATTTAGGCCCAATTGTCAAATATTTGAAAAGTATTCATTTTCTTTGAAGAGAATCTTGAACTTGACTTATCAAAGCTCATAAAACTCCCTAAAATGATCCCAGGACACTACCACTCAGTGTTTACAAAACAACCAAGATCATTAAGTTCATGGTCTTTATTTCTCTATGGCAATCAAAAGCTTTGGATGACTTTTCAACATTTGCACAGATGTGCTAACAGCTTTCACAACTGTGTCCACAACACTTTCTATGCATATGCTTTATAAATTGAGCATAGGTATATTTAATTTTTATCACACATTGGGAAAGGAATACAGGGAGATATATGATTTGTTTTTAAATTTTAATATTTTGTAATTTTTGACATAACACAAGAAATATAGCATCTGTCACAATAGAGTCGAGTTTTGTTTCTCGTTGATATTAATCCTTGCTAGATGAAATATATAAGACTTATGAATGTTTTAGGTCGTGCTCAAAGACATAATGCAAATATCAACTAGTATGTCTTTTAACACATAATTATCCTAAAATTAAATATATGTACTTACCATACTTTAGAAATTTCTCCAGTGGATTGCTAAGTACTGGATATTTTATTTTTGTACATATTGGTTCCTTGGATATCATTTCTAATAAAAATCAATATTGTAAATAACTTATTTTACCATCTACCTTTAAAAATGACCTTTTCAATCGCAAATATAAAAACTAAAGAAAGCTACACTTTTATATTTAAAAATTTGCTGTAAAATATTGGCTTTCAAAAAAGAAATTAGAACATTTTATTTAAACTAATAAATAGAAACAGGAATATGTATATAAAAATGACATTCTATGACATGTTCTGATACACATATATATTGTATTGCAATCAGATTAAACATTTAGTTATTTGAACATTTATCATTTCTTTGGATGAAACTTTTCAAACCTCCTTCCTACCTTATAGAAAGAACATCTGATACCATCTTAATATGTAATAACATACTATAGCTAGTGTCTAACTGGGCCATGTAACCAATTAATCAGTATTTTGTAAAACAACCCCAATGGTGTGCTGTCCAGTTTGTATAACCACAATTCCCCTCCTAACTACTGTGAAATCAAAATGGTTAAGCTCCACATGTGGGTGGAATGAGTGCATGTACTTCTGTACTTCTGAACATTGCTTATTTCACTTCACACCAGGATCTCCAGAATATTCATGTTGGCACACATGAAAGCATCATCACGGCAGCATTTCATTAAATTGCACGTGTATACAGCCCTGGTCTTTAATATTTAATAAGTAGGTGGACACCCACTTTCTTCATATTTCTTTTTAAAGTGCTATCATTAAGATGTGTGTGTATATGATATACATGTGTGGGTGTGCATGTATGCTACACTTCTGAAAGACAGTGGTAGGGCAATTTATATAGTTAGTCCACTCCTTTTATCTTCATATGTATGTAGGAATTGAGGCTACAGCAACAAGTGTTTTTAGCCACTGATTTCATCAGCTCACCTTTCTTAATACAAATAATGCAGAGGTGACTAGTGGGATGAAGATTTATATACCTTCAACACACAGATCTCATTTCCTTTTAGTAAGTGACTGTGATTGGGATTATTGGACTACGAGAAAGACTTATTGTTTAAATTTTAAGAAGTTTTATGTGGTCACACAAATTTATACTGCCACAATAGCAATGAAAAATTCCCTTTCTCCGTATCATCACCAGGAGTTTTTATCTCCCATCTTTTTATGATGTTCATTCTTCTAGTCTGATAGGGTGGCTCATTCTGTCCTTGGAATACATATACTAACCAGTTATATTGAACATTTTTTCATGTACCTGTTGGTTTTTGTGTGACTTATTCTGAAAAAAAAAAAAGAACTATTTTGACTTATTATCTAAACATTGTTTTGGTATTTTTGTATAAAAATTGTATAAAAATTACCATAATACTTTAGATATTTTATTGTGAAGTGACCTCTGATAATTTAAACTATATCTCACGTTTTAAGTTTCTTATCTTATAATTTTTATATAGCTGATAGCTGTGCTGTGTTTTGGGAATGAATATAAACCATATCTGTCCAGTATTTTTTATCTTCACTGCTCTGCTGCGTTCTTAGTATCTTCATCTTTACCTAATGGTGCATAGATACTATAACAGCAATCTAGGTTAATTTTAAATATTCTTGTGTTCTTTTTAATCTAACCAAATCACGACAATTAATTTTCATAGGTGTCAATATATTTCATCATATTTAAAAAAAACATTCAAATCAATGCATCATTATGCCGCATTCAAAAGCTATTTCATTTGAGACAATCTGGTGACAACAGCTAGAGTACTGATGTGATTATTTTTAACAGTGGAAATGATCTTTACTTCCATACTTATGTTAAAACACTACATATTTTAGGCAGTTAAAGTAAAACATTTTCTATCAAAACAAAGCTGAGTTCAACAAAACATCATTTAGCACTACTTCAATTACCAGTTTAAAGAAACCATTTAACACTCATAAAATTCAAATTTCAGACCATCCATTATGTCAGCTCTATTTAAAGTTCTATGCTAAGTCCTATGAAATGGTCACCATCAGTTCCTTCCATAAACACACCCTGAGATTCACACACACACACACACACACACACACACACACATACACACACACACACACACACATACACACACACACACACACACACACACACACACCATTTAAATGGCAGGAAAGGAATTGTCCAAAGTGTGTGTGTGTGTATGTGTTTTCGTGTGTGTTTTGCATGTGTGCACATATGTGAGAGTGCATTTGCTTGTGGAAGTCAGAAGGCATGTGGGTGTTATTTATTGGTAATGTTGTCTACTTTCTTATGATACAAAGTCTCTCACTGGATAGAACTCATCAATTGGGCTGAAATGGCTGTCACCAATTACAAAACCCACCTCAGTCTCAGGTTACATTTAATTCATTATTTTTGTCTTCTAAATTTGAAACCTAGAAAAATCCATAACTGTTTCTGAACTTCTTGTTTCAAAGTAAATAAAGATATGAAAGAATTGAATAAATCCTGTAAAGAATTAAAGAAAAATACATCCAAACATATGAAGGAATTAAATACATCCTATAAAGAATTACAGCAGAGTAAAGAAAAACTTTCTAATGCCCCTTTGAGGAATTGGGACATTTTTCTCTTAAGGTTTCTTCAGGCTGATTTAGGGCAAATAATATCTTTGAGGACCCCCTCCAAAAATTAGGGAAATGCTTAAGTAAGCCAGAGATAGCATTTGTGGTCCATTTTGCAAATTTTGTGAAGTTATAGGCTTAATAGGAGTCCTGTGTGGGACAGTCTGAAATGCTGGACCAATTGGGATCAGAAACTTTCTATAATGCTGTCCTGGAAGCTGTCCTGTTCTGATTGGTAACAGTAACTGAGGTGCCTGGGACTGGAACATGGAGTATGCAGAATGTCAGTATCTAGCATGCTGAGGGGAATGAACCCTGTCTGGTCTGATCCAGCATCAGGTTTCAGGGTTTTTGCCCTGAAAAATAATTCTCACAATCATTATATAGTTCTAACATGATTCTATGAGGTATGCAGGATGCATAGAAACATTAAGGCTGGTTCTCCGTTCATTGTATGAGCAGAATTAAGACATCTGCAAATCGTCCTTCATGCTACTCCAAGAATGGCCTCTAATTATAAGTCACAGAGAACATATATCCCACATGAAGCCTTGTCTATGCATAGACCTTCGTATCTCAGCCAGTCTCAGAGCTATTCCCATGTAGTGGGATTAGCAATAATAGTTATTATTATTACTGGTCTTATTCAGAAAGGAAACATATTTGGACTCAGGGACACCTCTCTTTATCTTGTCTTTTGTAGGTAAGGAGGTAGGAGCTGAAAAGATAGAAAGGGAGATATAGAAATATAGAGGGAGTATAGAACAAAAGGTAGGTTATTGAATCTACTCCTTACCTCAAGGTCTTAGTTGTAACTCACACATAATGTGATTTTTAAAATTTAATACTATTGAATTTTCTATATTGATGCAAATCATGGTCACATAAAATACCAGTCTAATTTTATCACAAGAATATATATTCTAGGTCTAATAGATAGATATGATTCTATAAATATATAATTTAAAACAGTTAAATAAAGTCTTTTAAAGCCTTAGAGACCTACAGAATATGGCATTTAAAGATATTTTTATTGTTCTAAAGGTTGTTTCACAACAAGACAAGTTAACTCCTGGAAATACCCAGCCTACCTCAAAGAAGATGATGAGCCTCAAAGAACCTACTTATGGAGTTGGCTTCAAATGTGACAAAACCAACCACTGTGTAAAATGTCCTTGTTTCTGCCACAAACAGAATTCTGCCTAAAATAGACAAGTTTTGATGCAGGCAAAGTAGACAGCCAAACTCTTCCAAGACAGGGTAAGCAAGTCCTCAATAGTTCCTGCCTTGCAAATACGCCTGTCAGATGTATTGGCTAAAGAGGCTAAAGATAATAATACAATGTGATAAAGAGTGTTGGGTGACTGTTCAGGCAGCAAACTGTCTCAGTCATTTTTTCATTTGGAAGCTGCTAACCTGCACTTCTGGATCACTCAGGTATTTAAGTTTTATTCCTTCTCAAATCTCTCATGAGGTTGAAGACCAGATAGTTGATTATTTCAATTAAGCTTAGTAAATTAGGGGTAAAGATATGTTTAGATCAAGATAAATGTCTTAACTTAATAGAGATAAGATATGGTAGATATTGATCTTCATTCAGAAATTTAGAGCCAACAAGATAGGAAAGTTTACCAAATACAAATTTCCAAATCACTATGAAAGTAGCACTTACATAATTCTGGATTGTCTCATGGTTCTTCTTGCTATATGTAGTTTATTTTATTCATGTGCATTAATATAAATGTATACATTAAAAATAAACATAATAAAAAAGAAAAAAGATTAAGAATTAGTTGTCAATTTTATCATTCTTTGTAAATAAAGTTTGTTAACACAATTTAAAAAAGAATTACAGGAAAATTCCATCAAATGGGAGAAAGAAATGAATAAGACTATTCAAGACCTAAAGAAGGAATTAGAAGTAACAAAGAAAACAGAAGCTGAGGCAATCCTTAGAGTTAGAAAACATAAGGAAGAGAACAAGAATGATGGACACAAGCCACACCAACCGGATACAAGAGGCAGAAGAGAGAATCTCTAGTGTGGATGATAAGATTGAAGTTTTTGATACATTAATCAAAGAAAATGTTAAAACTAAATAGTTCCTGGCACAAAACACCCAAGAAATATGTGAAACTATAAAAAGGCCAAATCTAAGAATAATTGGAAAATAAGAGGGAGAAGACTCCACACTCCAAGGCTCAGAAAACATTTTCAGCAAAATCATAGAAAACTCTCCCCAACCTAAAGAAAGAAATGTCCATAAACATACAAGAAGCCTACAGAACTACAAATAGATTTGACCAGAAAAGAAAATCTCCCACCACATAATAATCAAAACATTAAATGTATAGAACAAAGAAAGAATATTAAAATCTGCAAGAGAAAAAATTTAAGTCACATATAAAGGAAAACCCATCAGAATTACACCTGACTTTTCAACGAGCAATGAAAACTAGAAGAGCCTCAACAGAAGGGATGCAAACATTGAGTGACCACAGATGGCAACCCAGACTACTATACCCAGCAAAACTTTCAATTACCATAGATGGAGAAAAAAAGGTATTCCATGACAAACCCAAGTTTAATCAGTATCTAGCCACAAAATCAGGCCTGCAGAAGGTACTAGAAGGATAACTCTAACTCAAGAAGGCTAACTACACCCAGGAAAACCCAGTAAATTAGTGACTCCACATCCACAAATCTAAAAAATAGAAACACACACACTCTATCACCACCAACATCAAAACAAAAGGAACTAATAATCACTGATCATTAATATCTCTTAACATCAATGGCCTCAATGCCCCAGTAAAAAGACACAGGCTGACAGAATGGATGCAAAAACAGGCTCCATCATTCTGCTGCATATAAGAAACACAATTCAGCAATAAAATTCATTACCTCAGAGTGAAGGGACGGAAAACTGTATTCCAAGCAAACAGATGCAAGAAACAAGCTGAAGTAGCCACTCTAGTATCTGATAAAATAGACTTTCATCCAAAACTAATCAATAGAGAAGGTGAAGGTCGCTACATCTTCATCAAAGAAAAAAATAAGCCAAGATTATGTCTCAATTCTGAACATGTATGCTGCAAATGCAGAAGCACCCATATTTTTAAATGAAAATAAAACATTACTAAAGTTTAAACAACACAATGAGCCACCCAAATACAAAAGAATACATCTTGTTTTTAGGACTTCATGTAACCTCTTCCAAAATTGACCACATACTTGGTCACAAAGCAAACCTCAACAAATACAAAAAAATCAAAATAATTCCTTGCATCTTATCAGACCACCATGGATTAAAGATGGAACTCAACAATAAATGACAGAACCTACAAACTCATGGAAACTAAACAACTCCCTACTAAATGACGCACCCCTGGGTAAGGGATGAAATAAAAGGGGAAATTAAAAACTTCCTAGAATTTAAAGGAACTGAAGGCACAACATACCCAAACTTATGGGACACAATGAAAGCAGTTCTAAGAGGAAAATCCATAGCACTAAATATTTTTTAATGAAACTGGAGAAATCCCATAGTAGCAACTTAACAGCATACCTGAAAGTTCTAGAACAAAAAGAAGCAGATACCCAAAAAGATTAGATGGCTCGAAATCATGTAAATTACTGAGCGATGGTAAACTTAGAAGAAAACAGAAGTATATGATGTGACAGAAAATAGGCGTTTGTACACCCAAGACGTGATTCTTAACTGGGCTTTGAGGAAATGCATGTCTGAGTATGTGCGGAAGCAGATGACACCTGAAGTCTGTTCAGGGGAAGCACAGTTACAGCATATGCTAACGTGAAAGAGGACATGATATCCATTACACTTGACATATTTATGGAAAAGAGATGCAGATATTGGAAGAGAATCAGCCTTATAACCACGCAGGGCAAACACTGTTATACACTATTCTTTGCCTTTTGGAGACTAATAGAGAAGCTTCTAAAGATACTTTTGAGTGTTTATTGGTAGGAATATATGACTACATTTTAGTGATTTATTAGAGGCTGATGAAGAGATTGATGACTTGGATGAAAATAAATGAAAGAGTACTGAACAATACAGAGGGAGAACTGAAGAGGTTTGTGTTAGTTTTGACAAAATATAACCTCAGAGAAGAATAATTTGTTTGCAATTACAATTTCAGAGAGTTTAGTCTCTGTTCATTTCATCCCATTGCTTCTAGGCTAATGCAGTACATCACTACAAGAAGCACATGGCAGTGCACCATCCCACTTTCTGGCACAAAGACCAGAAAGGCATACCTCCATGGGCTTACTTGTCACTGGTATTCACTTATAATTGGCACATCCATCCCTTAACTCACTAATGGATTAGTGAATTGATGGAATCATTTTCCATATGACCTAATCATTTTCCAAAAGTGATCCCAACTGAGACAAGGACTTTAACTTTAATACATGAGCATTTGCAAAGAACATTGGGTGCAAAATGTTAACCAAATTTTTAACACAAAATGAAGAATAAGATTATGACATTTTTAAAAAGATACATTATTAATCTAATGTGCGCACATATGTGATGACACAAGAGGAGGGAAAATGTGAGTCTGAAGGAAATAACTGTGAGAAAATATAGTTCCTCCCCTTGAACTTTAAATGCAACATTGAAGGTTGTAAGTCTCTACATTATTTGAATAAGAAATCAATATTTATTTGTACATTATGTAAAAGGTTACTAATGCATTCAGAATTAGGAAGAAGCTGCAATGGAGAAAGAACTTGCTTTGAAAACAATAGGACCAGAGCTTAGTTATTCACAACACATGGAATATGCAGACAGGCATTGCGACTGCTGTAATCTCAGGATTCATAATGCTGTACTTAAATAAGATATAAATTGGTTATCTATATGAGCCAGAATTGTAGAAAATAGGGTTCACAAAAGGAATCCTACATCAATAAATAAAATGAAAACAATCAAGGAAAATATACAATGTCAATTCTTGGACACTACACACTGTCCTGCATTCCACACAAAATATAAATAAATATGAAACTCCAGTTGTATATTATTGGAATGATTGTAATATTATCATAATCTTACCTCATTAATAATAGAGTAGATATTTTAAAGATCAATACCAAGTTGATAGTGACAGCTTTGGTTGATAGAGTTATGATTCAGTCTTTTTGTTATATTATTAATCTTAGTTATTTTCTAAGAATCATTTGGCAAGTTTTCATGCATTTTCCAGCAAGTAAAACAGTAAAGGTATATGGAATTCACCCCATTTTGCCATGAATAATGCATTATTCATGTCTTGTCACAAACATCACTTGAGTTTGTGTAGCTTTGTTCTAAGATTTTTGAGGAAAAGATACTAAAATTATCAATGAAGTTTTGCTTTAATTGTGTGTACATAGGTGAAACAAAGATTTTCCAATATGTAAACCAGTCTAAATGTAAAAACAATTAGAGAATTAATCCAAAGTACCCAAATATTCATGTCATACAGAGCCCAAGTTACAGGAAGAGGGCAGGAAGGAGGGAGGGAGGAAGAGAGAGTACAGAGTCCTATTAAAGTGTTAGGCTGGGCCCCAAATCAGCAGCAAGAGCAATGAAGAGCACTTTCTGTTCTTACAAAGGACACAAGTTTGGTTCCCAACATCGAAATGGTAGCTCACAGATATCTGTAACTCCATTCCAAGGGCATCTGATATCTGATGCCCTTTCTGACTTCAGCAGACACCTGCACACACACACACACACACACACACACACGCACAAACTCAGACAAAAACAGTCATACAGACAGACATTCAATAATTTTTAAAAGGAAAGTAAATAAAAGCATGTGAAGTAAGAAATTTTAAAGTTCAATAAACAGCACTTTTGTTCCCCCTAAATAAGCATATCCTATTTGAAACACTGATGTGTGTGTGTGTGTGTGTGTGTGTGTGTGTGTGTGTGTGTGTGTTTTGTCTGCATATATTCCATCCTTTTCAAAAGTACTGGGAGATCCCCATTATTGTCATAGGAAGGCTTTAACAACTACATGTACAAGTAAATACTTTTATTCATTTTATGTGTCTGCTTATGTTTGCAGATGCAGAGGTCTGTGATGGCGTGTATGCCAATGTTTGCATAAGTATAGATGCTTTAGAGGGCAACCCCAAGTGCCATTTCTCAAGCTCAGCCTATAGCTTATCTGTACAGAATTTTTCACTAACTTAGAAATTGCCAATTACAATAGATTGGTTGTCCAAGAAGGCAGTGTTCGTCTTGTCTCCTCATTTCCTGTGTAGCAATTGCTTTCAGATCCATGGGCAGAAGTATACCTCTCCTCTCTCTCTCTCTCTCTCTCTCTCTCTCTCTCTCTCTCTCTCTCTCTCTCTCTCTCTCTCTCTCTCTCTCTGTGTGTGTGTATGTGTTTCAAGCAGAGAAGTATATTCTCAAATTATTCACATATTGTTTTCCACATTCATTTCAGATCAATTCTACAAAAATCAAACATATTTCATGATTTGTGTGAGTCATTTACTTCATTATTTTAATTAATAATACATACTTATAAACATTAGTTAACCAAGAGATGAATAAATGCAAATTGAACTATTTCAGTATAAAACAGACATATATGTATATATACATATATATATATATGTTCTATGCCTTGTGAGTAAAATCATAGCATCTGTGAGAAGCTAACAGCATTGTGTAATTTTAAAACTAAGACTGGGAAACTGTGACATCTCACATGAGCTGATTTCTAAAGCAGAATTAAATATACCATTGCTCATTAACATACATATTTAGCCTAATTATAACATACAAGAACAAGACACATACATATATCTTATGACAATTTAATCACACTATCTTTTGGGTGCTGAAATCCTGCAACTTATGGTTCTCAATTTCATTTTTAAGGTAACAAACACTGGTTCCATTAGTTGTTATACATAGACTTCATATATTGTAAGACATTATTTTATTAAAAGAAACAGAAGTTTACTTTCTTGTTCCATATTCACAAGCATGCAAAATTGAAAAGAATGAATATTTAGTGTTAGTTCTGTTGATAGGAAAGAGACAGATAAAACCAGTCTAAAAAAAATATATATAAGTATACTTTTGTAGAGATGGTTGAGGTATTATTTTATCCTTATACACAGTGGGATTTAGTTTTTATTATTTTCTTTAAAATAATCACCCTGATTCTTTTCTACTTTGTATTTCTCCAAATGGTCTTTAGAGCCTGTGTAAGAATATCGGTTTGGAGAGAAATTGATTCTGAGTGTGATAAATATGGAAGAGCGGTTCCAATAAAAACCACAAAGATGTTTTTAATAATTTCCGTGTTTGCTGAATACTCCTATTCTATACAGTAGCATTCCTAGAGGACTTAGTGGATTTTAAATGACCTTACCAAACTTGCAAAGTTTGAAAAGACTTCTCCTGGTAAAGTGGAAAAAAAAAAAAAGCTGAGCTAATGATAACTAGTTACTGAATAACAGTAAGGAAAGAATTACATTACATTTTTCACTCACCTTTGGCTAATTCTAGGAGGGAGTCTCATTCAACTGTGAATTAAGTAAATTAAAATACAAACTATCTGTTTATGTTAGTTCAAAGACCTGTATACTGAGGGCACATTATGTTCTCACTGTTCATTGCACATAGAGTGTCCAGTGCTCAAAATCAGCAAGCTTATAATGTCTTCACTTTCCTTCTACAATGTTCTCCTCTCTTGTTTTGATGGGAAACAACTCTCATGTCAAGCCTTTACTTCTCCTTAGGGCATCATCTATACTGAATTGCTACATTATCGCAATGACATCATTTTTCTGGTTAACATATCTGTTGGTCTGCAATTTAAACAAGTGTTTTAAGTTGTGAAACTTGTGTCTTTTTGGAAGATGATTGTCATGAAAACATTTGCATAACTCTTACCCATGCACCCTAATCTTCAAGGAAGATCTGCAAACTGTGCTACTTCCACAGAATTGGCAAATTATATCTATGTCAATGCTTTGGAGCTCAAAGTCCTGTACCCACATGTCCCTTTTACATGTTCAACTACTCACATACAAACTTTTATGAATGCTGCCATTACAAATACATTAAACTAATGGCATCACACCATGTATATAAATCCATTCCTTGTCTGGTTTAACAAATGTTGCTGATTTCTCATATCTGGTCATGTATGCAAATCATTTCAGCAATATTATTTTTTGAGATACACAAAGAACAACCAGCTACATAGAAGCATGTAGGTAGAACATCACAGAACAGTTAAGGTTGTTTCCAAATAAGGGCGAGTACTTTTCTTGATAATAAATGAAAATTCAAATTGAAAGGCTGTTTCAAAGTTAGACGTTTTATTGAGAATCATGTATTTATATACAATGTTTTGATCAAATTCATCTCCCATTCCTCTCTCCTACAACTTTGTTCACAATCCTTATTTTTCCCTCCAAATTCATGTGCTCATTTTTAAAACGGTACTGAGCTCACTTGAAGCTATCTGTATGTGTGGTTGTAGCACAATTGCCTGGAGCAGGGTCTTCTACCAATGCCTATATCTCCTAGGAAAGCTGACACTCCCTCCGCCATAACCATCAATTGTCAATAGCTCCTGGGTTATGGATCCCTCTTACATTCATGCTTGAGGTTTAATTGGCTTGATCTTGTGCAGATCTTGTGTATTCATCCATGGCTTTTCTGAATTCTTCTGCACAACAGCTCTGCAATTTCAAGAATGTACATTTAGAACCACTCTGCCCATCTATCTCATCCATGATAATTCCCATATTCAGGAAGATGGTGTTTTGCGGGTAGACATGCTTTTTCTTTCTACTCTATCAATTTGTGATTATTTGTACTAATTGTTATTTACTATAAAAAGAAGCATATTTTGAAGTATAAGATAATGGATGGAGAAAATGACTCAGATTTTTGAGTATGTATTTGCCTTGCAGAAGACCCAAGTTCCGTTCCTAGCACCCACATCATTTGGCTCACTAGTGCCTGTTATTCCATCTCCAGGACATCTGATGACTACTTGTGGATTTCACAGGCACTTCAACTCAGAAATGATCTTTCACTCTCTCCATCCACCTCTCCCTCCCTTCCTCTGCACTTCTCTCTCTCTGTCTCTCTCTCTCTCTTGCTCAGCTTCTCTAATGATATTTGAGCTCTTCACTAATACCCAAAAATAAAGATGAATAATATTTTCTCTGAAACAGACAAGAACACTACAAAAATCCACAAGTGATCAAATTTTATGGATGGTGAGCCCTGTTGAGTCCAGTCTCAACTGATATATCTACAGTAAAGTTTAGGGAACATTGAAGATGGAGGTGCTGAGATATTATTATATAAGCAAAAAGGTTGGGAAATGTACTGTGAGATAGCGTCTCCTTGAAGTGACAGAATTTATATGCATAAAAGTTTTAATAACACACTGCATAAGTATTAAATGAAAAAGGACAACCGCAATAACAGCAATAGACTTTTTATCATAGTTCTGGAAATCTCATGAGGCTGCAGCCATATAAAGGACTACAGGTTAACAAATGAATGCTGAGAGGAGGAGAAATAGTCTTCTCCAGGGAAGAGTACAACTGTTGCTTGTACAATACCAAATGGTCAGCCCTGAAACCATACATATGAATAACATCGAGACTGAGCAGGTTCTATGTATTTTTCTAGAATATATGTTTATATACATGTAATAACAATTAAAGAAAAGAGGTCTTTAATTTGAAAGAGAAAAAGAAGAGTTATGTAGAAATAACAAAAGATAATTTCTATTGAAAATATTTTCATACAACGTATTCTGATTAAAAAAGGTGAATAATAAAAGGATAAATTGAGACTATATTCATTTAAAAGGATATATTGAGACTATTTATTTACCAAAATAATAAACTGTAGTAGACTCTCCCTAGGGCTGAGGACTTTCCTAGCCACACATTTCTGTCCCATTTCACTATACAGTTATTGTTTCCTCCTGTGTAGTTACCTCTAATCCAATCAGAAAGTGGGTAAAAACACTTACTTCAAACGAGACGAATGCAGATGGCCAAGTCACTATGAATGTAAAATATATAGAACTCACTATTCTCATGATTGTCACATGGTTCTCCCTGCTCTATGTAGTTTGTCTTATACAGGTGTAATAAAATAAAATTAAAAAAAAAAAAGAAAGTGGGTATTGCTTTCATACCATACAAACCACTACTGGACTAATGAGATCATCTTCCATGTTGGTCATTATTGTATCTCACAGTGTTCACAATTGATTAGCTTTCTCCCTCAGAAGCCTGAATAGCTCCTTCTTGATTTATGAGAGCTAGAAAATTGGGATTTAGATTCCAAGTCAGTACCGATTTGTTTCTCCACAGGGAACACAGGTGATATGAAGTGGTCAATAAGGGATGGTGAGTGTTGAAGGTTCAAGTAGGATTGAATGATTCGAGGACAGGGTCTAGATGAGGGGACATGGAAGATAACCAACACTAAAGATTATGGAAAAGCCACCTGTAAACCTATTATTTGAAGTTTCACATTTTACACGCACGTGCGTGCGCGCACACACACATACACACACACACACACACACACACAGAGAGAGAGAGAGAGAGAGAGAGAGAGAGAGAGAGAGAGAGAGAGAGAGAGAGAGAGAGAGAGAGAGAGAGAGACTTTATATGGGTTAAGTTCTCTCCAAGTTATCATGCTACAGATAAACTGCCTAGCAATAGTTTAGTGCCATGTGTGTTCCCCATGTTGCTGGAAAGGGCAATCTTGCAGATCTCCAGGACAATACAATTTGTTGCAATGACTTGGTAACACCCAGAGCTGGGAGGTAAGCCTTAACGCTGAAGACACTACAGAGCTGAGTTATGGGACCTGGAGCTGTCTTAACCTTTGGAAGACCTTAAGTGATTCTGGGTTTTTACTGAAACATAGTTTAAAACTCCTAGATATCCTCAGGACATATTTGAGAATCACTACCCACATTTTTGGCTGAAATAGTTTCAAGTATTAAAATTTATTTGAAATTATGTTTTTAAACATATCATAACATAAATACTGTGTCTTCATAAGTAATTTTTATACATAGATTCAAGTTACAGAGTATCAATCTTAGATGTATAGAAACCCATGAATTTCAAATCAATAATAAGGAAAACAACAAACTATTTCTTGATTGTATTGTATATAGAATTCAGATTATTTGAATATCTTTGCCACAAAACTTACCATAATGTTACAGAAAATATATTTAACTCCTTCATGTGGCTTTCACTGAGTAATATGTTTTAAGTATTCCAAATTTGACTACAGAACCTGCAAATACATGTAATATTTAATCATTATCTGTAAGTAAAAAGCTGGTACCAAGGAAGAGAATAACAGAGAATATGAGTGTTTCATATCTCTTATTTGTGGCAATGTAATAAGGTAGCTTATCTCCCATTGTAAAGACAACAATAATAACTAAGAAACAAAAGAAGAAGGCAAAGCAAAACATACATAATTATTATTTCTTATTGATCTTTTGTGTAAAGAAAATAAGACCATCTAAAGTACAATCCTTATTGTTCATTATTGATCACTGATGTTTACCTTTTATGTTTACACAGTCACATGCACATATGTTATGTCGTTATTGATTCAAACATTTTAAGCAAGATAATACAATTGTTTTAGTTTGTTTCTCTGTTGTGATAAAAAAAAAAAAAACATTTCCAAAAGCATCTTGATAGTAAAAAGGCTTATTATATCTTATCATTCGAGTTCACCTTCCAAGGAAGCCAGGACCGGACCTCAAGGCAAGAATTGAAGCAGAAACCATGGAGCATCACTGCTTACTGGCTCGTTTCCCAGTTCACCTTCAACTATTTGTTCATACGTACTGTAAAGCCTACCCAGAGGTAGCAATACACACAGTGTACTAGACCTTCCCAAGTCAGCCATTAACCAAGAAATGTACCAGAATCATACAGGACAAACTGATGGCGACTTCTTCATTTAAGATACTTTCTGAATGAAATTTGTTCATGCCAAATTAAAAAAATATACAGTTAGTACAATTATCTCACATATGAAGGCAAAACAGGATTTAGTAATCCACTCTAGGCGCAACTACTCAACAATAATGATAATGAGATATGATAGTTTATTGGTGAAATGAGTGGCTGGTTAGTCTAAGTACTAAAGATCAGTACAGCTTGTTCATTCTCTATATGGAGGAATTCACTACTTGCTGACTAAATAAAATATCTAGAATAAAATACTGCTGCACACCTTGCACTACTGTAATACAAAGACATAGAGAATATTGTAATCCCTAGGAAAAGAAATGGGCAATCCCTTGTACCAGGCCCCTGGTTCGAAGATACCATTTCTAGGACTTGCCTAAATCATAACTCTGTACAGCATGATTCTTTAGTCCCCCACATGACATGGTACATGGATGCATATCAAATTTATAAAAGAAGCATATGCTATTTAACTACCATTCTAAAGGCACATAAATTCATTTATTATGTTAAAGACATGTCTGCTCATATCTTAGTGATATTATTCACTTTAAAACAATTTAGTGGTCCTTTGTAATATCATAATTTACTATTTATATAATGTGTATTATTGGTATTTTAAAAATGTTTACTCCTTAGAATTCTGATATTCAAAATTCTGAATCCTTAGAATTCTGATATTCAAAAGAGAAAACAAATTATCAGATGCTTAGGGACCTGTATTTCAAGACAACTTGTACAACATTATGGCTTTGTGACCTTTAGCAATGGCATTGACTTCTGTGAGACTTTGTTATAGTTAATACCAGAACATACTATTTTAGGCAAGTCAATGGTTTTTCAGAGAGCACTAAAAAATCCTAAGTGAATACAATGACAAATATCTAGAAATTGGTTTCTTATTGAAAGCATCCATTTGCCTTCAGGGTATTTTATGTTATGAAACAAAGCCAATGCATAGGATGAGGGCAGCACAGATATTGCATCTTTTTAAACAAAATTCTGTCATCTCCGGGTTAGCATTTGTGTGTTTATAACCAGAAACAGAAGGACAAAACATTGTTTTACATAAAAACTTCATGGATTAGAAAAAAGGGAACTTAAACCATGAAACTTTCACTCCTGTTAGAAATGAAAGTAAGTTTCATTATGTCAGGTTTGCAAATCCAATATAGCACATTTAATACTAGAAAGAATGAGTCACTGGCATAACATCTATACTTGATGACATTTTTGGTGCTACATAATATCACAGCAATAAAAATAAGATACTATTACTATGCTCAGGACAAAAACAGTCTTGAAAATAATTATTACATTCAATGCTAACAAAGAAACAGCCAAGAAGACCAAGATCTTCGTCACAGTCACCTAAACTGTGGTCCTCACCAAAGCTTTAAAAGGGACACAATCATAGACTTAACATATGGCAAAAAAGGTTATGGTGACTTTCAGTCCATAACTGAGATAGATTTTAATCTAAGTACCAGACTCAAATACAACATTTTTTCATAATTGTGCAAAATTGAATGTTGACCTATAACTCAAGTGTTAGCAATTTTTACTGCTAGAACTTTAGGAATATGAATGGTAAATACAGAAAGAGATGGATCTATTATGCTGTACCAGAACAGTAGCTAGTAAACATTTTATGTATTGGAGCCTTGGTGAACTTAAAACAATTAGCGTCATCTGTTCTGTGTGCTTGCTTCAAAGGTAAGAGACTGTGATATTATCCCAAGAAAATGTTAATGTTGTTAAACAATGGAAAAACAACAAGATTTTAGTGTCATAATATAACTGATAAAGGGGTGCCCTCTTCCCCTAACATCTGCCCTAAGCTTATCAAGTCTCATCTGTACTACTTGTAACCTCTTCCTCTGTAGCCTGGCAAGGCCATCTTGCCAGGGGGAAGTGATTTAAGTTCAGTGGCCAGAGTGCATGTCCGAAGTAGTCCCTACTGTCCACATGTGGGATCCACAAAGTAATCAAGTTTATTCCTTCTCAAGTCTCTGATGGAGTTGAAGACCAGGTACCTTAATTTTACCAGGAAGCTTAGTTGTTTAGGGCTCAAGATGTTTTTAGGTCCAGATGGATGTTTTAAGTTGATAAAGACAAAATATGATGGAGATTGATTTACATTCGGAATTTTAGACTAACCAAGATAGGAAGGATGTTTTCTTCAAGGCTGTCAAATACAAATAGCCAAAACACTAAGAGTGTAACATGTATATAATCCTGATTGTGTCATGGTTATTCTTGCTATAGGTAGTTTATTGTATTTATGTGTAATAATATAAATGTATATATAAAAAATGTTTAAAAGTGGAGAGTGAGATCTGACTCTCACACGAGCTCTGGTGCCCCTTTTCTGACCATGTCCCCTGGATGGGGAGACCTGGCGGCACTCAGAGGAAGCATAGCAATTTACCAAGAAGAGACTAGATACTCTAAGAGTTTATATAGGGGGAGGAGGTCTCCCTCAATCACAGACATAGGGGAGGGGAGAAGGGGGGAAGCGGGAGGGAGAGAGGAATAGGAGGATACAAGGGAAGGGCTACCAATTGAGATGTAATATGAATTTTAAAAAATAAAATAAAATAAAAACAATATAACTGATAATTACCCAGAGTACTGGACTTTATTTATTTAGAGGTTTCGGAAGCATTCCCAAACAGATAATTTATTGATATGGTTTGATGTGGTCATGCAAAATAAATAGAAAGACATGTTCACATTCAGATTGCATTTACAGATAGATGATTAAATAGACAAAATTGAAAATAAGAGTGAAGAATAGGCTTGAGTTCTGGACTTAGGGAGAATGAGAGAGAAATGAGCGTCTGTTACAGCTGGTGAGCATAGTGCCTTCCAAAGTAAGAATAGCTAACAGCCATTAGGAATGAAGTCAAAGAATTATGAGCCTAAAATTGTCAGAGACTATTTTCAGAAAGTTTGAAAATTCTTCCCAGAAAAAAAGGAAATGTTTTCAGTGAAGTAGAAAGAAGCTGTTTGTCTACGCATATCCTCTATGTCAATGAACTGAATTCTCTGATAATATTTTCTGTAGAACTTGAGTGAACTTTGTTGAGTTGTTAAGAGAGACTGGATCTTGTCCTCCAAGCCTAATAATATATTGCAGTATGTATAGCCATACGTATTTCTCCTTAAGGCAGCTCAAATATAGAATACAATTTCATTTACGAAAAGGAGAAAATTTCTGGAGAGTTTGAAAATGGAGCTGGCTTGTGTCTACTTGAGAGCACAGCACACAGTTGCAAAGGGGAGTACTTGGAAGAACACATGCAATGTGAACTCTCACATTGGGAAATAAGACATACATCAGTATAAAGTCTACAAAGAGGACAGTGGGATTTTAGAAGATCTTTTTTTTTTTTGTTTGTGATCCTGGAATTGCATAGCTGGAATGGGTTAAAGGTAAAACATGTTTATTCATGACTTTAAAGAAACAATCTCAACACACAGTTGATCTAAGAGTCATGAATGTATACCAAATTTGTCGCAGTGTGTATGTTAATGTGTGTGCGGGTGTGTGTGTGTGTGTGTGTGTGTGTGTGTGTGTGTGTGTGTTTGTGTAGGTGCAGAACTGTTGTGCTTACCCTGAAGCCTATAAAAATTCACTTATGATGACAGAGAAATAAATGGTTGTAATCATATTTGTTTCTCTGAGCATATGTCCTGCAGGATATTAAGAATGTAACAACCTAAGTAAATGCAACCATAAAATTCCAGTTTTATTTTTGTCTGAATGTAAGGAACAATGGATGTTAGTATCCTGGTTATATTATTTAAATGGACTGGATGTATAATACTGAGTATAGAGAGAGCAAAAATTAATGAGACACTAATAAACATTCATGCACCATTTTTACTTGATTTTATTTTAATGAATATTTTAAAACTTTTAGACATATAAAGATATAGAGATTTGTGTGGTTTTTATTACTAATCATTTTCCATCACTTACAAGAGTTGCTATGAGTTATCTGTCAACTGAGAGCTTAAAAATCAATCTAAGGGAATCTATGCACTTTTTGTATATTCTTTGATTGAGATCATTATTTGAGTTTCATGATATCAAAAGTGTTTGTAACTAATCACATACTTCAGCCACACTAAAGGAAACCAAGACACACAGTGGTCTGTTACAATAAATAATCACATACGATATATAATATTATCTAACAGCAAAGTGACATATGCTAAGAATATCACACCCATGAGGTAAAACTAATATTGGGAGAAATGCACTAAGGGTTATTGTAATGAGGACACAGTTGCTGAGTGATTCACTCAAGAATAATAGAAACAATTTTAGCACTCATTTGAACATGTATTTCTAGCATCCACCTTTAGTATCTTTGGGGAATAATTTTATTTCCTTTTTTATTTCAGGTGTTGTAACTGCCTTAAGGTTATTATAAATTATGTTTAGCACAACATCATACTGAAAATTGAAGTTTCTATTCTTACCTGTTATAAAATTTATTTTAAATTGAACATTTTGTAGATTTATGGTTCAACTCACAATCTTGTGTTTGTTACGTAATACTTGTCAAAGGAGGTTTTGAATGAACAACTTTGAAATGCTGAAATTTTAACACATTGCCTAGAATAGAATTGTTGCATTCACCATTTGTTAAAACACATAAAACAAATATATAAACTACTATAAATTACAGCTTTGCCTAAGCTGTAAACTATGTTATCTATTTTATAATTTTTTCAATCACTGTAAATTTTTCTTCATCCATTTTACTACCAAACTACAGCCTCCGAGTACTTTATTATCCAAGTACTCAAAGGTAATATTGGTTTTGGACAACTGATAATTTTTCTGTGTCTTTGTTACTATGTATGTATGTATGTATGATGTATGTATTTGAAACAGAGTTTTATTATGAAACCTGGATATTCACAGAGATCTGCCTGCCACTGCCTCCTGAAGGCGAGGATGAGAAGTGACTGTCACATGACAAGCAGCTATTCTATTCCTATTGTGTTTTGTATAGCAACACAAAATACGGACTATCTATTCTTTTTTAACTCTTGTACATATATAATAAAAATGAAATGGCAAATTAAACTGGTACAAAAATTAGATATTTTTAATTTCTAAAGTTTGATTAATATGTTGTTCTTAAACATTTTGATAGGGCCATGGGGAAATTTATTATTAATTGAAGGAAGATATTTCAAATAAACATACAACTTTATTGTTTTGGAATATCCATTAGCTGCTATCATTTGCGAAATATGTGACTTGGGTCAATTACCTAAAGTTCTGGATAAGTTATCTGTATAAAGTTTAGGTAACTCATACAGTGAGAAATATTAAGATGTGATTTCTTACAAAAACTAGAAGAGCCAAGAATGTGTGGCTTGTTGGACTTAAGAGTGGTTTGCATCCTTATTTGATACTGTTAGAAAGAATTGATTTCTCACTTGCAAATAGTTACCAACTGGACATAGCTTTGTGTTTAGACACAGAGCCTCTTAACCACTTCTCTAAACACTGGCGCAGTGGTTGTTACAGATCTTGGATTGTTGGGGGGGGCTTGTGCTTGCTACCACAGTGTTTATGATTTCATGTTTGTCAGTCCTGCTGTACTTCTTCAGTGTTTTCTTTTCCTGCCTCCTTTTAAAAATAGTATAATTTATTTACATTACACCTATCCCCTCCCTGTGTCTTTCCTATACCATCCTCGCTCCCTCTTCCACCCTATTCTCCTTGCCTAGACTTCTGACAGAAGGGGACTCCTTCCCTACCACATGATCACAGCCTACCAGGTTTCATACAGATAGCTTGTATCCACTTCCTCTGTGTGCCCACAAGGCCTCCCCACCAAGGGTAAATAATCAAATCGAGGGCCCCAGAGTTCATGTCAGAGGCAGTTTCTGCTCCCCCAACAAGCATGGAGAATGAGCTGTCCATTGGCTATACATGAACAGGGGTCTACGTTCACTGCATGCACTGTCCTTAGTTGGTGCAACAGTTTATGCAAGCCCCCTGGTTCAAGAACCATTGGCTTAGATGGTCCTTGGTGTGGCTACTGAACTCTCTGGGTCCTTCTATCCTCCATCACACTCTTCCAT